>NW_028225505.1:0-354907 GCF_052327205.1 Somniosus microcephalus
TCACTTGGGTGCAATTTTGTGTTTACTGCAAAAATGCCATCACTTCGTTAATGTACATAAAATTTCTGATGGCAAATGTTGCATTTGTATCGTCTGTCATTTCGCTAGTGGGACTTCCACATTGAGGGCTTAGGCATACTTGCAACTGTCAGTACGGTGGTCAGCGTGCTAGGAATCCTCTGGTTCTTGGCCATTGTCAATGCTCTGGTAAGAAGCTACGAGGCAAAACTGTTTGTTTGACTAGGCTAAGCAAATCTGGCCAGGATGAGTGCGTCCCTTGCATCCCGGGCAGCAATGTTGTCGCACGCTGGCGCCTTCTGGCCTGTGCATCTTCAGGTGGGTGACTAGCAGCTTGCCGCTCCTGTTGATGCTCCTGCTGTTGATGCTGCTGTTGCTCATGGTTCTGCTGCTGCCGCGGCTGGTCTGCATCCAAATCTGATGTCTAGGAGGAAAGGAATTAAATGTTTGCCATGCTTCTGGAATATGCCTCAGTTGAAGAAGCACTGAGTGAAGGTGGCGAGAGGGGTTTCCCAGGAGGTCACACTGGAGATGGGTGTGAGGCTCCAACCTTCCACAGGTGTGGTTAAGCCTTCTAAAAGTTGCCCCAGACCTGAGACCACTAAGTCCTGCCACCTGCAAATCATGGCTGATCAAATCTCCTCTCTAATGGGTGACCTGCAGTTGATAGTCAGCAATCCAATAGTGCTCCCGCCAGGTTTCACATTCGTGTTTCCCACCAGACGTGTTTCATGTGGGAAAAGGGTTAAATTCGCAAGGGCCTTTCAAAATAGGATTATAGAGGCCATTTAGTGGTTGTTAAGAGCCTTAACGACCAGTCCCGCCTTTTGGATGCAGGACGGAGTCGGGACCATCAGACATGCCTGAGTTAAAATTGCTCGGAGTCGGGAACCAGGCAGGTGGGGGAGGGGGGGTCCCGCCCACCAGTTTTTGCGATTTTAACCCCCTGCACACCTCCAAGCCCGACTCCATGGCTCAATGAAAATCGAGCCCCAAAAGTTTCCCTACCGCCGACATTGGGCTGACTGGCCTGTAGTTGCCAGGCTTATCCCTCTCGCCTTTTTTGAACAGGTGTGTAACATTTGCAGTCCTCCAGTCCTCTGGCATCGCTCTCATTCTAATGAGCAGCATAATGAGCCGTTGTGGAAAGCACATGTATTTCTGAGTTTTGTGCTAGAAATACTCTCATTGCAAGTGACAGCTATTGAAAATGGGCTTCCAACAATTGGTTGGAATGTATAAGGGGAGTGCAGGCATCTCTGAAAGATGCACTCCTCCATGTCTGAAGAGCTTAATTTTGAAAGTGGTTTTGTGCAAGTTGTTTTTCATTTGTTTGCCTTTCAGAAACTTTGTTAGGTGCTAGTATATAGTTTGCACCAATTCTTTGCCCTTACTTTGAAATTGCAAACATTGGCTTCCTTGTGGTAATTCCTTTTTATTTATATTTCCTCAAGGAAGAAGCGAACCATCAAATACTCTCCAAACTGAAAAATCAACTGAGGCAATCATATCTCAGTATATCAGAGTAAGAGTGCGTTAGGACTTTGCACTTCAGCACAGATGTTGTGACAGAGTTATGCCATATGCTTGAACCAAACATGCAGCCACCCTCCAGCACAGGCATAGCACTTCCAGTGGTGATGAAGAGGATCAATTCCCTCAACACACCAGCATCCTTTCATGCACCCAAAGGAGATATCACTCACTTCTGCCAGTTTGCCACCCACATCAATTAACTGATGAACCTTTTGCAAGAGCCAGCCAAATAATTTCTGACCCCATGGACAAGCAGCAGCAGCATAACCACCCTGTGAATTTCTTTCACGTGACTAGATCCACTCAAGTCCAGAGGGTCATAGATGGAACTCGTGACCCCACCAGCACCTGCCCACAACTCCTATGCCTACATTAACTGTAAGGGGTATAATGCTTTCCAAGTGCAGTCGTCTCCATCGCAAATATTCCTGAAGTTGTTACATACTCCGCGGTGCCCTGAATACTGGGCCAGTAACATAACCACTACACTGCCACACACCTAAATTACTCCTAACAACATGAACTTCTTACTTCTGCTTCTCTCCTTCAGGAGAAGGTGGCACATCACCACAATGAACAGACCCATATAGGAGGATGGTCGTGCAATTACTGGCCCTTCATATCCATACAGATGCAGCCTCTGCACCCATTCATAGTGGCTTTCAGCTCTTTCAAGATTGATGAGCCGGTCCAGGGCAGTGACTTGATCAAATTGCTCCTGTCCTACATCTAGAGAAAGGAAAGAAGATACATTACAATGGTTTCACCACATGCAAAATGAGTTCCCTGAGAATTTGCACACATTTTACTGGTTGAGTGCAATGAGTGGGTGAATGAGTAGAGAGAGTGAGAATAAAGAGGATTGTACAAGCTTTTAGCTTGTTCGGACCTCCAACCTCCCCAACTGCCCCCCAACCCCTCTACAACCCCCCCAACCCTCCCCCAACCCCCCAACCCCCTCCAACCCCCCCAACCCCTCTACAACCCCTCCCCAACCCCCCCAACCCCCCAACCCCTCCCCAACGCCCCCCCCAACCCCTGTACAACCCCCCCAACCTGTCTCTGTCCTTCATTTGTTCTACCCACATATATTACATTTTGGCAACGAGGATGGGATCCCAAAGCCATTTTTAAGGATCATGGAAGGACACAGTTTTCAACCTTCGAGTGGAAAAGTTTAAGGTTAATTTGTGACACCTGAACTGAATTTTTACAACGTTTTACAATGCTCATGCAGAATCATTTGTGCTTCGCCTTCATGTGTATGTATACACAGCAACAGCGGTGCTAATTCTCACAGGTACACAGGTAGCGTGCTGAGTCACTGTTCGAATGGATCGGGACAATCATGGCCGCGCCTACGGAATTCATCGGAAGCCTCGGCATGTATGACCGAGCTCAAAAACCATTCAGTTCTTACATTGAACGGATGGAGATGTTTTTTACGGCCAATAACATTATTGAGACCAAAGAATGTTCAAGCTCAAAATTAAGTAATTCGTGAATGGAAAAAAGCAATTTTTCTAACGAAGATCGGGCCAGATGTCTGTGGAACATTGACAAACCTACTCATGCTAGGGAAAGCAAAGACACTGTCGAGGAACTCAAGGACCATTTCGACCCAAAGCCGTTAGAAATAGCAGAGAGCTATAGGTTTGGTACCAGAAACCAAAAACATAGTGAAACCATCAGTGAGTACATTGCAGCTCTTAAGAACCTGTCTGCATTGTAACTTCAGCACATTGTTGGATCGTGCGTTGCGAGATAGGTTTGTGTGTGGACTGGTGGATGAGTGCACACAGTCCAAATTACTGAACACTCTGAGCCTAATGTTTGACAAAGCATGCAAAATTGCTCTATCTATGGAGATGGCGTCGAAGAATATTAGGGAGCTCCGTCCAACTCAAGTGACTAGTGCAACTGAGGTCTACAGTCACAAAGCTACCGCCAAACCTAAAGATGTGAGACTGAGTCAAAAGCATGTCGGTGAGAGCAGTTCAGTGAATTGTTATCGCTGCAATGGAAATCACTCACCACAGTCCTGCCAGTACAGAAATGCGAAGTGTTTTCACTGCCAGAAGCAAGGCCATATTTTAACAGCTTGCAGAGCTAGATCGAAAGCAGGAAGTAAGAACCATTCTAGTGGCAATGCAAAGCAGCGACAACAAAAGGGAGGAGTTCATAATATTGAAGTGAACACACCTGATGTTGAAGAACTAGGCATCTACAGTATCTATGCCACTAGCAGCAATGCTAGCAGTCGTGAAAAAGACTTCCGTACAAAACTTTAGATCAACGAGCAATATATTGATATGTGTATCGACATGGTGACAGACTGCTTTATCATGAGTAAGGACACATAGGAGTGTGAGTTTAATCAAATACAACTTACAAAGAATACTGTAGAGTTAAAACCCTACTCCGGCGAAATCCTAGAGACATGTGGAAAAATGGAATGTACAGTTCAACACAATGGCCAGTCAGTAAAGCTGCCTATTATTGTAGCGAGCTACAACAACAGGCCAACTCTCATGGGCAAAGACTGGTTGAGAAAGTAAAAACTAGACTGGAAAAACATCTTTAGTGTAGATGCTTCAAAGAAGCGACTCGGCACAATGCTGAACAAGTATGAAAGCATGTTCACAGACAGTTATGAGGGCATCACTGGGTATGATGCGCATATCCGCATCAAGTACAATGCGAAGCCTGTCTATTGTAAGGCAAGGCCGGTCCCCTATGCGTTGAAAAGTCAGGTGGAGGAAGAGCTAGCGAAGCTCTGAGATAACGGAGTGCTAGTAAAAACTGACAAAAGGCTACCCCGATTGTGGTAGTGCCCAAAGCAGACAAAACTGTATGCTTCTGTGGCCACTACAAAGTTACTATCAACCAAGCAGTTGACGATGAGCAGTACCTGTTACCTACATCGCAAGATTTGTATGCAGCACTCTCTGGGTCAAAGGTTTTCTCCAAGCTTGACCTGCTGCACACTTAACGCTCAGCTGAATGTTGACCAAGAGAGTCAACAGTATCTCACTATCAGTACACACAAGGGACTGTACCCATACACCAAGATGCTGTATGGTGTAAAGTCCTCCCCCAAAATCTTCCCAGCTATGATGGATAAGATTTTGCAAGGAGTTCCAAATTGCTTATGCAATCAAGACGATGTGCTGATCGCTACAAGCAGCGAAGAAGAAAATCTAGAAATGGTAGATATAGTGCTTCAAAGGTTGAATGCCCACAGTGTTAAATTGAAAAGGAGCAGATGTGCTTTTGTGCAGCCCGAGGTTGTGTACCTTGGTCTGAAATTTGATGCAAATAGCTTGCAACCAGTGAAGGGAAAGGTTGATGCTGTCATCAATGCTCCAAAGCCACAGAACGTGTCTGAGTTCAGAGCTTTCCTTGGAATGGTCCAGTACTACGCACGTTTCTTACCTGAGTTAGCAAGCATGTTAGCTCCATTGCACGAGCTCCTCAAGAAAGATGTCCATTGGAAGTGGACGAAAGCACAACAGGAAGCTTACGATGCTTGTAAGAGAAGTCTCTCCAGCGATGCTCTACTTGTGCACTACAACACAGAGCATGAGTTTAATTATGGTGTGGGAGCTGTCATAAGCCATGTAATGGATGACGGCCAAGAGAAACCCATCACGTTCGCATTGCAAACCCTCTCAAAAAGCGAAAGAATCTATGTGCAAATTGAAAAGGAAGCACTCGCCATAATGTTTGGAATCAAGAAATTCCAACAGTTCTTGATCGGCAGAAAGTTTACCCTGATAACCGATCACAAACCGCTCCTAGCAATATTGGGGCCCAAATCTGCCATCCCTGCAATGGCCGCATCAAGAATGCAACGTTGGGCAGTGATGTTGTCACAATATGACTACATGATTGAATATCGCACTTCAAAGCAAAACGCAATCGCAGACGCCTTCTCCAAGTTGCCACATGAGGACTCGTGTGTTGGGAGTGAAGGAGTGATTTTCAAGCTAGGTGTAGTTGACAAATGTGGTAAACCACTGTTTGTATTCCTGTTTGTCCTGTTTGTATTCCACTGTGTACATGCCTGGACATGCCTCGGCTGACTCCTCCCACAGGTCCTAGTATAAAGGTGACTGCTCCCCAGCCCTTAGTATCATGGACCGGTCGACCACGCGAGGCAGACCTCCATTCTGTTGTTAATAAAAGCCTTTGGTTACTCTTCTAACTCTCAGTCTTTTATGAGTAATTGATAGCGCATCAACAAAGACTTTCATAAGAACATAAGAAATAGGAGCAGGAGTAGGCCAATCGGCCCCTCGAGCCTGCTCCGCCATTCAATAAGATCATGGCTGATCTGATCCTAACCGCCAATCCACTATCACAGAACCATCTCCTGAATCTAACAGAATTAGACACACGAAATAGGAGCAGGATCAGGCTACACGGCCCCTGGGCCCGCTCCGCTACCCACAGGGCCATGACCGATCCGAACCTAGACTCATGTCCAAATTCCTGCCCGCTCCCCGTAACCCTTAATTCCCTTTACTTCTAGGAAACTGTCGATTTCTGTTTTAAATTTATGTAATGCTGTAGCTTCTACAGCTTTTTGGGGCAGCATATTCCATGGACCTACCACCCTCTGAGTGAAGTAGTTCCTCCTCATCTCAGTTTTGAAAGAGCAGCCCCTTATTCTAAGACTATGCCCCCTAGTTCTAGTTTCACCCATCATCGGGAACATCTTCCCCGCATCCACCCGATCTGACCCCTTCACAATCTTATATGTTTCAATAAGATCGCCTCTCATTCTTCTGAACTCCAATGAGTAGAGTCCCAATCTACTCAACCTCTCCTCATATGTCCATCCCCTCATCCCCGGGATTAACCGAGTGAACCTTCTTTGTACTGACTCGAGAGCAAGTATGTCCTTTCTTAAGTATGGACACCAAAACTGTACGCAGTATTCCAGGTGCGGCCTCACCAATACCTTGTACAACTGAAGCAATACCTCTCTATTTTTCTATTCTATCCCCCTAGCAATGAAAGCCAACATTCCATTGGCCTTCTTAATCACTTGCTGCACCTGCATACTAACCTTTTGAGTTTCGTGCACCAGGACCCCCAGATCCCTTTGTACTTCAGTACTTTCCAGTTTCTTGCCATTAAGATAATAACTTGCTCTATGATTTTTCCTGCCAAAGTGCATAACCTCACACTTTCCAGTATTGTATTCCATCTGCCAAATCTCTGCCCACTTACTTAGCCTGTCTATGTCCCCTTGCAGGTTTTTTATGTCCTCCTCACTCACTACTTTCCCTCCCATCTTAGTATCATCTGCAAACTTTGATATGTTACACTCGGTCCCCTCCTCCAAATCATTAATATAGATTGTAAAGAGTTGGGGACCCAGCACTGACCCCTGCAGAACACCACTAGTTACTGATTGCCAGTCTGAGAATGAACCATTTATCCCAACTCTCTGCCTTCTGTTAGATAGCCAAGCCTCTATCCATGCCAGAATATTACCCCCAATCCCGTGATTTTTTTTATCTTAAGCAATAATCTTTTGTGTGGCACCTTGTCAAATGCCTTTTGGAAGTCTAAATACACTACGTCCACTGGTTGCCCTTTATCCACCCTATACGTTACTTCCTCAAAGAACTCCAGCAAATTTGTCAAACATGACTTCCCCTTCATAAAACCATGCTGACTTTGTCCTATTAAATTATGATTATCCAAATGTCCTGTTACTGTCTCCTTAATAATGGACTCCAAAATTTTACCTACCACAGATGTTAGGCTAACCGGTCTATAGTTTCCAGCCTTCTGTCTACTGTCCTTTTTAAATAAGGGTGTTACATTAGCAGTTTTCCAGTCTGCCGGGACCTTTGCTGAGTCCAGGGAGTTTTGGAAAATTATTACCAATGCATCCACAATCCCTACCGCCACTTCCCTCAAGACCCTAGGATGTAAGCCATCAGGTCCAGGTGATTTATCCGCCTTGAGTCCCATTATTTTACCGAGTACCACTTCCTTAGTGATTTTGATCGTGTTTAGCTCCTCCCCCCCTTTAGCCCCCTGTTTGTCCAGTGTTGGGATATTCTTAGTGTCTTCTACTGTAAAGACTGATGTAAAATATTCATTCAGTGTTTTTGCCATCTCCATATTTCCCACCATTAATTTCCCGGTCTCATCCTCTAAGGGACCAACATTTACTTTAGCCACCCTTTTTCTTTTTATATAACTATAAAAACTCTTACTATCTGTTTTTATATTTTTTGCTAATTTACTTTCATAATCTATCTTCCCTTTCTTAATCAATCTTTTTGTTATTTTTTGCTGTCTTTTAAAGTTTTCCCAATCCTCTATTCTCCCACTAGATTTGGCTACCTTATATACCCTTGTTTTTAGTCGAATACTATCCTTAATTTCTTTACTTAGCCACGGATGGCTGTCTTTTCTTTTACACCCTTTTCTTCTCAGTGGAATATATTTTTTTTGGAAGTTGTAAAATAACTCCTTGAATGTACACCACTGATCATGTATCGTCTTACCCTTTAATCTATTTTCCCAATCCACTCTACTCAATTCCGCTCTCATACCTTCATAGTCTCCTTTATTCAAGCTTAGCACGCTTGTTTGAGATCCAACCTTCTCACCCTCTAATTGAATATGGAATTCAACCATGTTATGGTCACTCATTCCAAGGGGATCCTTTACTAGGACATTTTTAATTAATCCCGTCTCATTACACAGGACCAGATCTAAGGTTGCTTGCCCCCTGGTCGGTTCAGTTACATACTGCTCAAGAAACCCATCCCTAATACACTCAATGAACTCATCCTCAAGGCTGCTCTGCCCAATTTGATTTGTCCAATTAATATGATAGTTGAAATCCCCCATAATTATAGATGTTCCCTTATTACAAGCCTCAACTATTTCCTGATTGATACTCCGTCCAACAGAGTTGCCACTGTTCGGAGGCCTATAGACTACGCCCACTAGTGTTTTTTTCCCCTTATTATTCCTTACCTCCACCCAAACTGTTTCATTATCCTGATCTTTTGACCCAATATCATTTCTCTGTATTACAGTGATTCCTTCCTTTATTAACATAGCCACCCCACCTCCCCTTCCTTCCTGCCTGTCCTTCCTGATCGTTAAATAACCTGGTATGTTTAATTCCCAGGCATTGTCACCCTGCAGCCATGTTTCTGTAATGGCCACAAGATCATACCCATATGTAGTTATTTGTGCCATTAACTCATCTATTTTGTTACGAATGCTACGTGCATTCAGATAGAGAACTTTCAAGATGTTTTGTGACACTTAGTTCCTGCTTTTGCCCTTTTTATTACTTTACCTTTTACTCCATACCTTCTGCCCCTTCTTGACACGCTCTGGTTTTTAATTTCCCCACTGCTACCTAAGTCTATTACCTTCTCTGTTGTCATTTTTATTATTTGCTCTCTAGGAACCTCCCCCCCACTAGTTAGTTTAAAGCCCTTTCTACAGCCCTAGTTATATGATCCGCCAGGACTCTAGTCCCAGCACTGGCCAAGTGAAGCCCGTCCCAACGGAACAGCTCCCTCCTCCCGTGAATGCAACTGAGATTGCAGATGAGACTCAAAAGGACTCAATAATGAAAGAGTGTATGAAAACACTTTGAATGGATGGACTGATAAGTGTCTGGACACAGAATTGAAACCATTCCATAACCATCGTACTGAATTGTCTTGTGAGCAAGGTTGTATCAAGTGGGGAAACAGAGTGGTGGTACCTACTTCTTTGAGGATCGAATTCTGACCAAATATTGAACATCCAGGGATCGTCAGTATGAAATCAATTGCAAGAAGCTTTGTTTACTGGCCTGGATTGGACAGTGATCTTGAATCACTTGTCAGCAAATGCAGCATTTGTCAAAATTGCAGAAACAAACCACCCAATACTCCACTACAACCCTGGTCATGGTCAAGTCGACCTTTTCAGAGAGTACATCTGTGAGAAAGCAAATGATTATTTCCTGGTACTTGTAGATAGTCACTCAAAGTGGATTGAAGTGAAACATATAGGGGTAGATTTTGCCAAACCTGTTGGGAAGAAGGCGGGACTTCCCCTTTCAGGTTTTTGACCCGCCTACTTCGACGTCCGGCCAATCCGCGCGATTTTCCCTTGATTGACCTTGCAGGCCGATTAAGGGCCACCCGGCAACAGGTGATGTCACAGACTGAAATTTCATCTGTCAAGAGTTCTTGACAGATGAAATATCAGTGTCTCACAGCTGTTTGAAGCTTTGAAACACTGACACTCTGAGTTCTAAGCTGAGTCATTCTGCACAGACTCTCACTGGCACTCAAAGCTGAAGGATGTCACTTTAGACAGATCGCAGCCGTTCAGCTTTCAGTTCCGGCTGAGTAATGCGCTCCCGACGGCTACAGGAAGAAAGGCTGCTAAGGTAAGTACAAGTAAGTAAAAGTTCTTTACACACTTTAGACACACCAAACACACTTACCTTTGCACTCATGCACCCATCACTCGCCTGAGCGCCGACATCGCGACCCCTCCAACTCCTTCAACCCGACGGCCCGCCTGCTCTACCTGGCATGGTTTGGAGCCGTCGGGAAACCCACACGAAACCCCTCAAAATAGGGATTAGGCTAAAAACTGCCTGTTAACTACCTGTTAATAGAGTCATAGAGTCATAGAGTTTTACAGCACAGAAAGAGGCCCTTCGGCCCATCGTGTCTGCGCCGCCCATCCATCCCTGTCCAGTCTAATCCCATTTTCCAGCATTTGGTCCATAGCCTTGTATGCAATGGCATTTCAAGTGCTCATCCAAATGCTTCTTGAATGTTGTGAGGGTTCCTGCCTCTACCACCCTTTTAGGCATTGAGTTCCACATTCCAACCACCCTCTGGGTGAAAAAGTTCCTCCTCAAATCCCCTCTAAATCTCCTGCCCCTTACCCTGAATCTATGCCCCCTTGTTATTGACCCCCCTACTAAGGGGAAAAGTTCCTCTTTGTCTACCCTATCTATGCCCCTCATCATTTTGTACACCTCAATCAGGTCCCCCCTCAGCCTTCTTTGCTCCAAGGAAAACAACCCCAGCCTGTTTAGTCTTTCTTCATAGCTGAGGCGCTCCATCCCAGGTAACATCCTGGTGAATCTTCTCTGCACCCTCTCCAAAGCAATCACATCCTTCCTATAGTGAGGCGACCAGAACTGCACACAGTACTCCAGCTGTGGCCTCACCAGCGTTTTGTACAGCTCCATCATAACCTCCCTGCTCTTATATTCTATGCCTCGGCTAATGAAGGCAAGTATCCCATATGCCTTTTTAACCACCTTATCTACTTGTTCCGCTGCCTTCAGAGATCTATGTACATGTACACCGAGGTCCCTCTGACCCTCTGTACTTCCTAGGGTCCTACCACTCATTGTGTATTCCCTTGCCTTATTTGTCCGTCCAAAATGCATCACCTCGCACTTTTCAGGGTTAAATTCCATTTGCCACTTTTCCGCCCATCTGACCAACCCGTCTATATCGTCCTGTAGCCTGAGGCTTTCCCCCTTGCAATTTACCACCCCACCAATTTTCGTGTCATCTGCAAACTTACTGGTCATCCCTTTTACATTCTCATCCAAATCATTTATGTAGATCACAAACAACAAGGGACCCAGCACCGATCCCTGAGGTACCCCACTGGACACAGGCTTCCAGTCACAAAAGCAACCTTCGACCATCACCCTCTGCCTCCTGCCACTCAGCCAGTTTAGGATCCAACGCGCCAAGGCACCCTGGATCCCATGGGCTCTTACCTTCTTGACCAGTCTCCTATGCGGGACTTTGTCAAAAGCTTTACTGAAGTCCATGTAAACCACATCCACAGCATTTCCCTCATCCACCTCCCTAGTCACCCCCTCGAAAAATTCAATCAGATTTGTCAGACATGATTTACCCTTGACAAAGCCATGCTGACTATCCCCGATTAATCCTTGCCTCTCCAAGTGGAGACTAATTTTGTCCCTCAGAATTTTTTCCAATAATTTCCCTACCACAGATGTTAGGCTCACTGGCCTGTAATTCCCTGGTTTATCCCTGCTACCCTTCTTGTATAATGGTACTACATTAGCTGTTCTCCAGTCCTCTGGTACATCCCCTGTGGCCAGAGAGGTTCTGAAAATTTGTGTCAGAGCCCCTGCAATCTCCTCCTTTGCCTCCCACAGCAACCTGGGATACATCTCGTCCGGGCCTGGGGATTTATCGACTTTTTGGCCTGCTAAAACCGCTAGCACCTCCTCCCTCTCGATGCTAATATGTTCAAGTATGTCACAATCCCCTTGCCCGATTTCTATGTCTGCATCGTCTTTCTCCATAGTGAACACAGATGCAAAAAATTCATTTAAAACCCCGCCTACATCATCTGGTTCTACACACAGATTGCCACTTTGGTCCCTAATGGGCCCTACCCTTTCCCTGGTTATCCTCTTGCCCTTAATATACTTATAAAACATCTTAGGATTTTCCTTTATTTTGCTCGCCAGTGTTATTTCATGGCCCCTCCTCGCCCTCCTAATTTCTTTTTTAAGTATGCCCCTGCACTTTTTATACTCCTCTAGGGCTTCTTCCGTCTTTAGTCTTTTGTAACTGCCAAAAGCCCCCCTTTTATTTCTAATGCATTTTTGTATCTCCCTTGTCATCCAAGGTTCCCTTTGCTTGTTGGTCCCACCCTTGACCTTTACAGGAACATGTTGGCGCTGTACTCTCTCTATTTCCCTTCTGAAAGTCTCCCACTGTTTTGATGTGGATTTTCCTATAAGCAGCTGCTCCCAGTCCACTTTGGCCAGATCCTGCCTTATCATATTAAAATCGGCCTTCCCCCAATTTAGAACCCTTATTTCCGGGCCGTCTTTGTCTTTTTCCATGACCACCTTAAATTTCACCGAATTATGGTCACTGTTGCCAAAATGCTCTCCTACTGATACTTCCACCACTTGCCCGGCTACATTCCCCAGAATTAGGTCCAGTACCGCCCCCTCTCTTGGAGGACTTTCTACATGTTGGCTCAAAAAGCTCTCCTGGATGCACTTTAAGAATTCTGCACCCTCTAAGCCTTTCACACTCTGACTATCCCAATTTATATTGGGGAAGTTGAAATCCCCCACTATTATTACCCTATTATTTTCACACTTCACAGAATCACAGAATCACAGAAACCCCACAGGGCAGATAGAGGCCATTTCGGCCCATCGAGCCTGCACCGACACATATCCCACCCGATCCCCGTAACCCCTACACCAACACATGTCCCTATAACCCCACGTATTTAATCCCCCTAACACTAAGGGTCAATTTATCATAGCCAATCAACCTAACCCGCACATCTTTGGACTGTGGGAGGAAACCGGAGCACCCGGAGAAAACCCACGCAAACACGGGGAGAATGTGCAAACTCCACACAGACAGTCGCCCGAGGCCGGATTCAAACCCGGGTCTCTGGCGCTGTGAGGCAACACTTCTCTGAGATTTGCCTACATATCTGTTCCTCTATCTCCCCCTGACTGTTTGGGGGCCTATAGTACACTCCCAGCAAAGTGCTTGCCCCCTTTTTGCTTTTAAGTTCTACCCATATGGCCTCATTTGAGGAACCCGCTAATATATCATCCCTCCTTACAGCAGTAATTGACTCCTTAATTAATATCGCAACACCCCCTCCCCTTTTACACCCCCCTCTGTCTCGCCTGAAGATTCTATACCCCGGAATATTGAGCTGCCAGTCCTGACCCTCCCTCAACCATGTCTCCGTGATGGCAACAATATCGTACTCCCATGTGTTCAACAACAACTTCAGTTCATCCACCTTATTTGCAAGACTCCTTGCATTAAAATAAATGCCTTCCAGCCCTGCCATATTCCCTTTTGCCTTCACATATTTGCTCTGCCTTCCCAGCTGACTTGTTTTTTCCTCCGTATTTGGCTGTAAATCACCCCCTGCTATAGCTCCACTCTGTACCCCATCCCCCTGCCAAGTTAGTTTAAACCCCCCCCAGCAGTGCTAGCAAACCTCCCCGCAAGGATATTGGTTCCCCTCTGGTTCAGGTGTAAACCGTCCGACTTGTACAAGTCCCACCTTTCCCAGAAGCAGACCCAGTGATCCAGGAAACTAAAGCCCTCCCTCCTGCACCATCCCTTTAGCCACGCATTCATCTGTTCTATCTTCCTATTTCTATACTCACTAGCACGTGGCACCGGGAGTAATCCAGAGATTACAACCTTTGAGGTCCTGCTCTTTAATCCTTCACCTAGCTCCCTAAATTCTTGCTGCAGGACCTCATCCCTCTTTTTACCTATGTCGTTGGTACCAATGTGGACCACGACCTCTGGCTGTTCACCCTCCCCCTCCAGAATGCCCTGCAGCCGCTCAGTGATATCCTTGACCCTGGCACCAGGGAGGCAACAAACCATCCTGGATTCACGTCTACGGCCACAGAAACGCCTATCTGTTCCCCTTACTATAGAATCCCCTACCACTATTGCTCTCCCACTCTTTTTCCCCCCTTCCTGGGCAGCAGGAGCACCCCCAGTGCCAGGAAGTTGGCTGCTGCTGCCTTCCCCTGGTGAGTCATCCCCCTCAACAGTATCCAAAGCGGTATACTTGTTTGAGAGGGGAATGGTCACAGGGGTCTCCTGCACTACCTGCCTGCTTCTATTGCTCCGCCTGGTGGTCACCCATTTCCTGTCTTCCTGTGCATCCCTTCCCTGCGGTGTGACCAACTCACTAAACGTGCTATCCACGACCCTCTCAGCATCGTGAATGCTCAACAACCCATCCACCCGCAGCTCCAGCGCCTCAATGCGGTCTGCTAGTAGCTGCAGATGGATGCATCTCTGGCACACGTGGTCATCAGGGGCACCGGGGTCCCTGAATTCCCACATAGAGCAAGAGGAGCATATCACGGGGCTGGGCTCACCTGGCATGACCTTCCCTTTACTTAATTTAAATTAATTTACTATCACCAATTAAAATTATCTCTAAGGCGCTTGTATAGTCTACCAACAGTCCCTGCTACACCAGAAAAGACCCTAGTAACTCTAAACTACAGAGTTAAAGTTTAAAAAGAGAAATACTCACCAACCAATCACTTACCTGCTCCCTGGTGACGTCACACACTGATTACTTTTTACCTCTCTCCCCGCTGCTGAGTTGGTAAGCCTCTGCTGGTCGCCGGTTTTTATACCGGGCTCCTCCTCTGCTGCTCCCGCTGCTCCGACTGGTCTCGGGCCTCTGCTGGTCGCCGGTTTTTATACCGGGCTCCTCCTCTGCTGCTCCCGCTGCTCCGACTGGTCTCGGGCCTCTGCTGGTCGCCAGTTTTTATACCGGGCTCCTCCTCTGCTGCTCCCGCTGCTCCGACTGGTCTCGGGCCTCTGCTGGTCGCCGGTTTTTATACCGGGCTCCTCCTCTGCTGCTCCCGCTGCTCCGACTGGTCTCGGGCCTCTGCTGGTCGCCGGTTTTTATACCAGGCTCCTCCTCTGCTGCTCCCGCTGCTCCGACTGGTCTCGGGCCTCTGCTGGTCGCCGGTTTTTATACCGGGCTCCTCCTCTGCTGCTCCCGCTGCTCCGACTGGTCTCGGGCCTCTGCTGGTCGCCGGTTTTTATACCGGGCTCCTCCTCTGCTGCTCCCGCTGCTCCGACTGGTCTCGGGCCTCTGCTGGTCGCCGGTTTTTATACCGGGCTCCTCCTCTGCTGCTCCCGCTGCTCCGACTGGTCTCGGGCCTCTGCTGGTCGCCGGTTTTTATACCGGGCTCCTCCTCTGCTGCTCCCGCTGCTCCGACTGGTCTCGGGCCTCTGCTGGTCGCCGGTTTTTATACCGGGCTCCTCCTCTGCTGCTCCCGCTGCTCCGACAGGCAGTTAATTGGCACTAATCCCTTCCCGCCTGGTTTCGGCGGGTCCCAGTGCGGGGCGGGTGCCCGCCGCCCCTGAAACTTACGTGGGGCGGGGTTTTGGGCGGGATGGTGGCGGGACCCCCAAATTCGGGATTTCCCCCCCCCCCCCCCCCCCACACGCCTGAAACCCCGCCTGGCGGCTCCCCGAAAATCTAGCCCTATTTCAAACAAGTCTGAGATAGAAACAGGATCATCTTTGAATTCGGAACCAAAACAAAACAGCCCAAAAATTGGTTCAACACCAAAACCTTCTGTAAGGAGATCAGGAAGGCTCAGCAAACCTGTTATTAAACTGGATTTGTAGATTATTTAAAAGAAAAAAGCCAGGAGTTTTTGTTATGTGGTACATGTAATGTTGGGAAAGGTGGGACCGTAGTTTTGTTGTATTTGAGAGGGGAATACATACATTTTTTTAAGGGGGAAAACAGTGTAATGTATTATCACATGGTTTACTATGAGCATGCTCAGTTCGCTCTGGCCTAATGAAGCAAGCACATGGACCAGCAACTCATCGTGTCTCTGTCCTTCATTTGTTCTACCCAAGTATATTACAGTCGTGTACCAGGATGACAAGAGGCACAATTCAGAGAATGGTTGAATATTTTTCTCTTGGTGGTGCCAGGCTGAATGTAAGTTTTCCTACTGAAATTGCAATACGTTTCCCCCAGAAATTGTCAAAAATGTTATTGATTTAAAGAACTGTAACTTTACAAGGACTGAATGATTCAAAAAGTATTTAAATTGTTGTAGATACAAAAAATGTAGAAGAAAAACAAGTATCTTATTATTGTTTATAAATGAAGAAAATGACTTTGGGGTTGCTGGTAGTGGCAACACATCAGTCACATTCTTAGCTTTAATCAGTGCAGTGAATAGATGGGCCACCCAAATGAAAATACTTTGAAACCAAACAGTAAATGTGGTTGGCTTAAAAGTGGCCACTTAATTGATTTTGGAGCCAAAACTGGTACCTGCTTGGCTACAGTTACAATTCAGTCAGCCCATTGCAGTGTAAGAACTAATGACTTGAGTTCTAGAAATGATTCGGCTCCACAAAAAAAAGTCCTACAATGATCTGGCACCAGATTTGTTGGTCTCAGTATCAGAAAGCCAGGATTTAAGAGAGTGGGATTTTTTTTTAAAGCATCAAGGTGAAGCATAGTTGTTCTTTATGACTTGGGAGCAAGCTGTGTTGTGCCCAATGCTGTAACACTGCTGCTCTGGTTAAACTACATGCAAACCAAGCAGAGTTTTTAACGGGGCACCTGGCAAAGTGCTGAAAAATAGGAAATAGCATCCATCTGTGGCCATACTAAGGAGACCCAGCTGAAAGCTGTGGAACTGTTTGATTAGAATGGACCTACAGAGATTGGTCACGTGAGAAAGATTGGGACGAGTGGGGGGGATCATGGTTGCATTATTCCATACATTCTGCCGCTCACCAGGTATTCATATCTTATGGGCAGAAATCACTGATCACATATCAGACAGTAGACCCCTAATTTCAGATCATTCTGAATCAATTCAATGGAGCAATGGAAATCATGGCCCCGATATTAACTCGGAGGTGCGTTGGGAGCTTGGGGAACCCGGAAGAAAGTTCAGTGCATCTGCCAGTGACATTTTAACTCAGCCAGCTCATTATCATTTTACTTCCGGGTTTGCTGTCCAATGCGCGGCAACGGGCGTGATGAGAACCTGTATGACGCGATCATGACTCCAGTATTTAAAGGGCCAATCCAAAGATGGAATTTGGAGGAGTTGGAGTTGGAAACAAGAGAAGACAATGGATTCAGGAAGCTCAAAGGCTGCGCCCCGCTTCAATGACGCCACCTTTGATGTACTGCTGGGGTCAGTGAGGAATCAGAGAGAGGTATTATTCCCCAGCAATGGGAGGAAGAAACCTACTGCTGCCACAAAGAAGGCGTGGCTGGAGGTGGCTGAGGAGATCAGCAGCAGGAGTATTGTGCCACACTCCTGGATTCAGTGCAGGAAGCGCTTTAATGACATAACCAGCTCAGGAAAGGTGAGTACAGTTGCACATTCTCCTACATCCTGCTGTGCACATCACTCCCACCTCACTCTGCCTTGTCAAGCCTATTCCATCACGCCCACTTACTTTGTAAGTACCCCCATCCTTCTCTTTCTATGCACTTCTTCACATCCCCATCTATCCATCCACCACTGCCAGTCACCCTCGTCCTTATGCAATTTCATGCCTCTCCCTGATAGTCACCCTCACCAAATGTACTGCATCCATTGGTGAACACATGTCATTACAGTCACTCATAGGTCTGTTGTTTCGCCCGTTACAGCAGAAGAAAGTGAGCGAACCAGAGGTGGTCCTCCACAGATTTCCCAGCTAACAACTATTCAGAAGGAAGCTCTGGAGTTCAGTGGAGTTTCTGCTTCCCTGGCCATCGGAGATGAGGACATCCCAGCTACTTGGTGACACAATTAATTATCAGCGACCCACATGTCATACAACACTCAGTCATGTTGACTTGATTTCAACAGCGAGTGACATATGACCATCTTCATAATTTTACAACAAACTTACTAATTCATATCTTTTCTCTCCACCAGGCCTTTCATGTGTGCAGCAGAAGCCCATGGATCTCATGGACTACGAATCCTCACAGGAGCTCATGCTTACCATATACTGACACTTCAGTGGGACCAGTTAGACAGAGATAGTTGGGTTTTTACCTGGTGACTCACACTTCACAAGTGAGCAAGAGCAGATGGTGGGGGCAGAGACAGTAGTGGAGAGTCTTCATCAGAGGGCACAGCCCTGTCCAAGCTCTGCTCAGCTGGACACAGATGCTGTATCCGAGGGGCTGTCGATGAAGAGGAGAATCATTGAGGAGCAGCAGAGAATATGTGATGTACTGACAGGTCTTCCAAGCACACTGACTGTGATTGTTGATTGAATGGAGTGGGTTAATGTCGCAGGACATTGCGATAATGTGATCTTCCACGAGTAGAGTTGCCAACTCCGTGGAACATCAAATGCAGCAATCAAATGAGTCCATGCACGCTTTGCACACTCTGGATGCCAACATGTCTGCCACCTTAAATAGAATGACAAATACTTTAGCCTTGGCATTACAGCACTACACTGATCTGCACCAAGGTGCTCTCCGGCAGAGTGGTAGCAGTGAGGTGCAGCTGGCCCATGAGAGGGATGATAGCGAAAGGGGACATGGAAGTGGGAACTCCACTCAAAGCGCTCCCACTTCTGACCCACTGCCGCCTTCTCAGTCGGTATCCAACACGCTGCCTCATGTCCAGGTGCAGGAGGAGTAGTCTTAAGAACATAAAAAAACAGGAGCAGGAGTAGGCCAATTGGCCCCTCGAGCCTGCTCCACCATTCAGTAAGATCATGGCTGATCCAATCTTGTCCTCAACACCACTTTCCCGCTCTCTCCCCATACCCCTTGACTCCCTTGTAGTTCAAATGTCTGTCAATCTCCGCCTTGAATATATTCAGTGACTCCGCCTCCACAGCTCTCTGGGGTAGAGAATTCCAAAGATTCACAACCCTCTGAGAAGAAATTCCTTCCCATCTCCGTCTTAAACGGGCGACCCTTTATTCTGAAACTATGCCCCCTAGTTCTAGATACCCCACTAGGGGAAACATCCTCTCAGCATCCACCCTGTCAATCCCCCTCAGAATCTTATATGTTTCAATAAGATCACATCTCATTCTTCTAAACTCCAATGAGTATAGGCCCAACCTGCTCAACCTTTCATCATACGTCAACCCCTTCATCCCAGGAATCAACCTAGTGAACCTTCTCTGCACTGCCTCCAATGCAAGTATATCCTTCCTTAAATATGGAGACCACAACTGTATGCAGGAGTCCAGGTGTGGTCTCCCCAGCGCCCTGTAAAGTTGCATCAAAACTTCCCTACTTTTATACTCCATACCCCTTGCACTAAAGGCCAACATTCCATTAGTCTTCCTAATTACTTGCTGTACCTGCATGGTAAGTTTTTGTGTTTCATGTACTAGGACCCCCAGATCTTTGTTGGGGCATTCAAAATCCAGAGGTCATTGGCATCTCAGCAGTCAGAGCAGGGATGTGAGCAGCCTGCCTCTACCTCTGCTGAAGCTATAGGGA
Organism: Somniosus microcephalus; assembly: GCF_052327205.1. NCBI lineage: Eukaryota > Metazoa > Chordata > Chondrichthyes > Squaliformes > Somniosidae > Somniosus > Somniosus microcephalus. The sequence goes on from NW_028225505.1 coordinate 19,606, forward strand.
TTGCACCACATAGGAGCGGTAAGAAAAGGAAGAGGAAAGCTTTGTCATTGCACAAGGGTATGCACATATGTGTATAAAAATGTTATGTTGTAAAGTTTCTGTTCTTTATTAGAATCACATAAATTCTATTATTTTGCACCACTTTCTCATCTTGCCCATTCTTAGTTGCTGGGTGGCAAGTTGCCTTTTAACTTGCTTGATGATGAATGGAAAGACATGAATTGACAGGGACCAATGTGGGTATGTGCAAGGAGTGGTTGGTAGTTTGCAGGACTGCTTTGTGTCAGTGGCATTGCGGGGTGCGTGGGAAGTGTGGCCGTTGCATGTACTTCTGACATCGGTCCACTGGTGCAACCTAAGTGAACCATGCTTTAATAAGGGCATCCCAGGCAGCAATGTGAGCAGCTGATATTGCATTGCCTTCCTCACCTGCCTCCTCCTCATCTTCCTCATCCTCCTCCTCCTCGGAATTGTCTGCAGATGATGTGTGCTCTGCACCCTGTTTCTCCTGCAGGTCCAAACCTTGCTGCTGCGCAATCTTGTACAGAGTGCAGTACACCACAGCCATTCTGGACACCCTGGCTAATGTGCCTCCTGATCTGTCTAGGCACCTGAAGCACATCTTCAGCATGCTGATGGCTTGTTTGATCACACATCTGGTGATCATATAGCATTCATTGTAGCACTGTTGGGCTTCTTGGGTTGGGTTTCTGACAGGTGTCATCGGCCAAGTTTGAAGTGGGTATCCTTTGATTCCTAGCAGCCACTCCTTAAGTCTGCTTGCAAGTCCAAAGATGTCAGGGAGCTTGGACTGCTGCAGGGTGAAAACATCATGGCAGAGTCCTGGGAATCTTGTGCACACCTGCAGAAATTTATTTTTGTGGTTGCACACCAGCTGCACATTGATGGAGTGGAAGCTCTTGCGGTTCACGAATGCTCCTGATTGATTTGGGGGTGCATGGATTGCCACATGTGTGCAGTTGAAAAGGCTTTGATTCTGACTTCAATGGTTCTGGATAGACCACTTCCCAGTCATGGGTGCTCTAGTTGTCATCCCCCTTGGCCTGCAGCATGACAGGGAGATGAAGCAGAGGCAGCAAAGTAGATGACAAGCTGCTCGCAGAAGAAGGAGGAAGAGGGGGAGGGAGGAGGGCTCTTAGTAGGAGGCCTTACCCACCTAGTGTCTTCCAAGAGCAATTCTCTTACCTCAGCCTGAGCCAGGAGCAGTGTGTGAAGAATCTGCGCTTTACAAAGGAGGTGCTCACAGAATTCTGCCACCTCTTGCAACCAGACCTGCAGTCTCACACCAGGGCAAGGACAGCGCTGCTCGTGGTTGTGAAAGTAACCATGGCCCTGAATTTCCTCGTGTCAGGATCAATGTTCCCTGTTATTTTTTTGGGGTGTGTAGCCCCTTTAAGGCCCCTTTATTCTGTGCCAGTCCACTGTTCTCTCAGTCTTTGAGCCACTACGACAAACCAGAGGGTAGCTACTGGGCGACAAGGGCTATCCGCTGACCACCTGGCTCATTACTCCGCGGCACAACCCACACACATGTGGCCAGCATACCTATAACGAGAGCCATACTACCACATGGACTCTGATAGAGCAGGTCATTAGCATCCTTAAACAATGCTTCCACTGCCTGAGCCGCTCGGGAGGAGCCCTGCAGTACTTGGCAGAGCGCATCTCAAGATTCGTCATGGTCGCCTGCATGCACCACAATCTTGCCATCGTGAGGGCACAGCCCTTGCCACCAGGTACATGGCTTGGGAGGAGGAGGGAGAGGAGGAGAAGGAAGAGGAGGCGGAGGAAGCGGAAGAAGAGGAAGCGGAAGGGAGGAGGCCCGGGCTGTCCGTGATCAACTCATCTGACTGCGGTACCAGTGAACGCAACCCCAATTCCCGATTCAACAATAGTGCCACATATTACCTTCCCTCTGTTACTGACCATCACAGCATCCTCTTGGCCACAATGCTGAAGTAAAAGCCACCACAAAAGAAACATTCCAATCCAACTTTAAACATCAATCCATCCAATATTACGCAACAAAGTCAACTAATCACTCTTGAGCATTCCCTTAGTGTCTGTCTTACGTGTGTCTTTGCCTGTCCTAGTGCTCCTATGAAGTGCTACCCCAGTGGCTGCAGCATGGCTGGTGGAAGGCTGCTGACTTTCAGTGGTGGAGACTGCAGATGGCCTTGCAGGATGACCTTGAGCAGCTCTGGGCCTAGAAGGCCCAGCTTTAGACTGCACCACCTCAGCATGGGTGGCAGCAGTCTGGGCTGGCTGACTGACAGGCAACAACAAGGGCACTGGCAGAGTGGCAGTGGTGGGAGGACAAATGCTGTCATCCTAAGAGAGGACAACAGGTTCATGCTCCACGGAGCCACTGCCTCTCCCCTGGGGAGGACAGATTGCTGGAATGCTGTGACACCCTGCAAGCCCCTTTCCACACTGGTAAACACAACCACAATGACAGCAGTCTGAGCTTGCGTGGCAGCAAGCTGAGCCTGCCTGAGAGCAGCCTGAGCTTGCACGACAGAAGTCTGAACTTCCACTGCAGCACTCAGACGTTGGGTGGCTTCTGCTTGTGCTGCAATGGAAGCTGAGACATCAGCCATCAGATACTGTATGATGGTTAGGTCCACAAGTGCCCTAATGGAGTTGCCCATCACTTCCATGCTGGAAATCATGGGCTCCAAGCTCTGCGCATAGCCCTGTGCAAGGTTGGTGCCGAATTCTTCCATGCTCCTTGACATTGCACTTTGGCTTTCTGGCAGGCCTGCCACTGCACTAAGCATTTAATTGTGCATACCCAACAGCATTCTTCTGTAGGCCACCCCATCGAAGTCCTCATCTAAGTCCTCTGCAGCAGAACTCGTGTGCAACCTTGCCCTCCGGGGAGCTGGCACCTGTGCTACACTTGCCCCTTGCCCTGGCTGCAGGCCACTTGTGCCCGGCATCTGAACTTCTGCAGATCCCGCCTCTAACTGACCCTCTAACCTACACAGAGTGTCAGTATCTGAGCTGGTGGCTGCGAGTGTGAAATCAAGTGACAGTACTGTGTCTTCATCATCAGTGCCTTGGTGCTCTTCTATTTCATGCTTCTCTACTCATGTCTGGCGAGCCGTCAGTTCTTGGCTATCTGAAAGGAGAAAGGCACAAAGGTAAGGTTGTGGTGAGGGGAGGGGGGTGGAAAGCAAGAGGTGCATGCTTACACCGTGTGCAGCTTGTAAATCAGAAGAGATTGTGGGATGAAAGGGAAGTGGGATGTGAGAATGAGGATTACGTATGAGGATACAGGCATCTTGTATTCTTTCAGCCCCGCCGCTGGCCTGGGGCTTAGCGATGGCCCTCCCAATAATGGCCAGCATCGTCTCCTCCATCAGGATCAGGTTATGCAGGCACTCCTGTCCCCTGCTGGTTAGGTCCTTCTGGCATCATTTGTGAGCCACCTTGTCCTGCAAAAGAAAGGGAAGTGTGCCAGTGAGTGTGTTGCAATGTGTTTGGGTGATATGCCTGTCATGTTTAGATAGCTGACACTGTGCGCAAGCTGTGAAATGTGGGTGTGAGGTATGCAGCAGTGGTAAGTGTGTGATGATGAGATGTAGCTACGAATGTGAGGTATGAGTTGTGTTTGGTAGAGATTGTTGGTAGGTGAGTGATGGGGGTGTGGTGCATTGAGCAGTGTATAAGGCTCGTGGTGCAGATGATTGGATATGGCATTTGAAGATGAATTCACTGACCTTGACCACATGTGTGAGGTCATTAAACTTCTTCCTGCACTATGTCCAGGTCCTCAGGGCTATACTGGCTGGCATTCACCACGACAACTATCAGCTCCCATTGCATTTTATGTATTTGCCTGGCAGGCCTTCTGGCCCCCTGTGGAAACAGGACCTCTCTTTTCATGGTCACCTCCTGCACTGAGACCTCCAGTGCCACATCGGAGAACCTTGGAGCATGCTTTCTCCCCTGTTGTGACATCATTTTTTTTGAGAACCTTGGAGCATGCTGTGACATCATTGCTTTTTTTTGCTGCCCTGACTCGCTTTCCCAGTCAGTTGAATGACCTGCTGCTGGCAGAATGCACCTCCCCTTTAAGAGGTGCAGACTGTCTTTAAGAAATGCAGGCTCGTGTTAATTGGTGCTAGCCTTGCACAAACTTGGGCCCCCTACTGAGCATACAGCCACTTAGCAGCGCATTCAGTGCTGGGCTGAATGCCACATTCATGTTAATCAGCAGGCAGCACAAACTTTGTTTGCTGCCTGCATTGCTTTGAACAGGCATGGGATGATTGTGCATCCGCCTGTTTTCGGGGGCAACGAATTTTTAGCCCAATATATTTGGATTTACAAAAGATCTTTGATAAGGTACCACATAGTAGACTCATGACTAAGGTCAGAACGTGTGGAGTCAGGGGACAAGTAGCAGAATGAGTAGCAAAAGAAAAATACTGCAGATGCTGGAAATCTGAAATAAAACAGAAAATGCTGAAAATACTTAGCAGGTCAGGCAGCATCTGTGAAGAGAGAAACAGAATTAACATTTCAGGTTGATGACCTTTCATCAGAACTGGAAAAAGTTAGAGATATAGCAGGTTTTAAGCAAGTGCAGGAGCAGGGAAAGGGTGGCGGGGAGAAAAGAACAAAAGGGAAGTTCTGTGATAGGGTGGAAGGCAGGAGAGAGTAAAAGACAAAAGGGATGATGGTATGAGGCAAAAGGAGATGGTAATGTGACAAGAAACAGTGCAGTTTTGGCCGCCTTATCTGAGGAAGGATGTTCTTGCCATGGAAGGAGTGCAGCGAAGATTCACCAGGCTGATACCTGGGATGGCAGGAATGACGTATGAGGAGAGATTGGGTCGATTGGGCTTATACTCGTTGGAGTTTAGAAGAATGAGAGGGGATGTCATTGAAACTTATAAAATTCTGACAGGACTGGACAGACTAGATGCAGGAAGGATGTTCCCGATGGTCAGGGAGTCCAGAACCAGGGGTCACAGTCTAAGGATAAGGGGTAAGCCATTTAGGACAGAGATGAGGAGGAATTTCTTCACCCAGAGAGTGGTGAACCTGTGGAATTCTCTACCACAGAAGGCAGTTGAGGCCAATTCATTAAATATATTCAAGAAGGAGTTGGATATATTTCTGAAGGCTAAAGGGATCAAGGGATATGGGGAGAAAGCAGGGACAGGGTACTGAGTTTGGATGATCAGCCATGATCTCATTGAATGGCAGAACAGGCTCGAGGGGCCGAATGGCCTACTCCTGCTCCTATCTTCTATGTTTCTATGTTTCTATGTAAAGATGGGGCTAGAAGAAGTGTAAATGGGAATAGCAGAGTCATCAACAGCTGTCATCCGAAAAAATGGGAGCAGAGGTTTTGATCTGAAATTGTTGAACTCAATGTTGAGTCCAAAATGCTGTAAAGTGCCTAATCGAAAGACAAGGTACTGTTCCTCGAGCTTACATTGAGCTTCATTGGAACAGTGTAGGAGGCTGAGGACAGAGAGGTCAGAATGGGAGCGGAGCGGAGAATTAAACTGACAGGCAACCAGAAGCTCGGGGTCATGCTTGCTGACTGAACAGAGATGTTCCGCAAAGTGATCACCCAATCTGCATTTGGTCTCCCCAATGTGGAGGAGATGGCATTGTGAGCAGTGAATACAGTATATTAAATTGCAAGAAGTACAAGTAAATCGCTGTTTCACCCGGAAGGAGTGCTTGGGGCCCTGGACAGTGGGAAGGGAGGAAGTAAAAGGGCAGGTGTTGCATTTCCTGCGCTTGCACGAGAAGGTGCCATGGGAAGGTGATTGAGGAGTGGACCAGGGTGTCGCAAAGGTAACGGTCCCTCCAGAATGCTGAAAGAGGAGGAGTGGGGAAGATGTGTTTGGTGGTGGGATCACGCTGGATGTGGCGAAAATGGTGGCGGATGATCCATTGAATGTAGAGGCTGGTGGGGTGGAAGGTGAGGACAAGGGCAACCCTATTGTGGCTCTGGGAGGGAGGGGAAGGGTTGAGGGCAGAAGTGTGGGAAATGGAACAGATACGGTCAAGGGCCCTGTAAACCATGGTGGAGGGGAATCATCGGTTGAGGAAAAAGGAAGACATATCGGAAGCACTGGTGTGGAAGGTGGCATCGTCAGTGTAGATGTGACGGAGATGGAGAAACTGGGAGAATGGAATAGAGTCCTTACAGGAGGCGGGGTGGGAGGAAGTGTAGTCCAGGTAGCTGTGGGAGTCAGTGGGCTTATAGCGGATATTGGTTGATAGCCTATCCCCAGAAATGGAGTCAGAGAAGTCGAGGAAGTTAAGGGAAGAGTTGGAGATCGATCATGTGAAGGCGAGGGAAGGGTGAAAATTGGAAGCAAAGTGAATGAAATTTTTCAGTTCAGGGCGAGAGCAGGAAACGGCACCGATACAGGAGAAAGAGATAAGGGGACCCTGAGTAGCACTGGAACAAAGAATGTTCCACATATCCCATGAAAAGGCAGGCATAGCTAGGACCTATGCAGTTTCCCATAGCAACATCTTTTATTTGGAGGAAATGAGTGGAGTCAAAAGAGAATTGGGGAATGGTTGGGCCTCTGTTCAAGGAAGAAGCAGAGTGCCATCAGGCTGCCCTGGTGGGGGATGGAGGTGTAGAACGATTAGACGTCCATAGTGAAAAGGAAAAGGTTAGGGCCAGGATACTGGAAACTGTTAAAGTGGCAGAGGGTGTCGGAAGAGTCGTGGATGTAAGTGGGAAGAGACTATACAAGGAGAGAAAAATAGAGTCGAGATAGGAAGACATCAGTTCCGTGATGTTTCCACTTGCGAGTAAGACCAGAACTAGGGGCCATAAATATAAGATAGTTACTAATAAATCCAATAGGAAATTCAGGAGAAACTTCTTTACCCAGAGAATGGTTAGAATGTGGAACTCACTCCCACAAGGAGTGGTTGAGATGAATAGCATAGATGCATTTAAGGGGAAGCTAGATAAGCACATGAGGGAGAAAGGAATAGAAGGATATGTTGATGGGGTTAGATGAGGAAGGGTGGGAGGAAGCTCATGTGGAGCATAAACACCGACATAGACCTGTTGGGCTGAATGGCCTCTTTCTGTGCTGTAAATACTTTGTAATATTGAGTATTTATTGCAGTATTTCCATGAGATTTAATCATCCCCCTCAATTGCTGTTGTGTTCTCACCTTGCTTTCAATGGCCAGTTTCAGGAAGCCTGGCCAACCTGTGGATGCGATGTTAAATTTAAAACTGTGTTGAAATATTGCTCCAATTGAGCGATTACCATATATTAATAGGAAACCTGCCTCTCCTGAGCAGGCTGTGTGCAAGCAGCTTAACGCGCTCGAGTTAAATGTGGAAGGCCACAGGTTGGAGCCGGCTCCCTGCCACGCTCGCTTTCTTGCCAGTTTTAACCCCCCACCTGCATCCAAACCCACACGCTCCTCCAGTTTAAAATTCCCCCCACATGTTTCTTTCAATTCTTCCAAGATACAGTGAGATAAATTTTCTGCTCCATTCTGCCCAATAATGGAGTGAAAATGTGAGTAGAGAGCTGTAAAGGTCGATCTCTGCCAATAGTGCCTATGATCTGCACTTCACGTTGGATTTTCATCAGGCGCAGTGCCAGAAATTAAATAATTATAGTAATCCTACAATAGGTTTTAGGGTGGCCGCCGGTACCTGATGTAATTGTGTGTCCTATTAATCACAAGCTTCTCTTACATATGAGGCAAGGACCAAGATTCAGGGAGATAAAAATAAGACTGCAGAATGGAATTTGACTGTAGGGATCATGTTCAACTGATATGGAGGCATTTTTGTAAGTCTGAAGCCAAAATAAGTTTCAAACCAAAAATTGGCTTTGTGGCTGAAGTATTTCCATTTCAAGTTAACACCCTTCAATGCGACTAAAGGTTTGTATCCTTTACTTGGACCAAACTTGGTCCTTGGTCTCCAGAGGCGGTCTGCACAGAGCAGGATTAAATGGAGTGGACTTGAACAGAGTGCTTTATTTGGGAATTTGGAGCAAGTGGGAATTCAGAGAAGAGGGGGAAGGGGTTGTTGATTTTTGCCTACACTACTGTACTTGTAGTGCTTTGTGCTACAGGTAGATATTTAGGGCTGGATTTTGTCATTGTGGGTGGGCTGGGGTGTGTCAGGTGGAAATTGTGTCAGGATCCCGAATCCTAAGTGAAGTGTTGAAAAAGTGTGATTTTCCCCTAATTGGCCAATTGATTTCCTGCATGTGGGAACCACTGGCCCAATTAGTCTTTTCATACAGAATGTCGCCTCCGATGATGTCATCAATGCTGTTGGATTTAAGGCCTGCAAGCAGCCTTGATTCTTCTGGAGACTGCAAAGGCTCTGCAATTTATATGAAGGAGTTGAATTGTGGAAAATATCAACGATCAAGCAAAAGTATGCTCCTCGATTTGATAAGCCCTCCATCCAAGCTCTGGGGCACGGAGCCAGCTGTAATAAGGAGGTGCTGTTCCCTTCCTCAGGGAGCAAAAAGCCACCCTAGCAGACCAAAGCTGTATGGCTACAAGTGGCCCAGGAGGCCAACTCCATTTCAATGAGCCGCAGAACCTGGCTGCAATGCACGAAGAGGTTTCATGACCTTCTCCGCACAGGAAAAGTGAGTATGACTTTCCCATCACCCTCAATATGATCCCCATCGCCTCTCCTCAGCAGCACTCTGCTTTGCCAACCTTTTCCTCCACATCCCACTTGACACTTACATCCCTGCACCCTTACCAATTCCCTCTCTCTCTATGCTCACATTCACTTACCTATTCAACCATGCAGCCCTCACACTCCCTATCACTGTGATGCCATGACTTTCAACACACAGGGAGGGTCCTTTGTATCCTTTTAAGCATCTATGCTATGGACTCTCTACACTCACTCCTTCATTCTCACTCAAACTCCACTTGTGTCCCTCATTGCAGGAAAAGAGAGCCCACAATAAGAGGGAAACAATGAGGACAGGAGAAGGGCCAGCCTCAATAGCCCAGCTCACCCCCTGCGAGGAGGCGGCCCTGGAAATTGCTGGGATCAAGGAGGATACCCATGTGGGGGACGGACAGATGAGTGCATCACAGCAAGCTGGTGACAGAATAGTTTGGCATCTCTCTCATTGACATAGCATGAGTCACTGATAATGATTCTGATGCTCTAACAGATTGACTTATGATCATCTGCAATATTCAATGTGCATGTAGCCTTCGCCTCACATCTCTGACTCTTTCCTTTACTCCCCCACAGGACCATCGAAAGCCCCATCCCCACTATCCAGGAGGAACAGCCTGAGCCTCCAGACTCCTCAGAGGAAGCTGCAACCTCTGAGGGCGCAGCGTCAGCAGAATTCAGCGCACACAGCACCAGCGGAGAGGATGACTACGTCCATGGAGGAGCTTAGTCGCCAGGGTATTGAAAATATGGTCATTGTTCAGAATAGAATTGAGGTAAGAAAACTCACTACGCACTTGGTTTGAGTATAAAGCAAGGCTTTAATCAACTTGTTTCAAAACATGGAGGTCTAGTTGTCCTTCATTAGTTCCTGTTTACAAAATGTCCCTGGGCAAGCTGGGCCCACGCCCGAGTATTTATACTCCTTGGACGGCGCCACCAGCTGGCCGTGCAGTGTTATTTCATGAGTCGTTTCTTCATGATGATGAGATTTATAACAGTCTTCGTGCCTAAAAGATTTGGAAGTCCAATGACTTCCTCCTAACGGATTAGGCGAACCACGAATAGCCGCAGTCTTTTACATAGAAACATAGAAACATAGAAGATAGGAGCAGGAGTAGGCCATTCGGCCCCTCGAGCCTGCTCTGCCATTCGATGAGATCGTGGCTGATCGTCCAAACTCAGTACCCCGTACCTGCCTTCTCCCCATATCCCTTGATACCTTTAGCTCTAAGAAATATATCTAACTCCTTCTTGAATATATTTAAAGACTTGGCCTCAACCACCTTCTGTGGTAGAGAATTCCACAGGTTCACCACTCTCTGGGTGAAGAAATTCTTCCTCATCTCTGTCCTAAATGGCTTACCCTTATCCTTAGACTATGACCCCTGGTTCTGGACTCTCCGACCATCGGGAACATTCTACCTGCATCTAGTTTGTCCAGACCTGTCAGAATTTTATAAGTTTCGATGAGATCCCCTCTCATTCTTCTAAACTCCAGCGAGTATAAGCCTAATCGACCCAATCTCTCCTCATACGTCATTCCTGCCATCCCAGGGATCAGCCTTGTGAATCTTCGCTGAACTCCTTCCATGGCAAGGCACGTCTCCCTGGACCGTGCCTTAGTCCCTGGGTCGCTTGATCCGTACTGGTAGATCGACAGGGCCCGTGTCACCTTGATCGACCTGAGGGAGACTGGGGAGATCGTGACTCCGGGTACGGGTCCCCACAGGTGCAGAGCTGGCTTCATCTTGTTTGATAGCCGGGGATTGACCGGCATCCTGGCTTCAGGTGGCCATCCCATGAGGAGCGCTCGGCTCCCTGAGTTGATCCGGTGGGTTAGCCGGCAGATCTCTTGAAGTCCCAGTTAGGCCACCATCTTCAAAGGAGCGCAGTGTGTCAGCATCATTACCGTGGGTCCCTCTATCAGTTGGGTCTGTGGGACCAGTTGGACAGGGAGCCAGATCTCAGAGTAAAACGGTGGACTCCCAGCCACCATGGTACCGCACGTGCGCGTACATGGGATTAACGTCCATTAGCTCCACCTCGTCGACGAGGGGATCGTTTTTGGAAGATCGGATGAATCTTCGGAGCAGCACGGGGCTGAGAGCTGCTAACCATGACGGTAGGGACGTCCCATGAGTGGAGCGCCGCTGGAACCTGAAGAATCACTCGTGAGGCGTGACATTGGTGGACGTAGAAAGAGACCTGATGGAATGCAACACGTCAGGGAGCACAGTTTCCCACTGCTGGTCTGGTAGGTTGCGTGACCTCAGTGCAAGACGAACAGCGTTCCAAATGATAGCGTTGTATCTCTCAACTGGTCCGTTACCGATGGGATGGTACGGTGTTGTTTTACTTGTGGCGATTCCCCTTTGGGAAAGATAACTTTTGAGTTCGCTTGACATGAAGGAGGGACCCCGATCAGAGTGGATGAAATTGGCCGTACCACATAGGGGAAAGACTTGATCAAGGCATTTGATTACTGTGGAAGTAAGCATATTGGGACAGGGGAAAGCAAAGGAAAGCATGAATATTCGTCCACCATTGTAAGCAAGTAGGTGTTTCGTGTTGAAGAAGGCAATGGCCCTTTAAAGTCAATGCTGAGTCGCTGCATAGGCTGCATAGCGTGTATGAGCGAGCCATCCGATGGATGGAAGAATTGCGGTTTTAATTCCGCACAAATTCTACAGGAGGAGCATGTTCTTTTCACATCTTCCGTAGAAAATGGGAGATTTTTAGATTGCACAAAGTGCAACATACGGGTAACGCCAGGATGGCATAAGTCAGTATGAAGATCCGCAAGAGTCGAAGTTGTCATAGAAGAGCAGAATGCCCGTGTGAGGTTATTCGGGGCCACATTCTCTTTGCCAGGTCAATAATGTATAGTGTATCCAAAGGCAGCCAATTCCATCCTCCAGAGTTGTATTTTGTTATTCTTGATCTTAGTGCGTTTCCGGTTATCCAGCATTAAGGCCACGGTGCGTTGATTGGTTATAAGTGTGAAATGGCGACGAGCGAGAAAATGAGTCCATTTACGTACAGCTTCGATGATGGCCGTAGCCTCCTTCTCGACAGGAGGATAATGGAGCTCGCTACCCTGCAAAGTTCTGGACAGAAATGCAATGGGTGGACCACCTTGATTCAAGGTAGCCGAGATCGCCACCTCCGATGCATCGCACTCAACCACGAAAGGAAGATTTTCATCAATGGAACAAAGCGTGGCTTTTTCCAGTTGTCGCTTAAGGAGGTTGAAAGCTGAAATAGCCGTTGCCTCCAAAGGAAATGACTTCGCGTGAAGCAGGGGCTGGATCTTGTCGGAGAAGTGGGGTATCCATTTTGCATAATAGGCAAACATGCCGAGTGCCCGACGAAGAGAGCCAAGATTCGTAGGGGGAGGGAGCTCCTGAAGTGGACGAAGTCGCTCCGGATCCGGTTTGATGACACCATTGCCCACCCAGTAGCCAAGGATGTTGACTGATGGTACTGATTTCACAGATTTGGACTCATTTAAGGTTAAGTTGCGACGACGGAGAATGTCAAAAAATTTATAGAGATTGGCATCATGCTCCTTCTGGTCATGACCAGCAATGGTGATATTATCTAGATATGGAAAAGTGTCCGTTAAGTTCTCCTGTTTGACTAGGCTATCCATTGCCCGTTGAAAGATGGCCACCCTATTGGTGACCCCAAATGGAAGGCAACAAAAGTGATAAAGTCGACCATTGGCCTCAAAGGCCGTATACTTTTTGTCAGAGTCCTTTAACGGTACTTGATGATATGCGCTCTTTAAATCAAAAGTTGAAAATACCTTGTAGTTGGCAAGGTTATTGACCATGTCATCGATGCGTGGTAGTGGGTAGGCATCCAGGTCGGTATACTGGTTAATAGTTTGCGAGTAATCGATGCAAAGACATTTCTTGTGTTGCGTCAGAGGATTTTTAACAACGACGACTTGAGCCCGACAGGAAGATGAACATGGCTCAATTATACCATCAGCTAGAAGGCGAGAGATTTCTGCCTTGATAAAGGATCGATCATCTTGTCTGAAACGTCGCGATTTAGTGACTATGGGCTTACATCGGGGGGAAAGATTGGCAAACAAGGAGGGCTCATCGAGCGAAGCCGCCGAAAGTGCACAAAACGGTACTTTGGAAATAGTAAGCTTCGGCTTTGACCCTCCAAACTCGAAAGTGAGTCTTTTGTGTTGTTTCTGGAAATCCTGTCCCAGGAGCACATCACTGCATAGGTTTTTGAGCACCCCGAGCCGAGTGGAGAAATAAGTGCGGCCATTGAGAATAAGGTCGACAAGACAAAAGCCGGAAGAGTTGGTGGTCAGTGTTGTCAGAGTCATTGCAATTTCCCTGTCCAAGGGGTAAATACGCAGTTTTAACTTACTGACAGCCCGCTCACTAATGAAGCTGTCAAAGCTGCATGAGTCGATTAGTGTGCTCAAAATGTGTCCATTTACCGAAACCTTCGTGGCTGCATGGGACAGACTTTGGGGAAAAACAGCTGTGATGGGAGGAGGGGAAGTTTTACCCTTGAAAGCTGTAACCTTAGTAGTGGTTCTTGGGGGAGGAGCAGTTTCATAGATAGTAGCTGCAAAACTAACAGGAGTTCTCGACCGGTATACCTTAGATTAGTGGCCTTTCTTACTAACAGCGGCTCGTGACTGGCATACCTTAGAAAAGTGACCTTTCTTGCTGCAATGATTGCAGGTTGCGTTACGAGCAGGACAAAATTTCCTATAATAGAATGCACCTCCACAGAAGAAACACTTCCTTCCAGATTGCCAAGATGCGGCTAGGGCAGGGTCATCATCAGTGAAGGCTTCTAGGGTAGGGTTGTCATCATCTGTGAGGGCTTCCACCCGAGGCCTATCGAAGGAGTCACTAAAAGTGATAGCAGCAGCCCGTGCACATGGTGAAAGATAGGTATCTGCATTCCTCTTTGCTAAGTCCAGAGAACATGCCTGGTCATAGGCAGCCTGTAACTTGAGTGTTTTATTCTCCAACAGACGCTGAGGTATGAAGGGAGACACAATCCCATTAATGAAGGAATCACGAATTAACTCCTCCTGGTACTGCTCAGCTATGACAGCTTTAAGATTACAATCCTTGCTGAGCCTGCAAAGTTTCTGAAGGAATTCGTCAAGTGATTCCCCGGGTTGTTGTCGAGTTGTGGCCAGTAGATGCCGAGCAAAAATTTTGTTTGTGGACTTGACGTATAGTTGCTGTAGTATTTGGATAGTGGCGTCATAGTCTACACAGTCTTCGATATAGTCAAACACATGAGGGTATACATAATTGGCAAGCATTCGTAACTTATTAGGAACATTCTCACCACACTCCTCAAGGAAGTTGCTGAAGGTACGATACCAGTGTTTCCATACCTTAGCAGCTGTAAGTGAATTCGGGTCCAGGTCAAGACGGGTGGGTCTGAGTAGTTTCTCCATGATGGATCGATTACTTCGTCCGAGTTCCCTTCTATGGTTTGAGTCGTAGCTGGCTGTTCCCGAAATCACCCAGAACGTGGAGTCGATATCAAGTTGATTAAATTGACGTAAGAAAACCCACTACGCACTTGGTTTGAGTATAAAGCAAGGCTTTAGTCAACTTGTTTCAGAACATGGTGGTCTAGTTGTCCTTCACTAGTTCCTGTTTACAAAATGTCCCTGGGCAAGCTGGGCCCACGCCCGAGTATTTATACTCCTTGTACGGCGCCACCAGCTGGCTGTCCAGTGTTATTTCATGAGTCGTTTCTTCATGATGATGAGATTTATAACAAGAATGACATCTCTTGAGGAGCGATGATCAGCTATTGAGCAAACAAACCAGACCTTCATGCAAGTCCTCTGGAGTAGGACTTCCAGTGCAGAAATGGGTCCTCATGGCCCCCCTGCAGTGCAGCAAGGTTCTGTCAAGCCACTTGCTAGCTCTGAAGTGGGGCTGACCCATGACCGGGATGTTGGTCGCAGACAACAAGAAAGTGAGGGCTCCTCTCCAAGCGCTCACACGACCATGCTACAGCAAAGCCCTCGGTCAGAGCCCCACTAGAGTCCTCACCCAACTGAGGTGGGCGTCTCAGCCCCTTCACAGCCACAGGAGCAGCAGACTGTTGGCGAGCCCGCACAGGTTTACCATCCCAGAGGACGCCTGCCAGAGGCATCAAGATAGGAGCAGCAAGCGAGTGAGCAAGGGGCCGCCACATCTGCTGAAGCCACAGGGGAAGCACCATGTAGAAGCATGTGTAAGAGGAAGATAAAGCACAAGTAGTCACAAGGGTAGTCACTTGGGTGCTGTGTTGTTTTGTTTTTGGACCAGCCATCATTGTGATTGTATTATAAAGTGTTTTGATGGGAAACTGTTGAAGTTGCGGCTTGTGTCATTTCGCAAATGGGACTTTCACATAGAGGGCTTAGGGCGCCTTGCGATTATCAGAATGGTGGTCAGAGTGATAGGATTCCACAGGTTCTTGTCCATTGTCGATGCTCTGGTAAGAAGGAGCAAGACTAAAGTGTTTGATTGTGCAGGCTAAGCAAATCTGGCCAGGATGAGTGCGTCCCTTGCCTCCCGGGCAGCAATGTTGTCGCGCGCTGGCGCCTTCTGACCTGTGCATCGTCAGGTGGGTGACTAGCAGCTTGCCGCTCCTGTTGATGCTCCTGCTGTTGCTGCTGCTGTTTTTCATGGTTCTGCTGCTGCTGCGGCTGGTCTGCATCCAAATCTGATGTCCAGGAGGAAAGGAATTGAATGTTCACCATGCTTCTGGAATATGCCTTAGTTGAAGAAGCGCTTAGTCAAGGTGGGGAGAGGAGTTTCCCAGGAGGTCACACTGGAGATGGGTGTCAGGCTCCAAACTTCCACAACATGTATGCCTGCTAAAAGTTTCCCCAGACCTGAAACAACAAAGTTCTGCCACCTGAAAATGATCATTGGTGAAAACTCCTTTGTAATGGTGGAGCTGCAGCTGTGTGTAAGCAGTCCACTTGTGAAGCCGCCAGCATTACCTGGCGTGTTCCAGAGGAGGCGTGAAGGATCGGGTGAATGTCTAAAAATCGGAAAGGCCTCTCAAAATGGGATTATAGAGGCTATTAAGTGGTTGTTAAGGGCTTTAAGGGCCTATCCCGCCTCTTGGAGGTAGGATGGAAAAGGGGTCAGAAAACACACATTTGGGAAAATTGCTCAGACGGGATGGAGGCGGGATCAGGCCCGCCCATTATTTTTGGCGAATTTAGCAACTCACACGCCTCCAATCCCGCCTCCAATCCCGCCTCCTCGGGCCTGGCAAAATCGAGCCCTTAATTTCAGTACCCTTAACTTAAGCTAGATCAAGTAAGTAGTCAAGAAACGACACTGTAAACTAAGTTACCTAAATACAAATTTAATTAATTAAATAAAACAAGGTCATATAGGGATGGCAGTGCAGGGGGTGTACCGCAACTGCAGCATGTGGGAGTTTGTGGAGAGCATTGTGATCCCGGACAACCATGTTTGCAGTAAGTGCCTGCATCTTGAGGAACTTCAGCTCAGAGATTTTGAGCTGGAGTCTGAGGTGCAGACATTGCGGGGCATCAGGAATGGGGAGAGTTACCTGAACACTTTGATCCAGGAGGCAGTCACTCCCCTTAGGTTAGGTAGTGGTACAGGTCTGGTTAGTGGTCAGGGACAGGAGGGTGTGACTGCAACTCAGGCAGGTAAGGGTGATGTGCCTCAATGAATCCGAGACTCGACGTTAACGGAGCAAAGCAAGGCTTTTATTAACTCAGAAAGTAATACACATTGGAGAAGTGTCTCTCATCCAGAGATCTGCTGTACTGCTGTGAGACACGCTGGGGCTTGCTTAAGTAGGGGCCAGGTATGGGCGGAGCCCTACACACAATACAATACAGGTAAGGAAATGAAACTGAAACTAAACTAAACACAGGGAATACAGTGCCTGATTGGCATATTTCATCACAAAGGGGACCCCAGGTGCAGTGCTGGAGGAGCCTCAGCCTTTGCCCTTGTCCAACAGGTATGAGGTTCTTGCTGCCTGTGTGGATGAGGGAAAAGCCTGCAGGATGGATGAGCAAGCTGACCTTGGTGCAGGAGGCCATTCAAGTGGGGGGAGTGAAAGGGAATGTAGTTGTGGTAGGGAACAGTATATTCAGAGGGATTGATACTGTTCTCTACAGCCGCGACCAAGAGTTCTGAAGGTTGTGTTGCCTGCCCAGTGCCAGGGTTAAAGACATCTCCTTGCGGCTGGAGCAGAACTTGGAGTGGGAGGGGGAGGATTCAGTTATCGTGGTCCATGTAGGAATCAACGACATAAGTAGAACTAGGAATGAGGTTCTGCTGAGGGAGTTTGAGGAGCTAGGATCCAAATTTAAAAGCAGAGTCTCAAAGGTAATACAGTAATTTGAAAGTGATTTAATTAAATCCGAAACTGGGGTCTTAAATCTAAACAAAGCAAACTATGTAGGTATGAGGGGCGAGTTGGCTCCGGTAGATTGGGAAACTACATTAAAAGGTATGATGGTAGACAGCAATGGCTAGCATTTAAAGAATTAATACATAATTTACAACAAATATACATTCCTTTAAGGTACAAAATCCCCACAGGAAAAGAGGTCCAACCGTGGCTAACAAGAGAAGTTAAAGATAGTATTAGATCAAAGGAAGAGGCTTATAATTTTGCCAAAAAGAGTAGTAAGCCTGAGGATTGGGAGGATTTTAGAATTCAGCAAAGGAGGACCAAGAAATTGATAAAAGGGAAAATAGAATATGAGAATAAAACTAGCCAGGGACATAAAAACAGACTGTAAAGGCTTCTATAGGTATATAAAAAGGAAAAGAGTAGCGAAAGTAAATGTGGGTCCCTTACAGGCTGAGACAGGAGAAATTATAATGGGGAATAAGGAAATGGCAGAGAAATTAAACAAATACTTTGGGCTGGATTTTGTGAATGGAGGCGAGTTGGAGGCGGGACAGCTGCTTGTCATGTCAATATCCCGCCTCCATCCTCGCCTGACCAACCAGAGGGATTTTCCTCTGAGCTTGTTAAGCCCGCCCTGCGGGCTCAGCAGGCCAATTAGGGAATAAATCACTGACAGAGCATGTCAATGTTAGATGTGCTATCTGTCAAGACTTCTTGAAAGAAGAAATGTCAGCATTTGACAGCTCTGTGAAGCTGTCAAACATTGATATTCCCTTTAGTTTGATGAGTCCTTGTGTTCAGGACTCATCAAACCTTTCAAATGTGTAAATTTCACATGGCTGTTGGTACGGAGGTTCCAACAGCCAGTATGTGAAATTGACAAGGAGGATGTCGGCTCTCCCAATCAACCGCGGCTGAAGGCTGTAGAAAGAAAACAAGGTAAGTGAACACTTTTTAAAACTTATCACTCACCTTGCATACTTACCACTCCACACTTGCACCCATCACTGACCTCTACACCTTACTTCCAGGTGCCTCTGACCTCCACCACATCTCCTCCAACCCGGCGGGGTTCCCCAAGGTTGGGAAGCCTTCACCTGTGAAGGTAAAATGGCGCTAATCCTTTTTTCTGCCTGTTAATTACCTGTTAACAGGCAGTTAAAAGGATTAAATGCCTTCCTGCCTCCAGGAGACGGGACCCGAAGCTGCACATCTTCCCGCCTCCTGACAAACGGGCACTGAATTTACCGGCTGTCCTGCCTCCATGCCCACCTCCTCGGGGCTTGGAAAATCCAGCCCTTTGTGTCTGTCTTCACGGAAGAAGACGCAAAAAAACTTCCCGGAAATAGTGGAGAACCAAGGCTCTAACTGAAAGAAATTAGTATTAGTATAAAAACAGCACTGGAGAAATTAATGGGACTGAAAGCCGATAAATCCCCTAGACCTGATGGCCTACATTCTAGGGTTTTAAAAGAGGTGGCTATAAAGATAGTGGATGCATTGGTTGTCATTTACCAAAATTCCATAGGTTCTATAATGGTCCCTGCAGATTGGAAGGTAGCAAATGTAACCCCACTATTTAAGAAAGGAGGGAGAGAGAAAACGGGGAACTACAGATAAGTTAGCCTGACATCAATAATAAGGAAAATGCTAGAATCTATTATTAAGGACGTGGTAACAGGGCACTTAGAAAATAATAATAGGATTGGGCAAAGTCAACACGGATTTATAAAAGAGAAATCATGTTTGACAAATCTGTTAGAATTTTTTGAGGTTGTAACTAGCAGAATAGATAAAGGGGATCCAGTGGATGTGGTGTATTTGGATTTTCAGAAGCCATTTGATAAAGTGCCACATAGGGGTTATTAAACAAAATTAGGGCTCATGGGATTGGGGGTAATATACTAGCATGGATTGAGAATTGGTTAACGGGCAGAAAACAGAGAGTAGGAATAAACGGGTCATTTTCGGGTTGGCTGTGACTAGTGGGGTACTGCAAGGATCAGTGCTTGGGCCTCATCTATTCACAATCTACATCAATGATTTGGATGAGGGGACCAAATGTAATATATTCAAGTTTGCTGATGATACAAAGCTGGGTGGGAATGTAAGTTGTGAGGAGGATGCAAAGAGGTTTCAAGGGGATATAGACAGGCTAAGTGAGTGGGCAAGAACATGGCAAATGGAATATAATGTGGAGAAATGTGAAGTTATCCACTTTGGTAGGAAAAATAGAAAAGCGGAGTATTTTTTAAATGGTGAGAGATTGGGAAATGTTGGTGTTCAGAGGGACCTGGGTGTCCTTGTACACGAATCCCTGAAAGTTAACATGCAGGTACAGCAAGCAACTAGGAAAGCAATTGGTATATTGGCCTTTATTACAAGAGGATTTGAATGTAAGAGTAAATACATCTTACTGCAATTATATAGGGCCCTGGTGAGACCACACCTGTAGTACTGTGTACAGTTATGGTCTCCTTACCTAAGGAAGAATATACTTGCCATAGAGGAAGTGCAACGAAGGTTCACCAGACTGGTTTGTGGGATGGGGGGATTGTCCTATGAAGAGAGATTGAGTAGACTAGGCCTATATTCTCTAGCATTTAGAAGAATGAGAGATGATCTCATTGAAACATACAAAATTCTTACAAGGCTTGACAGGGTAGATGCAGGGAGGATATTTCCCCTGGCTGGGGCATCAAGAACCAGGGATCACAGTCTCAGAATAAGGGGTTGGCCGTTTAGGGCTGAGATGAGGAGACATTTCTTCACTCAGACGGTGGTGAATCTTTGGAATTCTCTACACCTGTGGAGGCTCAGTCATTGAGTATATTCAAGACAGAGATCGATAGATTTTTAAATATTAAGGGAATCAAGGGATATGGGGATAGTGCAGGAAAGTGGAGTTGAGGTAGAAGATCAGCCATTATCATATTGAATGGCAGAGCAGGCTAGAAGGGCCAAATGACCTACTCCTGCTCCCATTTCTTATGTTCTTATGTTCTTATGTTTCACTGACTTCATACCAAGACATATATTGAACAGCATGGCATGGGTGCTGCCACACAATGTTGCAGTAAGCACCATATCGTGTGGTAGTCAGAACCTGCACACTACCATCAATTCTACATGTAGTAGGTTCCAATCTTGGCAACACCATCCATGCAGAATGGTAAGCTTCCCCGCAGAGTGGAGGTGCTGTAGTGTATGTACTTTGCAGAAGGAACTATATTCTGCAGCCCCTGTATACTGCAGTACCAGTAGTGACCACCCCTGTATATAAGCCTGTGTAGTAACATTTGCATAGTAGTTCCAGGTTGCCTCCATTCAGTAAAGACCTGTTATAACGAACTCCTGCAGTCCGTGTCTCAATTATACACGGACATAATACTGGCGACGAGCAGATACGAACTTACCTACAGTCTGCACCACCTCATGGGGATCCATCCCTGAAGCGAAGTTATCAGAGGTCGAGGCCAGAAGGAAGAAAGAAACAGAAGAAACAGGCGTCAACCGTGGACATCCGCCTCTGAGTCAGCAGAGTTGAAGATTTGCAGGAGAGGCTGTCGAGAGCGGGGCTTGGTTATCCTGTCGATGGTGCTTCAGCTAATTGGGCTGGAGGCAGGTAGTACACTGATCCTTCCTGGGCTGCGGCGGTCTAGAGCTCGAGCGGGTGGCTTTGCAACGGGGCCGAGCAGCGTTGTCAGGAAGAGGAGAGAGAGAGAGAGAGGGTGGAGCACACAGGGCGCGGCCGGTGCTACGAAGCCGGGCAGCGTACAGACCCGAGAAGAGGGAGGCAAGAGTCCCACAGGGCTGTTCCGACGACGGGGAAATAATAAAAATTAAACGCGCAGAAAGCCGCGAGGAGCTGCAGTTTGCCACGGGAACCGCGGAGAGCGGCGTTAGCAGCAGCGCGGGGGGAAGTGCGTGAAGACCATAGGGCGTCGCCAGCAAGGCATAAAACGCCAGCAACAGCGCCATCTTAATCCAGCGGGGAAGAAGGCAAAGTGCGGGAGGCGCCATTTTGTTAAATCAGGGAAGCGCCATCTTAGATTTCCAAGATGCCGAAGACTGGCAATATCACTGCCTTCGATAATGTAATAAAAGACTGGACCACGTATGTGGAAAGAGTCGAGGTATATTGCGAGGCAAACGAAGTAGCCGATGAGAAAAAGGCATCAGTACTGCTAAACTTAATGGGCGCAAGAACGTACGGCCTATTGCGGGACCTGATTACTCCAGCCAAACCGAAGGCGAAGAGTTTTAACGAAATTGTTGCTATCCTACAGGAACACCTAAATCCTACACCGCTGCTGATAGCAGAAAGATTTAAATTCCACAGGAGAAATCGGCATAAAGATGAGAGCAATGCTGATTACCTTACGGAACTACGCAAGCTATCAAAGCACTGCCAGTTCGGAGCAGGACTGGCAGATACCTTACGGGACAAATTTGTCTGTGGACTCCTGAGTGAAGGAACCCAGAAGAGGTTACTCTCAGAGAAAGAGCTGACGCTAGATAAGGCTTTCAGCGTGGCAGTATCGTACGAAGCAGCAGCAAGGGGAGCTGCAGAAATACAGCAAAAGCCACAGGAATACAGCACCCACGAAATGACACGGGGATTTGCAAAATGTTATCGCTGCGGCAGAACAACCCATGACCAGAAGGACTGCTGGTCCAAGGACAAAATATGCAGGCAATGCGGAAAGATGGGACACATTGCACGAGTTTGCAGGTCTGGGAAGAAGACCAACGACAACAAAAAGGCTACTAAGGAACCGTACAGGAAAGTACAAAAGATGACGGACAGTAGTTCCGAAGACCAGATGCGCAATAGTGAATCCGGGAACAAGAGACTAAGCTGTCTCAAACTTCACAACGTAATCGCAAAAGAGGATCACTGAACCATTTGGGTCACCCTCACGATAGCAGGGTCCCAAGTCAAAATGGAATTGGATACAGGATCAGCTCTAACCATCATGAATCGACGAGACTACGAGCGGTTATTCTCACACATACCCTTGAAAGAGACTTCCATTGTCTTGAAGATGTATACGGGGCAAAAAGTATACCCCAGAGGAAAAATAAGGGTGCCTGTTGAATACAACGGCAAGGAAATACAGAAATTGTATCTGTACATACTGCAAGATGGTGGACCACCGTTATTGGAACGTGAATGGATCAGAAAGATAAGTTTAGACTGGCACTCCATTCAGGCACTGACGGTGGCTGTTAAAAAGGATGACGACGTCACTCCTGGACGATTGTCAACAATCTTAGCTAACCCCAAAGAGGTATTTCAACAAGAACTGGGAACTCTTAAAGGCGTAACCGCCTCGATAAAAATAGAAGAGAATGCAATTCCCAAGTTTTTCAAAGCAAGACCGGTACCATATGCAATTCGCCCAGCCGTCGAGGCAGAGCAGGAGAATCTGGAGAATGCAGGCGTGTTACCTAAGGTAGACTGGAGCGAGTGGGCGACACCCATCGTTCCTGTCATGAAGAAAACGTTAAACAATAAGTCTGAGGAGCCAAGGAAGGTTCGCATCTGTGGGGACTTCAAGGTGACAGTGAACCCAGTCCTTCACACAGTACAATATCCTCTTCCAAGGATAGAAGATATCTTCGCCTCACTATCTGGAGGGAAGCGTTTTACAAAAATTGACCTAGCATAAGCATATTTGCAGATGGAGGTTGAAGAATCCTCTAGGAAGTATCTCACGATAAACACTCACAAAGGTCTTTATCAGTATAATCGACTGGTATTCGGAGTAGCATCAGCTCCGGCGATATGGCAAAGGGCGATGGAACAAGTCCTGCAAGGAATTCTGGGGACTCAGTGTTACTTGAATGACATCCTAGTGACAGGTGAAGATGACAGTGAACACCTTGCCAACCTAGAGCAGGTGCTCACTAGACTACGTGAACATGGGCTACGGGCCAATCGCCCCAAGTGCGAGTTTTTTAAGAAGCAGATATCGTATTGTGGCCACGTGATTGATGAAGAGGGGTTACATAAGTCCCCTGACAAAATTGAAGCGGTAGTTAAGGCTCCAACGCCTAAAAATGTGTCGCAACTGAGGTCATTCCTCGGATTGGTGAATTACTACCATAAGTTTTTGCCGAATTTGTCCACAATTCTGCACCCACTGAACGCCCTACTACAAACGGGAGTCGCATGGAAATGGAGCGATGAATGTAAGCGGGCCTTTCAGAAGAGTAAGGACCTAGTCACTTCAAGAGAAGTATTGGCTCACTACAACCCATCACTACCGATAAGACTGGCGTGTGATGCGTCTCCCTACGGTATTGGGGCGGTACTGTCACATAAATTCCTTGATGGTTCAGAGAGACCGATAGCTTTTGCGTCACGCTCGTTAACTTCAGCCGAGCGTAACTACGCCCAGATTGACAGAGGCCCTCAGCCTGGTGTGGGGGGTGAAGAAGTTCTATCACTACCTGCACGGTCAGAAATTTACTCTACTTACTGATCATCAACCCCTTGTCTCCATTTTCAACCCTCAGAAGGGCGTACCGATAATGACAGCACAACGGCTACAGATGTGGTCCCTTTTCCTAGGGGCACACCAATATGACATCGAGTACAAAGGAACTAAACAGCATGGGAATGCTGATGGATTGTCGCCCCTACCGTTGCCGACGGTGGAAGAAGAACTTGCAGTGGATCCAGTGGAGATATTCCACTCGACCATAGTCGAATGTCTCCCTGTGACGAATGCAAACATAGAAAAGGAAACACAAAATGACCCGACGCTCTCCTGGGCCTATGATTTAACGGTGAAGGGATGGCCAGCACATGGCGAACCACTGTTGCCAGCATTCTCGCCGAGAAGAGAACAGCTGTCAGTGTGCAGAGGAACCTTGATGTGTGGATCCAGAGTAGTAATTCCACCCAAATTGAAGGATAGAGTGCTCAATGAGCTTCATGAGGGTCATCTGGGAGGGGTAAAAATGAAGAACTTAGCCAGAGCGTTTGTGTGGTGGCCGGGAATCGATAGAGAAATCGAAGAGATGACCAAGAGCTGTACAGGATGCCAGAAAGTCCAAAACGCCCCACCACAAGCCCCTTTACATCCATGGGAGTGGCCCTCATCTCCATGGCAAAGGGTGCACATTGATTTTGCTGGTCCATTTATGGACTCGATGTTTTTAATTGCGATGGATGCACATTCAAAGTGGCCAGAGGTAATAAAAATGTCCTCAACCACCACAGAAAAAACTATCACAGTCTTACGAACCATATTCGCCAGGAATGGGCTGCCTGAACAGATTTGCTCCGACAATGGACCACAGTTTGTGTCTGAAGAGTTCCGGAGGTTTTTAAAGAACAATGGTGTTAAGCATTACACATCCGCCCCATATCATCCAGCCACTAATGGATTGGCTGAGAGGTTCGTTCAAACATTCAAGAAGGCTATCAAGGCAATGTGTAATGAAGATATACCCCTACAGCACAAGGTGGATAACTTCTTGTTTGCCTACCGGAATGCGACACATGCGGTTACCAACCAAACTCCAGCCATGATGTTCTTCAATCGAAGACTACGATGCCGCTTGGATTTGGTTAAGCCAAACATCAGAAGAGATGTGGAGAACAAGCAGTTTCAGAATATGAATGAAAGGCCGACCAGGAGTTTTAAGATCGGTCAACCAGTTTTGGCCCGGGACTACCGCACAGAGAAATGGCAGCCAGGAACGATCTATACACGGCAAGGACCTCTAATGTATACCGTGGACGTTGGAGAGAGCATTGTAAGACACCATGCTGACCAGATTCTAGAGTCACTGGGAAACGTCAAATCCACACCACGATCTGATACACCTGGCGATGAAACCGAAGTACCAATTGCATCTACCGCAGAATCGGTGATATTGGAAGCAGACGAACCAAACAACGACATTGATCCCAACTCAACTTTGCCAGAAGAACCTGATACCCCAAAGAGGCGTTATCCAGACAGAATCAGGAAGCCTCCTCAAAGACTGAACTTATAATTGCTTAACTTCAACTAATGTGTCTAGCATCTGTAATTGTAAATATGTTATTTCATTGTTATTCGAATGTTATGTACTGTTTAG
The DNA here is from genome assembly GCF_052327205.1 of Somniosus microcephalus. Lineage (NCBI taxonomy): Eukaryota > Metazoa > Chordata > Chondrichthyes > Squaliformes > Somniosidae > Somniosus > Somniosus microcephalus. The sequence goes on from NW_028225505.1 coordinate 44,828, forward strand.
CTAAAAGGGGAGGAATTGTAGTGTATGTACTTTGCAGAAGGAACTATGGCCTAGAAATTGGGTTGGGGCGCCAAAGTGTCGCAAAAGTCGGCGGAGCGCAGGATTTAGCGCAGCGATCAGAGTGATACCGATCACCAGAAATTCAGTTTCAGTGCCCCTCGAGGGAGACGGGGCGAGGCTCGAGGCGCTCCGCGTCCCTCTTAGGGCGCTGAAACTGATTATCGCAGCGCAACGTGCCGCAGCGCCACATGCTGCGGCACGGCACGCTGCAGTACTGCAGGCCTTCCTCCCACTGTTAAGGGGGAGGTGCCTGCAACAGTGTGATCCCCGATCGTGAGTGCCGGCAAATGAGCCCGGCACCAAGGAGAAGTGCCGGGCTCTCGGAAAACAGCCGGCAATGCCGCAGGGGGTGGGGTTAGGAGGCCGGGAACGGAGGTGCTGGCAGGCGGCCGCCGAAAAAGCGGCCGCCCCGCACCTCCACCTTAACTTGCGCCGCTGCCGGCACAGAAAGGCCCCGTGAACCGGGCGCGGGTAGCGAGCGGCGCAACTGCGGCGTTCGCTACCAAATATCGCGAACGGGGCACGAATGGGGCGCTGCGCACACCGATGACGTCATCGGTGGTGGCGCAGCGCAAATGCCTAACGCCACCATTAGCGCCCCTACTGAATATCGCTGGAGACGCAGCCAGTGGCGCTACAGCCACTGATTGCCTCTTTAGGCGCTAACAGGTGGCGCGACTCACCCAATTTCTCCCCCTATATTCTGCAGCCCCTGTATACGCAGTACCAGTAGTGACCACCCCTGTATATAAGCCTGTGTAGTAACATTTGCATAGTAGTTCCAGGTTGCCTCCATTCAGTAAAGACCTGTTATAACCAACTCCTGCAGTCCGTGTCTCAATTATACACGGACATAATAGGTGCAAACAGAGGACAAATCTTTTCAAAACAGCACTAATTTGCATTTATATAGCGCCTTTAACATAATAAAACATCCTAAGGTGCTTCACAGGAGCGTTATCAGACAAAATTTGACACCAAGCCACATGTTAGGACAGAGGTAAGTTTTAAGGCGTGTCTTAAAGGAGAGAGAGGTAGAGAGGCGGAGAGGTTTAGGGAGGGAATTCCAGAGCCTAGGGCCCAGGAAGCTGATGGTGGAGTATTGAAAATCGGGGATGCGCAAGAGGCCAGAATTGGGGGAGCGCAGAGATCTCAGAGGTTTGTGGGGCTGGAGGAGGTTACAGAGATAGGGAGGGGCGAGGCCATGGAGGGATTTGAAAACAAGGATGAGAATTTTAATATCAAAACGAATGGTACTCCAGTACTTCAAAGGAATCAGTTTTTGGCAAAAGCTTTGGATGCAAGAGTCTTATCTTCCCTATTTTCCATGAAATAGCATCTGGCCCAGAAGCAAACAAAGAGGAACGATAAACTTAAAGTAGGTTAAAAAAATGTGAATTGCATCAGTTTCTGAATTCTTTTAATTTTCCTATTATGGCTTAAGGTGTTCCAGAGTCGCTAAGATATTTAGTTGCTTGAATAATTATAACTTTTAATATCTGCATGCTTTCATTTAATTAACTAAAGCCACAGGACAGTGAAAGTGTTTCAATATATTTTGTGCCAGGGAAGATATTCCTTTGGCTGGTTCAAGGACAAAGCATGCAGGCAATGCGGAAAGATTGGACACATTGCATGTGTATGCCGATCTGGAAACAAAAAATCCACGGACAGGAAAAAAATCAATAACGAAAAGTACAGAAAGCTACAAATGATGACGGACAGTAGCTCCGAAGACCAGAAGAGCGATAGCGACTCCGGAAACAAGAGACTAAGCTGTCTCAAATTACATAATGTAATTGCCAAAGAAGATTACCAGACCATTTGGGTTACCCTCACGATAGCGGGGTCCCCAGTTAAAATGGAGCTCGATACAGGATCAGCTCTGACCGTCATAAGTCGACGGGATTACGAGCGGCTATTTACGCATATACCTTTGAAAGACACATCCATTATCTTGAAAACATATACGGGGCAGAAAGTATACCCCAAAGGGTAAATAAGGGTGCCTGTTGTATACAACAGCAAGGAAATACAGAAGTTGTATTTATACGTTCTGCAAGATGGTGGTCCACCACTGTTGGGACGTGAATGGATCAGGAAGATACGTTTAGACTGGCACTCCATTCAGGCACTGACGGTGACCAGTAAGAAAAAAAATGATGATGATGTCATACCTGAACGATTAAAAGACATCTTGGCCAACGCCAAGGAAGTGTTTCAACAGGAACTAGGAACCTTGAAAGGCGTCACTGCCTCAATAAAAGTGGAAGATGCGGCAATTCCCAAGTTTTTTAAGGCAAGGCCGGTGCCATACGCAATTCGTCCAGCAGTCGAGGCAGAGCTGGAGAATTTGGAAAAGGCAGGCGTATTATCCAAGATAGATTGGAGCGAGTGGGCAACACCCATCGTCCCGGTCATGAAGAAAATGTTGAATAATGATAAATCTGAAGAACAGAGAAAAATTCGCATCTGTGGGGACTTCAAGGTGACTGTAAACCCGGTCCTTCACACGGTACAGTATCCTCTTCCGAGGATAGAAGATATTTTCGCCTCACTATCCGGAGGGAAACGTTTCACCAAAATTGACTTGGCACAGGCATATCTACAGATGGAGGTTGAAGAGGCCTCTAAAAAGTATCTCACGATAAATACACACAAAGGCCTGTACCAGTACAATCGACTGGTTTTCGGAGTAGCATCAGCTCCAGCTATCTGGCAAAGAGCTATGGAGCAAGTCCTCCAAGGGATTCCGGGGACTCAATGCTACCGAGACGACATCCTTGTAACAGGAGAAAACGACAACGAGCACCTTGCTAATTTGGAGCAGGTGCTCACTAGACTGAGAGAACGGGGCCTACGAGCAAATCGCCCCAAGTGCGAATTTTTACAGAATCAAATATCATATTGTGGCCACATAATTAACGAGGAAGGGTTGCATAAGTCACCTGAAAAAATTGAAGCAGTCATAAAAGCCCCAGCACCTGAAAATGTCTCACAATTAAGGTCGTTCCTGGGATTGATAAATTACTATCATAAATTTTTACCGAACTTGTCAACTCTTCTGCATCCTCTTAACGAACTGCTACAAATGGGAGTAATTTGGAAATGGAGCGAAGGCTGTAAACGTGCCTTCCATAAATGCAAAGGCTTGATCACGTCCAAGGAAGTTTTGGCTCATTACAACCCATCACTGCCAATCAGACTGGCGTGCGATGCATCCCCTTACGGCGTAGGCGCGATATTATCGCATAGATTCCCTGATGGCTCGGAGCGGCCGATAGCTTTTGCGTCACGCTCATTGAACTCAGCTGAGCGTAACTATGCCCAGATCGACAGGGAAGCACTCAGCCTGGTATGGGGAGTGAAGAAATTCAACCATTACCTACACGGACAAAAATTTACCTTGTTGACTGACCATCAGCCCCTCGTCTCCATATTCAACCCTAAAAAGGGTGTTCCCATTATGACAGCGCAAAGGCTACAGAGGTGGTCCCTTTTCCTAGGGGCACACCAATATGACATAGAATACAAAGGATCAAAACAGCATGGGAATGCTGACGGTTTATCGCGCCTACCATTGCCAACGGTAGAAGAGGCACCTACAGTGGACCCAGTGGAGATGTTCCACTCAACCATAGTAGAATGTCTACCAGTAACAAATTCTGCCATTGAAAAGGAAACGAGAAATGACCCGACTCTCTCACGAGTCTACGATTTAACGGTGAAGGGATGGCCAGCACATGGCGAACTACTGTTGCCAGCATTCTCGCAAAGAAGAGAACAGCTGTCAGTGTGCCGAGGAACCTTGATGTGTGGATCCAGAGTGGTGATTCCACCCAAACTCCAGGATAAAGTGCTAAAGGAGCTTCACGAGGGGCATCTGGGTGGAGTGAAAATGAAGAACCTAGCCAGAGCGTTTGTGTGGTGGCCAGGTATCGATGGAGACATCGAAGAAATGACCAAGAGCTGCCTAGGATGCCAGAAGGTCCAAAACGCCCCACCACAAGCCCCTCTACATCCATGGGAGTGGCCCTCACCTCCATGGCAAAGGGTACACATCGACTTTGCTGGTCCATTTATGGACTCAATGTTCTTAATCGCGGTTGATGCACACTCCAAGTGGCCGGAGGTAATGAAGATGTCCTCCACCACCACGGAAAAAACCATCACAGTATTAAGGACCATATTTGCCAGGAATGGGCTGCCTGAACAGATCTGTTCTGATAATGGACCACAATTTGTGTCCGAAGAATTCAGGAAGTTCTTAAAAAAACAATGGGGTTAAGCACTACACGTCCGCCCCATACCATCCCGCCACCAATGGATTGGCTGAAAGGTTTGTCCAGACCTTCAAGAAGGCCATAAAGGCCATGGGTAATGAAGACATAAATCTACAGCATAAGGTAGATAACTTCTTGTTTGCATACAGGAATGCAACACATGTGGTTACAAACCAAAGTCCCGCCATGATGTTCTTCAATAGAAGCCTAAGATGCCGGCTGGATTTGATCAAGCCAAACATCAGAAGGGACGTGGAGAACCGGCAATTTCAAGGCATGAATGAAAGGCCAACTAGAACCTTCCAGATAGGTCAACAAGTTTTGGCCCGGGACTACCGTACCGAGAAATGGCAGCCTGGAACTATTTGCACACGACTAGGACTGCTGATGTATACCGTGGACATTGGAGCAAGCATAATAAGGCGCCATGCTGACCAGATCATAGGGTCATCCGAAAAGGGACAACCTACACCACAACTCTATACGCCTAATGATGAAGCAGAGATACCCATAGTATCTACCTCCGATCCGGTGATACTGGAACCAGATGAACCCGACACTGGCATTCAAGCCAAATCGACCTTGCCAAAAGAACCTACTACACCACCAAAAACTACTACACCACCGAGGCGTTATCCGGACCGAGTCAGGCAGCCTCCGGAGAGACTGACTTATAATTGATTGTTAATTAATGATTTCTTAAAATGTTATGTACTGGTTGTCTAAAAGGGGAGGAATTGTGGTGTATGTGCCTTTAAGAGCCCCCTGTGTACTGTAATGCCGGTAATGGCCACTCGGGCTATATAAGCCTGTATAGTGTCTTGTATCTGTTAGTTCACCTCCAGACTTTGTTCAGTAAACACCTGTGAAACCAACTCCTGCATTCCGTGTCTCCATTAACACACGGATACAACAGAGGAGGTACTAGAAAGGCTGGTTGTACTTAAAGTAGATAAGTCACCAGGACCTTGGATGCTGAGGGAAGTAAAGGTGGAAATTGCAGAGGTACTGGCCATAATCTTCCAACCATCCTTGGATATGGGGATGGTGCCAGAGGACTGGAGAATTGCTTCTTTGTTCAATAAAAGGCGTAAGGATAAACCCAGCAACTACAGGCCAGTCAGTTTAACCTCGGTAGTGGGGAAGCTTTTAGAAGCGATAATCCGGGATAAAATTAACAGTCACTTGGATAAGTGTGGATTAATTAAGGAAAGCCAGCATGGATTTGTTAAAGGCAAATCATGTTTAACGAACTTGATGGAGTTTTTTGATACAGTAACAGAGAGGGTTGATGAGGTCAATGCGGTTGATGTGGTGTACATGGACTTCCAAAAGGCGTTTGATAAAGTGCCACATAATAGGCTTGCCAGCAAAATTGAAGCCCATAGACTAAAAGGAACAGTGGCAGCATGGCTACGAAATTGGCTAAGTGACAGGAAACAGAGAGTAGTGGTGAATGGTTGTTTATCGGACTGGAGGAAGGTACACAGTGTGGTTCCCCAGGGGTCGGTACTAGGACCACTGCTTTTCTTGATATATATTAATGACTTAGGCTTGGGTGTACAGGGCACTATTTCAAAATTTGTGAATGACACAAAACTTGGAAGTATAATGAACAGTGAGGAGGATAGTGATAGACTTCAAGAGGACATAGACAGGCAGAATGGGCGGACATGTGGCAGATGAAATTTAACGCAGAAAAGTGCAAAGTGATACATTTTGGTAGGAAGAACGAGGAAAGGCAATATAAACTAAAGGGTACAATTCTAAAGGAGGTGCATGAACAGAGAGACCTGGGAGTATGTGTGCACAAATTGTTGAAGGTGGCAGGGCAGGTTGAGAAAATGATTTAAAAAGCATACGGGATCCTGGGCTTCATAAATAGAGGCATAGGGCTGGATTTTGTCAGTGTGGGCGGGCTGGGGCATGTCAGTTGGAAATCATGTCAGGACCCCGACTCCTAAGTGAAGTGGTGAAAAAGTGCGAATTTCCCCTAATTGGGCAATTGATTTCCTGCGGGTGGGAACGCCTGGCCCATTGTGTCTTTTCATACAGAAAGTCGCCTCCGATGACGTCATCAATGCTGCTGGATTTCAGACCTGCAAGCAGCCTTGCTTCTTCTGGAGGCTGCAAAGGCTCTGCAAATTGTATGAAGGGGGAGTTGATTTCCCGACAATGTCCACGATCAAGCAAAAGTGTGCTCCTCGATTTGATGAGCTCTCCCTCCAAGCTCTGGTGCACGGAGCCAGCTGCAATAAGGAGGTGCTGTTCCCTTCTTCAGGGAGAAAAAAGTCACCCCAGCAGACAAAAGCTGTGTGACTACAAGTGGCCCAGGAGGTCAACTCCATTTCGCTAAGCCGCAGAACCTGGCTACAATGCAGGAAGAGGTTTCATGATCTTCTCCGCACAGGAAAAGTGAGTATGACTTTCCCATCACCCTCAATCTGATCCCCATTGCCTCTCCTCACCAGCACTCTGCTTTGCCAACCTCTTCCTCCACATCCCACTTGACACTTACATGCCTGCACCCTTACCCATTCCCTCTCTCTCTAAGATCACATTCACTTATCTATTCGACCATGCAGCCCTCGCACTCCCTATCACTGTGATGCCATGACAGCAACAACTTTTAACACACAGGGAGGGTCCTTTGTATCCTTCTAAGTATCTATGCTATGGATTCTCTACACTCACTCCTTCATTCTCACTCAAACTACACTTGTGTCCCTCATTGCAGGAAAAGATAGCCCACAATAAGAGGGAAAGAGCCATGACAGGAGGAGGGCCACCCTCAGTAGCCCAGATAATGCACAAGTAGTCACAAGGGTAGTCACTTGGGTGTCATGTTATGTTTATTTTTGAAAAGCTATCAGTTGCTTGTTGTGATAAAAATTTCTGCTGGCAAACTGTTGAAGTTGTGGCCTGTGTCATTTTGTGAATGGGACTTCCACATTGAAGTACTGAAGACTTGTGCTCCAGAACTAGCTGCGCCCCTAGCCAAGCAGTTCCAGTACAGCTACAACACTGGCATCTACCCGGCAATGTGGAAAATTGCCCAAGTATGTCCTGTCTACAAAAAGCAGGCAAATCCGACCCGGCCAATTACCGTCCCATCAGTCTACTCTCAATCATCAGCAAAGTGATGGAAGGTGTCGTCGACGGTGCTATCAAGCGGCACTTACTCAGCAATAACCTGCTAACTGACGTCCAGTTTGGGTTCTGCCAGGGCCACTCAGCTTCTGACCTCATTACAGCCTTGGTCCAAACATGGACAAAAGAGCTGAACTCAAGAGGTGAGGTGAGAGTGACTGCCCTTGACATCAAGGCAGCATTTGATCGAGTGTGGCATCAAGGAGCCCTAGCAAAACTGAAGTCAATGGGAATCAAGGGGAAAACTCTCCATTGGTTGGAATCATACCTAGCACAAAGGAAGTTGGCTGTGGTTGTTGGAGGTCATTCATCTCAATCACATGACATCACTGCAGGAGTTCCTCAGGGCAGTGTCCTAGGCCCAACCATCTTCAGCTGTTTCATCAATGACCTTCCCTCCATCATAAGGTCAGAAGTGGGGATGTTCGCTGATGATTGCACACTGTTCAGCACCATTCGAGACTCGTCAGATACTGACGCAGTCCGTGTCCATATGCAGCAAGACCTGGACAACATTCAGACTTGGGCTGACAAGTGGCAAGTAACGTTCGCACCACACAAGTGCCAGGCAATGACCATCTCCAACAAGCGAGACTCTAACCATCTCCCCTTGACATTCAATGGCATTACCATCGCTGAATCCCCCACTATCAACATCCTGGGGGTTACCATTGATCAGAAACTGAACTGGACCAGCCATATAAATACTGTGGCTACAAGAGCAGGCCAGAGGCTGGGAATTCTGCGGCGAGTGTCTCACCTCCTGACTCCCCAAAGCCTTTCCACCATCTACAAGGCACAAGTCAGGAGTGTGATGGAATACTCTCCACTTGCCTGGATGAGTGCAGCTCCAACAACACTCAAGAAGCTCGACACCATTCAGGATAAAGCAGCCCGCTTGATTGGCACTCCATCCACCACCTTCAACATTCACTCCCTCCACCACCGGCGCACTGTGGCTGCAGTGTGTACCATCTACAAGATGCAGTGCAGCAACTCGCCAAAGCTCCTTCAACAGCACCTTCCAAACCCGCGACCTCTACCACTTAGGAGGACAAGGGCAGCAGATGCATGGGAACATCACCACCTACAAGTTCCCCTCCAAGCCACACACCATCCTGACTTGGACCTGTATCGCCGTTCCTTCACTGTCGCTGGGCCAAAATCCTGGAACTCCCTTCCTAACAGCATTGTGGGTGTACCTACACCATATGGACTGCAGCGGTTCAAGAAGGTGCCTCACCACCATCTTCTCAAGGGCAATTAGGGATGGGCACTAAATGCAGGCCTAGCCAGCGATGCCCACATCCCATCAATGAATTAAAAAAAAAATTTTTTAAAGACTTAGAGTGACTTGCAATTGTCATTATGGTGGTCATAGTGATAGGAATCCACAGGCTCTTGGCCATTGTTGATGCTCTGGTAAGAAGCTGCAAGGCAAAAGTGCTTGAATGTCTGGGCTAAGCAAATCTGGCCAAGATGAGTGCGTCCCTTGCATCCCGGGCAGCAATGTGCTCGCATGCTGCTGCTGCTGGTTGATGCGCCTCTGCAAGCTGTTCGTTGTCGCTCTCCTCCTCCTCCTCCTCATCTGAGGAGGCTATGTGATGAGCCACTTGTTCCTCAGGCATCTGCAAGCCACGACGTTGTGCCATGTTGTGAAGTGCACAGCAAACCACGACGATTCTGGAGACCTTGGCTGCTGACTACTGCAGGGCTCCACCTGGCCTATGAAGGCATCTGAAGCGCATCTTCAGCAAGCCGATGGTTTGCTCGATTATGGATCTGGTGGAAATGTGGCTGGAGTTGTAGCGCTCCTCAGCATTGTTGGATGGGTTCCTCAACGGCATCATTGGCCACGTCTTCAGGGGATAGCCCTTGTCTCCAAGTAGCTATCCAAAAATTTGGTCTGGTGGACTGAAGAGCGGAGGCACACTAGACTGGCACAGGATGAAGGAGTCATGGCAACTGCCAGGGTACTTGGCGCAAACATGCAAAATTTCCTTCTTGTGGTCACACACCAGCTGTACGTTGAGGGAGCGGAAACCCTTGCAGTTGACAAAAATACCTGGATTGTGATGGGATGCCTTAAGGGCCACATGTGTGCAGTCTACGACGCCCTGCACCCTTGGAAAGCCTGCCAGATTGTCAAACCCAACCGCACGCGCAGTTACACTGGCTTGATCCTTGCAGAAATTGATGTAATTCTGCGCGATGGCAAAGAGGGCATCGGTTACCTGTGTGATGCAAGTGTGTGCGGCCGCCTGGGAGACGCCACTGATGTCTGCTGCTGATCCCTGGAAGGAGCCTGAAGCAAAAAAGTTGAGTGCAGTGATGACTTTGATGGCCACTGGTAAGGGTTGTCCACCTGGTCCTCTGGGCTCCAGGTCTTGCTGCAGCATTGCACAGATGTCACCCACTACCTCTCGCGAAAGTCTGAGCCTCCTTTGGCACTGCTGCTCAGTCATGTTTAGGTAGCTCATCCTCTGTCTATAGACCCTGTTTTGGGGGTATCTCCTGCACCGACGTGCTTCCATGCGCTGGTGCCTTCTGGCCTGTGCAGCTTCAGGTGGGTGAGCAGCAGCTTGGAGCTCCTGCTGTTGCTCCTGCAGTTGGTGCTGCTGTTGTTCAGGGTTCTGCTGCTGCCACGGCTGGTCTTCATCTGAATCTGATGTCCAGGAGGAAAGGAAATAAATGGTTCCCATTCTTCAGGTCTATACCTCAGTTGAGGAAGCACTCATTCAAGGTGCAGAAAGGGGTTTCCCAGGAGGTCACACTGGAGATGGGTGTCAGGCTCCAAACTTCCACAACAATGAGTAGGCCTGCTAAAAGTTCCCCCAGACCTGAGACAACAAAGTTCTGCCACCTGCAAATGAAGATTGCTAAAATCTCCTTTTTAATGGTGGAGCTGCAGCTGTTAGTAAGCAATCCACTTGTGATGCTGCCAGGATTCACTGGCGTGTTCCAGAGGAGATGTGCAGCTCATGGGAAAAGTGTTAAAATCAGAAAAGCTTCTCAAAATGGGATTATAGAGGCAATTAAGTGGTTGTTAAGGGCCTATCCCGCCTCTTGCAGGCAGGATGGAAAGCGGGTCAGAAAACACGCATTTGGGAAAATTGCTCGGAGGTGGGATGGAGGCGGATCAGGCCCACCCGCCATTTTTTGCGATTTTACCACCTTACACGCCTCCAATCCCGCTTCCTCGGGCCTGGCAAAATTGAGCCCATAGAGTACAAAAGCAAGGAAGTTATGATGAACCGCTATAAAACACTGGTTCGTACTCAACTGGAGTACAGGAAACTTTTTTTTATCCGGCACCGACGGGACCGACGTGGTGCCGGTTCATCAAAAATTCCGGATAACCGAAAGCTATAGTAAAAGATACGGAGAGCTGAGAGCTCCGTATAAAGCAACAAACCCTGTTGAGTGCAGAACAATGGCCACAAGTTCCAAGCGTCTCTGTAGCTTAGCAACAGCTGCAGCCACACCCTTGCACAGCAACAGATCGAGGAAGGCAAGTACAATATGAAGTAAAACTTACCTGAACCTACTCCTGAATTTTGCCGGTTAACCGAGATTTCCGGTTATTTAGGTGCCAGTAAATCGAAAGTTTCCTGTATTGTGTTCAATTCTGGGCACCACACTTTAGAAAGGATGTGAAGGCATTAGAGAGGGTGCAGAAAAGATTTACAAGAATGGTTCCAGGGATGAGGGACTTCAGTTACGTGGATAGACTGGAGAAGCTGGGGTTGTTCTCCTTAGAGTAGAGAAGGTTGAGAAGAGATTTGATAAAAGTGTTCAAAATCATGAGGGGTCTAGACAAAGTAGATAGAGAAAAACTATTCCCAATGGAGAAAGGGTCGAGAACCAGAGAACACAGATTTAAGGTGACTGGCAGAAGAACCAAAGGCAACATGAGGAAAAACGTTTTTACGCAGCGAGTGGTTATGATCTGAAATGCACTGCCTGAAAGGGTGGTGGAGGCAGATTCAATCGTGGCTTTTAAAAGGGAATTGGAAAAGTACCTGAAGGAAAAAAAATTGCAGGGCTATGGGGAAAGGGCAGGGTAGTGGGACTACCTGAAATGCTCTTGCAGAGAGTTGGCACGGGCTCGACGGGCTGATTGGCCTCCTTCTGTGCTGTAACCATTCTATGATTCTATCATTCTATGTGAGCCAGTCTCAAATCTTTTGCCCTACATACACTTCTGAGATGTGTCACTTTAAAATGTGACACCGCTGAGAGGTGTGATGCTGTGGATACTCATCGGATACAAGAATTTTAAATAAATAGATCAATAAAATATGATCTACTTAATTTCCAGATAGACTCCTTTTGCCTGACCTTGCCAAATGCACAATGTCAAAACTGTACACTTGTGCTTTTGATGAACAAGCCAGTTGATGAGAGGAGGTGTTTATGTGTTAAATTGTGATACTGCAGGATATAAATACTTCCGCTAACTCATCTCCCTCGACCATAAACCCAGTCTACAATCAGATTGACTTACCTAACACATTTTTAATGCAATTTAATGTGGATCTGTGCCTGCTATTTTGTGTGCAATGAGTTCTGATCTTTGGTGCCAGGGAGTTGCTGAGTGGGGGCCAGGCACTTACCCAATGGGGGGGAATGAGAGAGAGTTAAAGGTTTAGGGGCCAGTTACATCAAGCCACTCTCATGTCTCCTAGCAACTAGATACAGATGCGAGGAGAAAGTTACTTCCTCATCCTGTTGGCAGACCTAGAAGATAGGAAGGGAAAAAACTGGATTGAATTTACAAAAATAAAATTTAACGCATAGCTCTGACATTGTGTGTGTCCCTTGTTCTCCTCCCTCCCTCCCAAGGTGCTGCAGTTCCCATTTTACTCCTGTGCCCTTGTCCATTTTTTGTACATTGCCTGCTATTTCTAACTATAGGACATTACAAATGTCAATCAAATAAAACAGTGATATGTCTTGTTATTTATCTGTCTTTCACATTAGGTCTCCAGCCAATGAACTGGATTATATTTCAAGGATATAGCTAATTTGATTTTGATTTGATTTGAAAATAGCAACTGATTGCAAATAGAACTGGAAAGCAAACTCCTCCTGTATTTGATACAGGATTTCTGAGAGGCCCAATGCACACATCACCCTTTGAACCACTTTTCTGCCCTTTGCTTTGCTATATTAGTATTTAGATTAGTTTCAGGGTCATTCTAAACATCTAGGATAATGGAACTAAATTTCCATAGGGATTCTCCGCACATCCACCGTACCTTCGGTTGAAAAGCTATGGAAAACCAGGAAAACCGGTAAAGAGGGTTGCCTTGATTGACATTCCAGGGCATCCTCCCCAGAGGACAGCAGTGCAGCATACCTGGAAACAGATGCTTGCATGACCTGGAAACAAATGCAGAAGACGATGCCAAACCTTAAGGAAGCTGCCAAGATAATGAAAGACAATAGCACCATTTAACCAAATGCGTATGTCGCAAAATGTTGCCTGTCAACCTATTCCACATTTACTGCTGTCCCACGCCAAACCCTTACAGAACTTCACACTCTCATTATTAATCATACATTTCTCTATATTGCAGCACAACTCACATTCAAGCTGCAACTTGTGATTAAAGGCTATGCTACATTGAAATATTCAAAGGGTTCACAAGTCAAATCATTCCAACACAATGTAACCAAATGATGAGTCGATACACCAGATGGACTGAAGGTTGGCCAAGTGGCTGTCACTGTGCATGTGCTTCTTCAACTTGCAACATCTCAAGAGTACTCCTCTGCTCGCACAACAGGATGACACATGAAGTGGAGGAGGGCTCAGAAGTTACAAGCCCTAGACCCTAGATTCGCCTGGAGAAGACCACCCTGGACATCCTTACACATAACAGTATAAACGGATTAGGGCACGATAAAGCTTTAGGCCTACCTCAATCTGAGGGGCATCACTAACCAGATCTTGTGTTACACTCATTCCCACACACTTATATACATTACAACACACAGTTAGCATCTTGTAATGCAAGCTCAGTTTTAAGGAGTGTCCTGCAGCCAGTATTATAAAATGTGCTTCTTTTTTAATATTGTTAAGCAGTTTGTGGTGGTTCGAAACCAACTCCCATCATCAATTGACTTGCTGAGGGCACTGGCGTAAAGTCCACTCAGAAATTCATGTGCGGGGAGGCAGTGGGTGAGATCATGGACTATAATATTTCCTGGTTCCCACATATCTGACCAATGCAGGCTGGAATGGTCCCACAGATTGAAACTTCTAGCCTGTGTCAGAAACACTACCCATATCAGATATATGCTGGGATTTCCCTTTGGGGGGTGGGTGTTGTTGTGTCTGTGTATAATAAGACACAGACTACAGGAGAAACGGTACAACAGGTGTTTACTCAACGTGGCTCACACTGGAACTGATCTGTACAGATTACTACTCAGTGCTATATACAGGTGTGGTCACTGCCGGTACTGCAGTATACATGAGCTGTAAAAGATAGTTCCCCCCTTAAAGGTATATACATTACAATTCCTCCCCTTTTAGATTAACAGTACCATAACACTCATTTAACAATTAAATATCAAACTAATTACAATTAACACTTTTAACATGCAACATTAGCTGAAAATAGTCTATTTATATATTTAGTCTTTGGGGAGGCTTCCTGATCCTTTCTGGATAGCGCCTTTCCCGAGTGTCTTGCTCTTGGTGCGGAGGCGATTCTGGCCCCCTGTCGTCAGTTGGTTCATCAGCTTCTGATGCTACTGTTTCTGGGGTAGATGCGACCTGTACGTCGGGTTCATCACCAGGTACGCATGGGCGAGGCATGGGGTTGACTTGTTCCTGTGACTCTAGGATCTGGTCAGCATGGCATCTCACGATGCTCTCCCCAACGTCCACTGTGTACATTAGTGGCCCCTGCCGTGTGCATATCACTCCTGGCTGCCATTTTTCTGTTCGGTAGTCACGGGCCAAGACTGGTTGCCCTACATTGAAGCTCCTTGTTGGCTTCTCATGGATGTGCTGGAATTGCTTACTCTCAACATCTCTTCGTACGTTTGGTCTGAGCAAATCCAGGCGAGATCTTAACCTTCGGTTAAAGAACATCATGGCTGGGGTCTGGTTGGTGACTGCATGTGTCGCATTCCAGTATGCGAACAGGAAATTGTCCACCTTGTGCTGCAGCAGAATGTTGTCATTGTACATAGCCTTTATTGCCTTCTTAAAGATTTGTACGAACCTCTCAGCCAATCCATTTGTGGCTGGATGATACGGGGCGGATGTGTAATGCCTTACCCCATTCTTTTTCAAGAACCTCCGGAACTCTTCGGACACAAACTGTGGTCCATTGTCGGAGCAAATCTGTTCTGGCAAGCCATTCCTGGCAAAAATGGTCCATAGGACTGCAATAGTTTTCTCCGTGGTGGTGGAGGACATTTTGATGACCTCAGGCCATTTCGAGTGCGCATCCACGGCTATTAAAAACATTGAGTCCATGAATGGACCAGCAAAATCAATATGCACCCGTTGCCATGGAGATGAGGGCCACTCCCATGGGTGTAAAGGGGCCTGTGGTGGTGCATTTTGGACTTTCTGGCATCCTGAGCAGCTCTTGGTCAGGTCCTCGATTTGTTTATCGATTCCCGGCCACCACACATAAGCCCTGGCTAGGCTTTTCATTTTTACCCCTCCCAGATGACCCTCATGAAGCTCATTGAGCACTCTATCCCTTAACTTGGGTGGAATTACCACTCGGGATCCACACATCAAGGTCCCCCGGTGTTACCGCCGAATTGGAGCCTGAACGGACCCAGTGATATATAGGGTCGACGTATACCCAACTTCGACTTATAGAGCAATAAACTCAGACTACTGCGGACCTTGCTGGAATGTGCGAGTACACTTTTATTTACAGAGCGCTCTGGGAGAAGTGCTATACACCCTCTTGGTGCAATCGCCAGCTTCTCAGCTTTACAATAGCAGTCGCGCTCCTTTTATACAATTTAAAAACAGGAAAGATACCATATTACATTAATTCCTTGGCCAATCTGGTACTTTAGCATCCTTTAACTTTGGCCAATCCGATACCTTAGCAACCCTTAATCACATTCTGTCAAAAACAAGTTGATTATATTATTATACCGTTAGCAAACAACTTAATTATATTACTGTTCTGTACAAGTGACATCACACGTTTGGTGTAAGCAGATCAAGTCAGCTGTCTGTTATGCCAGTGTCTGCAAAATGTCAATGAATGTCAAGTATTTCAGCAGGCACTACGGTGCCATTTTAAAATTTCCTCCAACAGCCCCTCCTTTTGGTCCTGGAGCACGATCCTCTTGCTCCCAGATGACCATCATTCTTCGTTTCTTCACAGGGTTGGTTTACAGCCACTGACTCATCTCGTGAGAACCGGCCATTCTGGCCACGTCATCATATGTTTCTTCTTCTTCACCCATATTTCTGGGCAGGAGGTCGGTGTATTCTTCGACAGAAGCTACTGGCAGCACAGCTTTCACAGCAGTTTGACAGCACATTTTAGTGATACTCAATGCACAGCACAGCAGTATACATATCACAACCATGATCAATATCATTTGCACTAGCCAAGCACCCCAGCCTGATCCTCCCAGTAACCAATCAAACCATCCGCCTCCAATATTGGATTGATGGAGCAAAGCTACTTGTTTTTGAATATGGTCCGCTAGGTTGGTAATATTTTCAGAACTGTCTGGGATGTATGTACAGCATTCTGCTCCGATCATGGCACATGTACCTCCCTGTGCAGCTAGTAGGTAATCTAGTGCCATTCTATTTTGTAGGGCGACAGTTCTTAGGGCTACCATTTCGGCACTCATCTCTCTCAGGGATTCAGCCGTGTCATTGGCTACTCCCGCAATTATGGTTGCCAATAACCATATTTCTTGAGAAGTAAACACTATTCCAGCCGTGGGGAACATAGCTCCTAGTACCACCTGCCAGGTGGGAAGTTCTCTTTTAGTACGACTATGCTTGTGGTGGTCTTTCAATTCCTTTATGTGGTGTATATATGGTACTACATACCCCAAATAGCATGATCCTGCCCAATTCTCTGGTAGCCAGGGGTATGCTCTATGACCGCATATGAAGTATGTCCCATTATAGGCTGTCATTATCTGTCCCGGTTGTTCGGGGTTTATGTTGGCGCGGAAGACGGTAAAACCCATCTGGTTGTCAGTATTTGTTCACCTGGTCCCATTCCATGGTTTATTATTGGTCAAATTCATCAAATTGGTGGTATTGAACCACCAGCTTTCCATGGAATTTCCTGCATTATATGTGGTAAAATTTTGTATACAATGACTTTTCCCCACATCAATTCTGATCCCTTCAGTCTGTTCTGTACCGCGCTCCCAACATATCTCCCCGATCGGCTGGCCCTTTCCTGACGTGTTGGTAAGAACTAAAAAGGGGGTTTCTTTCGTATAATTATATGTTGGCTTATACCATTCTTTAAAATTTTCTAACGAATATCCTCCCCCCCGGAACTCATTCCTTAGGCTAGTCCATTTCTGTTCCCAGGTTTTTCCGAAGGTGGATAAAGTGGTATTTTTCTGTTTCGTATGATTTCTATTAATTATCCATTCTGCCATATCTGTGAGGTTCAAGGGTATTGGTCGCAAGGGTATCCCTCCTTTCGCATGAGTGGGAGTGGGAGTATGGCTACATACCCAACAGGCATCTATCCCATTCCGTTTGGCATACTTATATGACATATATAAAAACATGCAATCCCCGTTTTCTATGCGGTCCTGTCGCCGCATCTCCCGTGACAATACGTATCAACGCAACTATGCACAGTAACTTATACATGTTTTTGATGCAATATTCTTCTTCCAGTTATTGCCGAAGGGGTCTCCCTTTTTTTTCTGTGGAACAGATTCAGAACAGTGGGGGTAATTATTCACGTTCATGTCCTTTATATAACTTCAACTGAGTCCAATGTTTCCATATGCCCTTTCCCCTTATGTCCAGACAGGCACAGGTGTCCCCACTGATTATGATCTCATAGGGTCCGCTCCATTTCGGCGCGGACCCCGGTTTGCCAGGTAGATTTCTTACCATGACCCGCGCTCTGGCGGGGGGAACGTCCGGGAGCGTGTTAAGTTCTAGCTCCTTGTCCCTTTCCCGCTGTTGGTCACGGATATTTTTACGCATCTCCTTTAATTGAGTGCTGAGTTCCAAAACGTATCGTTTTAATTTATCTTTTAGAGGACCTACATCGGCCCCACCTGTTATGATGCCTTCGGGTAATTGCATCGCCCTTCCTGTCATTAGTTCATAAGGGGTAAGGTCAGTCGTTCGGTTTGTAGTGGCCCGAAGTTTCATCAGGATGATGGGCAGCACTTCAGTCCATGTTTTTCCCGATGTTTGCATCGCCTTGGCCAATGCATTTTTAAGGGTACGGTTCATCCGTTCCACCATTCCTGAACTTTGTGGGTGATAGGGGATGTGGAACTTCTGTTTTATACCCATTAATTTACATACGGTTTTTATGACACTACCAGTAAAGTGAGTGCTTTGATCGGAGTCGATTTGAAGGGGCACTCCCCATCGGGGAATTACTTCTTCTGCTAGGATTCTGGCAACTGTCAGGGCGGTGCAGTTCCGTGTTGGAAAAGCCTCCACCCATCGAGTGAATTGGTCTACGATTACCAGGCAGTATGTTTTACCGTGGGACGGGGGTAGAGGGCCGGTAAAATTGATTTGCAAATGTTCCCATGGGCCTCGCGGCCTGGGTTGATGTCCCATATTAACCTTTATTGGCCTGCCTGGATTGTACTGTGCACACGTAACACACCGGTGGCAGTGTTTAGCAATATCTCTTCCCATCCCTTTCCACCACCATTCTGTACTGAGACTTCCTGTCATTGCCTCTCTTCCCGAGTGAGAGAGCCCGTGCTGAATTTCCAACAGAGTGTTTTGTATGCACTCTGGGGCCATTACCTTATCATCCTTTCGCCAGACATTATCGCTTGCTCGTATAGCGCCTTGTTTCTCCCACGTACCTTTCTCAACATCTGGTGTGTCCTCGTGCAGTTCTTCAGTACTTATCTCATCTCCTGGGTTACTTATGCTAGCCACTGGTGTGTCGCTAATCTCCTCTTGTTCTAACGCGAATTGTGCAGCTTTGTCCGCTGCTTGGTTCCCCTGGTGGTTTAACCAATCTGGGCTAGTTCTGTCCGGCTCTCTCTGGTGTGCCTTGATTTTTATTACTGCAACTTGTTGGGGCTTATTACTAGCCTCAAGGAGGGCCTCTATCCTTCTCTGATGTTTTATAGGATTGCCTCCTGTCGTAATGAATCCTCTCCTACCCCAGGCGGTCATATAGTCATGGACTACCCCAAAGGCGTATCTACTATCTTTATAGATGTTTACTACTTTATTTTCCAACATCTCCAGTGCCTTAGTGAGTGCCACTAACTCGGCCACTTGGGCTGACAAACACCTGTCGATTCGCCCTGACTCTACTGTTTCCAGTCGGTCATTAACTACGGCCCACCCTGTGCGGGGTAGTCCATCCATATATTTGCGCGACCCATCTACGTAAAGTGTTCCTTCGGCCGTCGCCAGAGGGGTATCCTTTATTCTACCTTCTTCTAAGTTCATATCTACATCCCCACAATTATGAGGCTCTCCAGTTCCTAATATTCCTTCTGCCGGATTGTCCCCTGTGGTGTATGTGCCTTTAAGAGCAATTGTGGTGTATGTGCCTTTAAGAGCCCCAGGTGTGCGTAATGCCGGTAATTGCCACTTGGGCTATATAAGCCTGTATATTGTGTATATCCTTTAGAACTCCCCCCCGCCAGACTTGCTTAGTAAATACCTATGAACCAACTCCTGTCTTCAGTGTCTTTATCTACACACGGACACTACAGTGGCGACGAAGTGGAAACGGACTTACCTGCAATTCGGCAGCACCTCAAGGACATCGATTCCTCCAGCGTCCAGAAGACTCAAGGAAGTAAGAAAAACTGTGGTTTCACCAGCTGGCCAAGCTGGTGTCAGGTACTGCGCTAATCCTTCCTGGGCGTCAGGCTGGGGCTCCAGCGGCGGGCTCTACAGCTGAGACAGGCAGCGAAATCGGAGGCAAGCAATAACGGACTGGGAGGGTGCACTCGGGAGACGGCCGGCGCGGCAAGCAGGTCAGAGTTTAGACCTCCGTCGGGAACGAGTCTCCAACAGTGAATAAACGGAAACCACAGTAAAGCAGCGTTGTTATCGGTAGCAGCGGCGGGAAAGCGCGGGAAGCGCCATATCGTTGCTACAGAGAGAAAAAAAAAGCGCGGGAAGCGCCATATCCTTTCTGAAATGCCTAAATCTGGTAATATTGATGCTTTTGATGGTGAAATAGAAGATTGGACCACATACGTGGAAAGAGTAGAGGTTTATTGCACTGCAAATGGAATAGCAGATGAAAAAAAAGCTTCAGTACTTCTGAACTTAATGGGCGCGAAGACATACGGGCTGTTACGAAACTTAATCACTCCAGCCAAACCAAAGGACAAGAATTTTAAAGAAATTGTGGATACCCTGCAGGAGCATTTAAACCCAACACCGCTGCTGATAGCGGAACGATTCAAGTTCTTCAAGAGAAATCAACACAAGAATGAAAGTAACGCTGATTACCTAACCGAATTAAGAAAGCTATCAAATTACTGCCAATTCGGAGCAGGACTATCGGATTATCTTCGAGACAAATTCGTTTGCGGTCTCTTAAGTGAAGGAACACAAAAAAGACTGCTTTCTGAAAAAGATTTAACATTGGACAAAGCTTTCAGTATGGCTGTATCATACGAAGCAGCAGCAAAAGGAGCTGCAGAGATACAACAAAAGACACAGGACTTCGGCACCCATGAAATGACACAGGAGTTCGGAAGATGTTATCGCTGCGGCAGATCCACCCATAACCAGAGGGACTGCTGGTTCAAGAGCAAAGCATGCAGGCAATGCGGTAAGATTGGACACATTGCACGGGTATGCCAATCTGGACAGAATAAATCCACGGACAGAAAACAAAAAATCAATAAAGAAAAATACAGGAAGGTACAAATGATGACGGACAATAGCTCCGAAGACCCGAATAGCAATAGCGACTCCGGAAACAAGAGACTAAGCTGTCTCAAATTACATAATGTACTTGCCAAAGAGGATTACCAAACCATTTGGGTTACCCTCACAATAGCAGGGTCCCCAGTTAAAATGGAGCTAGATACAGGATCAGCTCTAACCGTAATAAATCGACGAGATTACGAGAGGCTATTTTCGCATATACCTCTAAAAGACACATCCATTATCTTAAAAACATATACGGGGCAGAAAGTATACCCCAAAGGAAAAATAAGGGTGCCTGTGGTATACAACGGCAAAGAAATACCAAAGTTGTATTTATACATTCTACAAGATGGTGGTCCACCGTTGTTGGGACGTGAATGGACAAGGAAGATACGTTTAGACTGGCACTCCATTCAGGCACTGATGGTGACCAGTAAGGAAAAAAACAATGATGACATCATACCTGAACGATTAAAAGACAGCTTGGCCAACGCCAAAGAAGTGTTTCAAGAGAAACTAGGAACCTTGAAAGGCATCACCGCCTCAATAAAAGTGGACGATGCAGCAATTCCCAAATTTTTTAAGGCAAGACCGGTACCATACGCAATACGTCCGGCGGTCGAGGCAGAGCTGGAGAATTTGGAAAAGGCAGGCGTATTATCCAAAATAGATTGGAGCGAATGGGCAACACCCATCGTTCCAGTCATGAAAAAAGCATTGAAAAATAACTCTGAGGAACAGAGAAAAATTTGCATCTGTGGGGACTTTAAGGTGACTGTAAACCCGGTCCTTCACACGGTACAGTATCCTCTTAGAAGATATTTTTGCCTCACTATCCGGAGGGAAACGTTTCACAAAAATTGACTTGGCACAGGCCTATCTACAGATGGAGGTTGAGGAGACCTCTAAAAAGTATCTCACAATAAACACACACAAAGGCCTGTACCAGTACAATCGACTGGTTTTTGGAGTAGCATCAGCTCCAGCTATCTGGCAAAGAGCTATGGAGCAAGTCCTGCAAGGGATTCTGGGGACTCAATGCTACCTAGACGACATCCTTATAACAGGAGAAAACGACAACGAGCACCTTGCCAATTTGGAGCAGGTGCTCACTAGGCTGAAAGAACGGGGCCTACGAGCAAATCGCCCAAGTGCGAATTTTTCCAAAATCAGATATCATATTGTGGCCACATAATTAATAAGGAAGGGTTGCATAAGTCACCTGAAAAAATTGAAGCAGTTATAAAAGCCCCAGCACCTGAAAATGTTTCACAATTAAGGTCATTCCTGGGGTTAATAAATTACTATCATAAATTTTTACCGAACTTATCAACTATTCTACACCCTCTTAATGATCTTCTACAGACAGGAGTGATTTGGAAATGGAACGAAGACTGTAAACGTGCCTTCCATAAATGTAAAGACTTAATCACATCCGAGAAAGTTTTGGCTCATTACAACCCATCACTACCAATCAGACTGGCGTGCGATGCATCCCCTTACGGCATAGGAGCAGTATTATCCCATAAATTCCCTGATGGCTCAGAACGGCCGATAGCTTTTGCGTCACGCTCATTAAACTCAGCTGAGCGTAACTATGCCCAAATAGACAGGGAAGCACTCAACCTGGTATGGGGAGTGAAGAAATTCAACCATTACCTACACGGACAAAAATTTACCTTGCTGACGGACCATCAACCCCTCATCTCCATATTCAACGCTAAAAAAGGTGTTCCCATTATGACGGCACAAAGATTACAGAGGTGGTCCCTTTTTCTAGGGGCACACCAATACAACATTGAATACAAAGGGTCAAAACAGCATGGGAATGCTGACGGTTTATCGCGCCTACCGTTGCCAACGATAGAAGAGGCACCTACAGTAGACCCAGTAGAGATATTCCACTCTACCATAGTGGAATGTCTACCGGTGACAAATTCTGCCATTGAAAGGGAGACAAGAAATGACCCTACTCTCTCACGGGTCCACGATTTAACAGTGAAGGGATGGCCAGCACATGGCGAACCACTGTTGCCAGCATTCTCGCAAAGAAGAGAACAACTGTCAGTGTGCCGAGGAACCTTGATGTGTGGATCCAGAGTGGTGATTCCACCCAAACTCCAGGATAAAGTACTAAAGGAGCTTCACGAGGGGCATCTGGGTGGAGTGAAAATGAAGAACCTAGCTAGAGCGTTTGTATGGTGGCCAGGTATCGATGGAGACATCGAAGACATGACCAAGAGCTGCCTAGGATGCCAGAAGGTCCAAAATGCTCCGCCACAGGCCCCTCTACATCCATGGGAGTGGCCCTCATCTCCCTGGCAAAGGGTGCACATCGACTTTGCTGGTCCATTTATGGACTCAATGTTCTTAATCGCAGTTGATGCACACTCCAAGTGGCCGGAGGTAATAAAGATGTCCTCCACCACCACGGAAAAAACCATCACAGTATTAAGGACCATATTTGCCAGGAATGGGCTGCCGGAACAGATATGTTCTGATAATGGACCGCAATTTGTGTCCGAAGAATTCAGAAAGTTCTTAAAGAACAATGGAGTAAAGCACTACACGTCCGCCCCATACCATCCCGCCACCAATGGATTGGCTGAAAGGTTTGTCCAGACCTTCAAGAAGGCCATAAAGGCCATGGGTAATGAAGACATAAAACTTCAGCACAAGGTGGATAACTTCTTATTTGCATATAGGAATGCAACACACATGGTTACCAACCAAACTCCCGCCATGATGTTCTACAATAGAAACCTAAGATGCCGGCTGGATTTGGTCAAGCCCAACATCCGAAGGGACGTGGAGAACCGGCAGTTTCAGGGCATGAATGAAAGGCCAACTAGGGCCTTTCAGATAGGCCAACCGGTTTTGGCCCGGGACTACCGTACCGAGAAATGGCAGCCTGGAACTATCTGCACACGACTAGGACCACTGATGTATACCGTGGACATCGGAGAAAGCATAATAAGGCGCCATGCTGACCAAATCATCAAGTCATCCGAAAAGGGACAACCTACACCACCACTCTATACATCTAACGATGAAGTAGAGATACCCATATCTACCTCCGATCCGGTGATACTGGAACCCGATGAACCCGACACTGGCATTCAAGCCGAATCAGCCTTGCCAGAAGAACCTACTACACCACCAGAAACTACTACACCCCCGAGGCGTTATCCGGACCGAGTCAGGAAGCCTCCTGAGAGACTAACTTATAATTAATTAATACAGCAATGTATATTATTTTGCATATAACATGTAATTAATAATTACTTAAAAATATGATGTACCGGTTAACTAAAAGGGGAGGAATTGTGGTGTATGTGCCTTTAAGAGCAATTGTGGTGTATGTGCCTTTAAGAGCCCCAGGTGTGCGTAATGCCGGTAATTGCCACTTGGGCTATATAAGCTTGTATATTGTGTATATCCTTTAGAACTCCCCCCCCCAGACTTGCTTAGTAAATACCTATGAACCAACTCCTGTCTTCAGTGTCTTTATCTACACACGGACACTACATCCCCCATATCCCTAATGATGGTTACTGCTTTACTCGGAGGGAGGAGGACCGCTTCCCATTTTGCTCGTCTCATATTTGAGACGGATCTCAATTTTCCCGTGTTCAGCATTTCTACCAAGGTGTGTTTGGTGTGAAGGATAATGTTTCCTGTCATCACAATTGGCTCGCTGACCTTTATGGCCCAGGCAGCACAATCGAATGCGGCTATACACCGTGAAAGCCCGGTTACTACAGGTCCTTCTGCAGTGGAGTAGTATGCCACTGGCCTGCGCTTGTCCCCATGATCCTGTGTTACCACCGCGGTATAAAATCCCCCTTCATTATTGCAGTGTATGTGGAAGTCTTTGCACATGTCTGGTAATCTCAATCGTGGGTCTGATATTAATTCTGACTTCAGTTGGATATTAGCTTCCTCCTGCTCTGGGCCCCATTCTATTGAGTCCAGTGCTGGTTTGCCCCCTTTCACTAGCCGCTGTATGGGTTCTGCTATTTTAGCGAACCCTGGGATAAAATTTCTACTATAATTAAAGAGGCCTAATACCTTCCTTACTCCCCTCACTGTTACGGGCCTGGGCATACTCTGGACAGCGTCCTTTCTGTCCGGTGGCATTTCTTTAAGTCCCTGGGAGATAAGGTGTCCCAGATACAATACCTGGGTTTTTCCTATCTGTGCCTTTTTGGGGCTCACCTTTAGGCCAGCCGTCTCCAATGTTTTTAATACTAGGTACAGGGTCGTCTGGTGCCCTTCTTTCATTTCCGAAGCTATTAGTATGTCATCAGCATACTGGAGAATCGTACTCCCGCTGGGCAGTTCTACCCTTTTTAAGATGTCGCTCATGACTCGGTGAAAGATAGTCGGGCTATTGTGAAACCCCTGTGGGAGCCGGGTCCAGGTATACTGTTTGTCCCCTACCGTAAACGCAAATTTTTCCTGTGATTCTGGGTCCAAGGGTAAGGCCCAGAATCCGTTGGCTATGTCCAGGACCGTGAAGATTTGGTGTTCTGGGGTTAGGCCGTTTAAGATGGTTGAGGGGCTGGCGACGATAGTGTAAAGTCTGTGGGTTGTGCAGTTAATAAATACACAGACTTCAGAAGTAACAAACAAAACAGGTCTTTACTATTCGAAGGTCCGGGCGAATCTGCCCCAGAAATCCTGCTACAACACTTATATACTGGTGTGGTCACTATCGGTATTACAGTATACAGAAGCCAAACAAATAGTGCCACACCTAAAGTAGTTCCCTTAAAGGTAGGCGGGTACATACACTACAATCCTCCCTTTTTAGCTTATTACTTACAGAGTCTCCGTTAAACATACATATCTTCAACTTCCTATAAACAAATTACAGATATAATCTCGGTGGAGTCAATGTCATATAAAACAATTTACAGATATAATCTCGGTGGGAACAGTTCACAGGTTCAGTCTCTGCGGAAACAGTTCATAGATTTAGTCTCTGATCTTGACTCGTTCCGAACAACATTTCTTTGGTGTAGCCGGTTCACCTGGCTAGCGTGACTCCTCCATAGCCTTTTTCTTGACGTAACAGCTTGAACTTTTGTCCTGTTGAACCAGCAGTGCGGACTTTTACAACCAACTGGCTGTCTTGACATTTTCTAGTTTTTCAACTAATTTAGCTCCTTTCGTAGTGCCCCACCTGAGATGGTAGAAGTGCTAATATTTTAGACAGTTATTATCTTCTGCTTCTTCTTTTTCTTTTCTGCCTTTTTGAAACTCTCGGAGCTCCTTTCTCAGCTGCCAGCTGTAGCACCACCAACTCTCTATGTTCCTTAGACCTTAAGTGCTTCCTCTGGATTTCAGCACTTTGGGAGTTTTCATCACAAGCTGGGCAGACCACATCCTCGTAATATTCAGTGTCACTCAACAGGTCATGGTAATATTCGGGTTCGTCCTGAGTTAGGCCAGCGAGAGAGCCTTCTTCTTCCTCCTCACCCGTCTGGACGTTAGCTGACGGTGGTTCCTTCCCTAGACATCTTTCTTGAAAAGCCTTCTTCATGCATTCATATTCATCCCGCTCTTCCTGGGTTGTCTGCCATTCCTTCACTACTGACCTCATTTGTGAGTTCAATACCTTCCCTTCCACCGGGGATTGCGGTATCAGGCTATTTAATCCTTCTACTGAAGCAGCTGTTTCAACATTCTTCTGTTCGCATTGACGTGATTCAACGAACTCTTCATAGAGTAAACTGTAACACAAAATCTGTGTTGCCACCTCAGTTATTCCCGTAACTTTTGGGAGCTCCGAATTCCTTCCCTTTGCAGATTGAAGCTCGTGTTCCCATTGTGGAGTCTTGTCTCTCAGCATGTGAAGGAGTTGGCTGACCGTTAACTCTTCCACGGGGACTCTGTGGATCAGAGTCTTCACCATTTCATCCACCTTACTCTCCAATGCTTTCACCTTCCTTTCCTCTTGTACTTTGGTTTCAAGCGCTCGAAGAAGTTGCGCCTTGATGCTCCCAAGCTCATGTTCAGAGCCCATTCTTACAGTCTCTGTGTTTCTTACAGTTTCCTTCCCTTCCACTGAAAGGATTCCCAGTTGACTCTGCTCTTCAAGTCGTTGAACCTCGGTCATTGCCGCCTCATATTTGTCTTGGGTTTCCTTCAATATTTTTATGAGTTCTTGGACATCTTGTCTTTCATGTTCTGCCATGTCTTTCACCTCTAAATTCTCATCTATGGATGGAACTTCTACCGATGAGTCTGTCTTGGCCTTGAGCTCATCAAGAATTTCCTGCAGCCTTTGGACTTCTTGCTCATGTTCAACCTTTAGTTGTTCATATGCTTCTACTGAAACTAGCTTTTCGGAGGTTGCCGAGTTAATCCCCTCCAGAATTGTAGCCTGGGCCTGTTCATACTGTTCTTTCAACTTCTCACACTCTGCTTGTAAGGAGTCGTAGAGAAGAACTGGAATAAAATCCCAGCTTCCTGAAGATTCCTCTTCATTTGCTTCTTTCGCAATTTCCTGTTGGAGTTCAGCCAAGGCTGCTATGCTATCTGCCTCTTGAAGTCTCACTGCCATCAAATCTTCTTTATTCTTGCAGTCTATCTCAGTCATTTTCCGTTTATTTTCATTTAACTGAGTGATAAGCTCCTCTTGCAACATGGCCACATTATTCACATCAGGTAAAGAAGCGTTTCTCTTTTCCATGTCCAAGATTTTTTTCTGCATCTCTTTAAGTGCACACTGCGATTCAGCTTCTCTTAACCTTGCCTGCACTAGCTCCGTCTCCAATTGCAGAACAAAATCTTCAGTGTAGCGTGGTTTGCCTTTATGCTGTATCTCTAGATCATGCAAATATTCTAACTCCTGAACATCATAAGGGAGGTGTGATCGGTAATTGGTCACGATGGCTCTATGGTCGCTCTCTGCTTGAGCCAGCAGGTTCTGTTGTCTTTCCAGACTCTCCCATTCGGTGTCATAGAACTTTTTCATTGTTTTCATCTCTTGTACGAGACGGTAACTTAATTGTTCGAATTGTCGCCGTACTTTGAAATAACGTTGAGTTCGAGCTCGGTGTTCCTCTGTAATGCATATGTCTGTGACTTGAACAGACTCAGAATTCTCTGTCTTTATGCACGCCATCGTTTTTCCACCCTTAGTCAGTGAGTTCATGTTAACCTTGTTTTTCATACGTGGGCTGGACTTATCGTCTTCCGGCTCAGAGTCTGAGCTGCTTGTCTGCACCGAGTCCTCACTCGTCATTGCTTGTAGGTAGTGCCATTCCATGTCTATTTTCTTGATCCACTCCCGTCCTAGAAGTGGTGGTCCTCCCTCATGTAGTACATACAAGTTCATTCTTGGGTGTTCTTTACCCCTATCTCTCACCTTGACTCTTATTTTTCCCATGGGGTATACTTTATGCCCCGTGTATGTCTGCAATACGAACTTGGTATATCTTAAGGGTATGTGTGAGAATAGCCGGTGGTAATCCCCTCGATTTATGACTGATACAGCTGATCCAGTGTCCAACTCCATTTTCATTGGGACTCCAGCTATTTTTAGCATGACCCAGATAGTTTGTAGGTCAGCTTCCTTACTCACATGGTGGATACTCAGACTACCCAGCTCCTGGCCGTTTGGATCTGAGTCTGGATTCTGTTCGTCTGAACTCTGCTCAGCCCCCTTGTATACCTTGTTGTACTTTTCTTGTGATGGCTTCCTTTGGTTGTTGGTCTTCTTCCCTGACCGGCATACCTTAGCGATGTGACCCAGTTTGCCACATTTCCTACATTCTTGGTTCTTAAACCAGCATTGATTCTGGTCGTGTGTTGTCTTCCCACAACGATAGCATTTTGTTGTACTCGAGGTAATTTGGTCCACCCCGAGCGCCGCCGCCTTTAGTTGCATTTCCGCCGTTCCTTTCGCTGCTGCTTCGTGCGATGCAGCTATAAGGACAGCCCTGTCCAGTGTGAGGTCGTTCTCTTCCAGTAGTCGCTTCTGCGTCCCTTCCTTGGACAATCCGCCTACGAACTTGTCTCGCAGTGCCTCTGTCAGATTCCCTCTGAACTGGCAGTATTTCGCTAGCCTACGCAGTTCGACCAAGTATTCTACGTTGTTTTCGTCTTTCCGTTGCGTTCTTGCATAGAATTTGAATCGTTCAGCCAACATCAATGGTGTGGGGTTCAAGTGGTCCTTCAGAACAACCACAATCTCTTCGAAAGACTGATCCGTCGGTTTAGCTGGTGCTAGTAAATCCTTCAAGAGCCCGTATGTCTTTGCGCCCATCGAGTTTAACAATGTTATCGCCTTGTCGTCTTCCTCTATTTTGTTGGCTTCACAATAGATCTCGATGCGTTCCACGTACGTGGCCCAGTCTTCTATCTCAGAATTAAAATCATTAATATTCCCTCGCTTAGGCATCTTTCTTCCCTTGGGAGCAGCACCAGTATTTCTTTAAGTATTCTTATTTATTTGTTTGTTTCTAAGATGGCGGTTTTCCCGCGAAATCGGCGGTTTCCCGCTCTTTCCTTCTCTCCCCGCCCACTTCAATGGCGGTATGTCAATCAAGATGGCGGTTTTCCCGCGAAAATGGCGGTTTCCCGCTCTTTCTTTCTCGCCCCGCCCACTTCAATGGCGGTTTCCCGCTTCTGGCGTCTTCTCCGCCTACTGGCGGCTTCCCGCGTTTCTTCCCGGTGGAAGGGGTACGCTTCCCCCACAGCGGACAGGTTCAGCCGCTGGCTGGCTACCGCACAGCTCCCCTTGCTTGGCTATGTCTTTTCCTCCCGCCCGCACGGCTCTACCGGCGCTGGGTACACCCCGTTAACGGAGGACAGTTCAGCCGCTGGACTGGCTCTCGCGCAGTCTCTCTCTCCGTACCCGGCTCTGTCGCTCTCTCACCCGCACGTTCGGTGCTACCGGCCCTGGGTACCCCGTTGGTGGAGAACAGTTCAGCCGCTGGACTGGCTCTCGCGCAGTCTCTCACCCCGTTTTCGGCTGTGTCTCTCACCCACTCCCGCACGTTCGGTTTTGCCGGCTCTGAGTACCCCGTTGGTGGAGAACAGCTCAGCCGCTGGACTGGCTCCTCGCAGTCTCTCTCTCCGCACCCGGCTCTCACCCGCACGGTTCCCGTTCGCCTCCCCAGCCCTCTCGCAGACCGGTGTTTCCCTCCCCGGCTGCGGCTGGGTTTCTCCTCCCGCGCCTACTCGCAGGCTCAGCGCTTCGTGGCTGCGGTCGCTGCCCGGATTTTTCCCGCCGATCACGGTCCGGCTGTCACCCGACGCCGTTGGACCCGACTTTTGGCCGGCACAGCTCCCCCTCGACCGAGGTCGAGTGCTCTGCCCTTATCCTCCGGATATTCTCTACACCTTCCCCTACTCACAGTCTCTTCGGCCGCCTTGTTCCCTGCTGATCGGCTCACTCCGCACCGTGGTAGAAGGGTAGTCAGTGCCTGTTGCAGACGGAAGCTTTTGTTGCTAAAGTCTTCCACCTTTCTCCTGCTGCAGCCTCGTGTTTTCTTCCAGCAGCACGACGAGGGCGGTTGCCTCTCTTCGACGCTCTTCTTGCTTTGGTAATCTTGCCGCAGGGTACGATTGGACTCGTCGGCACTGTAAAGTCTGTGGGTTGTGCAGTTAATAAATACACAGACTTCAGAAGTAACAAACAAAACAGGTCTTTACTATTCGAAGGTCCGGGCGAATCTGCCCCAGAAATCCTGCTACAACACTTATATACTGGTGTGGTCACTATCGGTATTACAGTATACAGAAGCCAAACAAATAGTGCCACACCTAAAGTAGTTCCCTTAAAGGTAGACGGGTACATACACTACAGATAGGGTGTAACTTAGGGATGACCTTGTTGAGGGCAGTGTAATCTATAGTTAACCTATAGCTTCCGTCAGGTTTTCCTACTGGCCATGTAGGGGAATTGGTGGTACTTGTTGTTTCTCTCAGGATGCCTTTCTCTACAAGTCCTTTTACTATGTCTATGACTGCCTTTCTTGCCTTGGTTTTTATGGGGTACTGGCGGTGTGGCTTATGTTCTGGTCCGGGGATCTTGATAGGGTCAATACCAGCTTTTCCTGTGTCTAGTTTTGTTTCTGCCCAAACTCCGGGGACGGAGGCGCAAATGGCCCCGTAATCACCTGTATCTAATTGCCAGTTTCTTTTGGTTACTGTGGCTACTCCAATCATGCCGGTATTATTTGCGAGTCGTCCTACCTTTGCTATGTGGCCGTCTGTTTTTGGCCACATTAGTTTTCCCTTGCCACAATCGATTAATATTTCGTATTCTTTCATAAGATCATTACCCATTATTGTGCCCTCATTATTTTTACATACGTAGAATCTCATCGGGATGTAAAGATTGTCTATTTCTACCATTTGGGTGGTACTTAGGAAGGCGGGCACCTTGGTGCCGCCGATCCCTGTTAAATATATCATCTTACTGGTTGTAGGGAGGGGAAGGTCAGTTACGGATATTGACGCTCCCGTGTCCACTAGCATTTCACACTGTCGGCCCCCTACTAGTGCAGACACATAAATCCTACCCTCCTTTTTGCTTTTTACGGGGGCCGCTGGACATCACTTATTCTGTTGCTGTCGTTTATACTCCTGCCACTCCCTGTAGTCTTCGGCGGACATCGTATTTTGCCCGCTAGTTGGCCTGCCATGTTTGCTATAACAAGTGGCTTCCAAGTGTCCCCTTTTTCCACAATAGTTACATTGTCTCTCATTCTTTTTGCCCTTGCATTCTTTTGCAAAGTGACCCATCTTTCCACAATTATGGCATGGTCCCTTTTTGGGTCTTGCTCCAGTTTCCAATTGGCCAACCGCAGCTATTTTTTCTTGTTTAACTTTTGTCACTATCTCATCCTTCATCCCGTTTCCATCTATTTCACATGCCCATTCTACCAGGTCATCATAATTTCTTGCGGTCACTACTCCCATTTTTATGATTGTTTGGTGTGCCGGTGATAAGCCGTCCTTAAATGCTTGTATAAATGCCGGATCTGTCCTGACTGCGTTTGGTTGGCCCAAACTTTCCTGGTAAATACTAAATAGTCGCTCGCCATATTCTGAGGCCCCTTCTCCCTTTTGTTGTTTAGTCGCTGTAATTTTACTCCAATTAGTGGGGGAGTCACCTAAAACCCGTTGGACTTCAGTTTTAAAGAGAACAAAGGGTGCCTGTTGGACGTCTACTTCGGCAGTGAGGGCTACTGCATGTGTCCAGCGTCCCCCACTGTAATCCCTTGCGGCTGCGGCGGCGCCCGCACCGGGATCGCCCGCCACAAGTCGCCACCTGTCCGCCGGACAGGCTGCCCGAACTAACTGATGGATGTCTCTTAGATGTAACTGATGCCCCACCCAAACGGTGTTGAGTTCTGTCCAAAACTTTGTGTTCAGGCTACGGGTCTGGAGTTTTCCCAGGACTGTCATGATTTGTTGTCTCTCCCCGGGGGTAAAGGGTTTATAACTCGCTGTTGGTGCAGCGGCGGTTCCACCCCGGGTTACTGGGGCCATGTCGACACTTTCGACCTTTTCCTCAAACATGGGAGCCGTTGGATCTAGTGTCTCGTATGGGGGAAGGGAAGTAGTATCCGTCCAACCACTCATTCGTCCGCCCTCACATGTAGCCCTCTTTTCTAAATCCTTAATTACCTTATCTTGGCAAGTTATCTTTGTTTCGAGAGTTTTAATGTCCTGTGTTTTACCTTTAACAATTTTCTTAATTACATTTACTTGTTCTATCAGTCCTGACAATTGGTGTACTAGTAACACGCCCGCCTTTTTAGTTTTATCCTTTTTCTGTTTACTCAGCCAATTTCTCTGAAGTTCTAATGTCTGTGATACGTCCCATCCGTCCTTCTGCATTTTTTAAATTAGTGAATGCCTGTCTGTCATATAAGAATCGATGAGGGAGCCCGGGGGCCCCCTCTTAATCTCCTTACCTGACATCAGTAGTCCACCGACCTTTCCTCTTTGTCTGGAGTCACGTTTTTGAAAGCCCCCCTATTCTTTTCTTCTAAGAATACCCGGGCGTTTTAACGTACTCGAAACGGCGTTCTCAGAGGTCTGGGTTTCTCTGTCTTTCAAGAGTGCCCGGATGTGTAACGTTTTACCCCGCTCCACAAGTTGCTAACATCAGTCTGTTAGTCCCGAATAAGACCTGAGGATTAAAATTTTGTCAATACAGATACGAATATAAGTTCATCACAGACAAATGTCAAGTGTAGTCCCACACTCCACTAGTCCACTTACTTATTCTTTGATCACTCGGCGTCCTTATACTTGATCAGAGTACTAAAACACCGGTGACCCTGCTCGCAGCGCCAATTTGTTACCGCCGAATTGGAGCCTGAACGGACCCAGTGATACAGGGTCGACGTATACCCAACTTCGACTTATAGAGCAATAAACTCAGACTACTGCGGACCTTGCTGGAATGTGCAAGTACACTTTTATTTACAGAGCGCTCTGGGAGAAGTGCTATACACCCCCTTGGTGCAATCGCCAGCTTCTCAGCTTTACAATAGCAGCTGCGCTCCTTTTATACAATTTAAAAACAGGAAAGATACCATATTACATTAATTCCTTGGCCAATCTGGTACTTTAGCATCCTTTAACTTTGGCCAATCCGATACCTTAACAACCCTTAATCACATTCTGTCAAAAACAAGTTGATTATATTATTATACCGTTAGCAAACAACTTAATTATATTACTGTTCTGTACAAGTGACATCACACGTTTGGTGTAAGCAGATCAAGTCAGCTGTCTGTTATGCCAATGTCTGCAAAATGTCAATGAATGTCAAGTATTTCAGCAGGCACTACGGTGCCATTTTAAAATTTACTCCAACACCCGGCACACTGACAGCTGTTCTCTCCTTGTCGAGAATGCTGGCAACAGTGAGTCGCCATGTGCTGGCCATCCCTTCACCATCAAATCATATACCCGAGACAGTAGGGTGTTCAGTGGGTGTAGTATTGTAGACAAATTTGGCAAGGTCTTATGGTAGTAGTTTACCAGCCCGAGGAATGACCTCAGTTGTGACACATTTTCCGGTGCTGGAGCCTTGACTACTGCCTCAATCTTCTCTGGGGACTTATGTAACCCCTCTTTATCGATAACGTGGCCACAATACGAGATCTGCTTTCTAAAAAACTCACATTTGGGGCGGTTAGCTCGGAGCCCATATTCCTGCAATCTAGTGAGCACCTGCTCCAGGTTGGCAAGGTGATCACTGTCATTTTCGCCCGTGACCAGGATGTCGTCCAAATAACACTGGGTCCCTGGGATCCCTTGCAGGACTTGTTCCATTGCCCTCTGCCAAATAGCCGGAGCTGATGCTACCCCGAATACCAGCCGGTTCTATTGGTAGAGACCTTTATGGGTGTTGATTGTGAGGTATTTTTTTGATGCTTCTTCTACCTCCATTTGCAGATACGCCTGGGCCAGATCAATCTTAGTGAAGCGTTTCCCTCCAGATAGCGAGGCGAAAATTTCTTCAATCCGCAGAAGTGGATATTGTACGGTGTGAAGGACCGGGTTCACTGTTACCTTAAAGTCCCCACAGATGCGAACTTTCCTTGGTTCCCCAGGCGTGCTGCTCAACGACTTTTTCATCACAGAGATGATGGGTGTAGCCTACTCGCTCCAATCTACCTTGGACAGTACACCTGAACGTTCCAGACTCTCCAGCTCTGCTTCGACGGCTGGGCGGATCGCATAAGGTACCGGTCTGGCCTTAAAAAATTGTGGGCTTGCGTTTCCTTCCAATTTTAATCGTCGCTGTCATGCCTTTTAGTGTTCTGAGTCCTTGCTGGAACACTTCTTTCGCATCAGTTAGGATCTTTGACAGTCGCCCAGTTGTGACGTCGTCATCCTTTTTGTCAGCCACAGTCAGTGCCTGTATGGAATGCCAATCCAGTTGTATTTTCCGGATCCATTCACGTCCCAGTAATGGTGGTCCTCCATCTTGCAATACATACAGGTCTAGTTTTGGTGTTTCCTTACTGTTATATATAACGGTCACCCTTATTTTTCCTTTGGGGTAGACTTTTTGCCCCGTGTACGTCTTCAAAATAATTTTTGTGTCTCTCAAGGGTATATGTGAGAATAGCCGCTCGTAGTCCCGTCGGTTTATGACTGTTAGGGCTGATCCTGTGTCCAATTCCATCTTTACCTGGACTCCTGCTATATTGAGAGTGACCCAAATGGTTCGGTGATCCTCCATTGTGATCACATTATGTAGTTTCAGACAACTCAGTTCCCTGCTTTCGGAGTCGTTATCACTCTTTTGTTCGTCTGAACTATTCTCCGTCATCTTATGTACCTTCTTGTACTTTTCTTCGGTAAGTTTCTTATTGCTGGTTTTCTTTCCCGACCTGCAGACTCGTGCTATGTGTCCTACTTTTCCACACTGTCTGCACACTTTGTCTTTGAACCAGCAATCATTCTGGTCGTGTGTTGTTCTGCCGCAACGATAGCATTTCTCTGTTCCATATGACATTTCGTTTGTGCCATATTCTTGCGGTCTCTGTTGTATCTCTTCAGCGCCCCGTGCTGCTGCTTCATATGATACCGCAATGCTGAAAGCCTTTTCCAGCGTAAGGTCCTTTTCAGATAAAAGCCGTTTCTCGGTTCCTTCACTTTGAAGCCCACACACAAACTTGTCCCTTAAGGTATCTGCCACTCCCGCTCCAAACTGGCAGTGTTTCGATAGTTTGCGCAGTTCTGTTAAATAATCAGCATTGCTTTCATCCTTATGCTGGTTCCGTTTGTGAAACTTGAATCTTTCTGCTATCAGCAGCGGTGTGGGGTTTAAATGTTCCTGTAGTATCGTTACTATGTCTTCAAAACTCTTTTCCATTGGCTTCGTTGGGGTTACTAGATTTCGTAATAAACTATACGTCTTTGCACCCATTAAATTTAAAAATACCGACGCTTTCTTGTCATCTGACACCTCATTTGCCTTGCAGTATACCTCTATTCGTTCAACATATGTAGTCCAATCTTCGACTTCATTGTCAAATGCGGTGATACTGCCACTCTTCGGCATTTTCGGTGTGGTTCAAAATGGCGTCTCCCAATGGCTTAAAATGGCGTCTCCCGCGCTTTCCTTCCTCCCCCGCTGCTGCCAACGCCGCTCCCGGCGGTTCTCGTGGCAATAGCGGCGCCCTGTAGGTTTCGCGCGCTTCTCCTGCGCTGCTGCCAACGCCGCTCTCGGCGGTCCTCGTGGCAAAGGCGGCACCTCGCGGGTTTCTGCGCGTCTCTCTCTCCCTCTCTTCAACGCTGCTCGGCCCCTGAACACCGGCTGCGCCCTGTGCGCTCTGCCCTCTCTCTCTCTCCCCCGTCGACAGCCTTTGCTGTGCTGCTCGGTCGGGGTCTAGCCCGCCGCTGTCCGGGAAGGGTCTGCGCACTACCTGTTGCCAGCCCGTTTCGCTGGACCACCTCGACTGGAAAGCCAAGCCTGGCTCTCGACAGCCTCCCCTGCAATTCTCGAGTCTCTGCTGGATGACTGGGCGGTTGCCCGTGGTCGACGCCCGAGTCTCTGGCCTTGACCTCCAATCCACTGATCTCCAGGAATGAATCCCCGGGAGGTGATGCAGAGTTGCAGGTAGGTTCGAACTTGCCTTGTCGCCAATGTTGTGTCTGTGTATAATAAGACACAGACCGCAGGAGAACGGTACAACAGGTGTTTACTCAACGTGGCTCACACTGGAACTGATCTGTACAGATTACTACTCAGTGCTATATACAGGTGTGGTCACTGCCGGTACTGCAGTATACATGAGCTGTAAAAGATAGTTCCCCCCTTAAAGGTATATACATTACAGATGTTCTCCCAATCAGCTGATGTATCTTTGGCAGAAGATTGAATACCCCATTTACATGGTTTATCCAGGGTTTTTGTCAAAGTCACGGCGGCCAATCAGAAGAACCCCAGCAGAAATTTGGAGTTAGTTGCTCCAAAATGTCATGCCGTTTTTGGCATTTCTCCAGTGTAAAATCAGGTATCTTTTTAAACTGGGCAGCTAACTGGACCGGAAATCATTTCCACTAGTTTTCAACCCCAAAATTGGTTTGTTGAGTTTCCAGATGATTTTTGGCCTTTCTCGCTATCCACCCATCGAGTCCCCTGCTGGTTTAAATGAGGGCCAGGGGTGCAGCAGCCCCCAATTTCCTGGTTTTACACT
Source organism: Somniosus microcephalus (assembly GCF_052327205.1). Lineage (NCBI taxonomy): Eukaryota > Metazoa > Chordata > Chondrichthyes > Squaliformes > Somniosidae > Somniosus > Somniosus microcephalus. The sequence goes on from NW_028225505.1 coordinate 81,610, forward strand.
CGCAATGCACTCAGGGTAAGTTACAACGAGAAACATAAGACACAGCCATTGCCAGGGTAAGCCAGCAATGATGGAAGTGAAGAACTTCTGAGCCTGAGGAGTGTGGAGAGTTAGTGATTCCTGCAGCTGGGAACAACTTTTTTGGAATGATTTTTTTTGGGGCATTTTGCCAACATCCTTTGATGTAGCTTCTGCTGCTTCTGGCACTGTGAGATCACCGGGAAATTTTGATTCCCCCCACCCTACCCACAGTGATGGCTTCTCAGGAGCAGGTACGGCATTCCCGACAGGCGTACCATTATCACAGAGGAGGAAGAGCAGTGGAAAGGAGAGTGTGTCAGTATTTAAGAAGGATGCATCCCACCAGATATTATTCTCCTCCCTCACCGCGGAGGTGGAGGCAGTGACTTCTTAGGTGGGAGTCTGCTGCAGCTTTATGTGAAGCTGGTTACACACTCCATTGATGCCTGCAATGAAGGAAAAGTGACCCCTCGGTTGCTGCAAATGAGAGGCTTTGCAGACACATCTCTCAGTTGCCGCACATCCTCAGGCAGACCTCAGAGCCTGCACATAGGTGTGATTTTCCTTGAATAACCTTCTTTCCAGGTGAGTAGTCATGAGTTCTGAGTCCCACAACTCCTGAGACATCCAGTCAGGTTAGCTGACAATGAACTCAGTGAGCCAAGTACTTTGCTACTTACCTGCTGCTCCCCCAGCGTGTTGCTACAATCTTCAGCCAGAATTATCTTTTTAAAGGCCAAGCACCCCAGGATATTCGTCCTGATTTACACAGGTTTTACACCAATGAAATGTCTAATGGAAAGTGCAAATGAGCTGACCCACAAAACTTTGGTGGAACCATCTCTGCAGACCATTGGAGGACACAACTCACCGTGTGGAAATTGAGGGCCAGTGCCTGTATCAGAGACAGTGCTTGAACCAGACATAGTAGTCTAAAAATTAGATTGTGCTGCCCCCATTTTACAGGGTCCAATATGACATGCGGTGTGAGTGTGCTCATTCCACGCTGGAGGAGTGCTACCTGCCATATTGGTAAAGGCTCCTTTGTAGGCGTCCTCTGCGCATTCCTGAAACAGGCAATAATCCCTTTGCATATGCAACGAGGGGGCCTCACACCTGTTTGAGGCCCCCTTTCCAAAATTTGAATACTCATGATGGCAGCAAGTGCCATGCATTATGCGGTCAGTTTCTTCAGTTGCTTTGCAATCTAACCATCGGGACGGTAAGTTGAACTTTTTTACTTACTTTATTACGGAGCCCAGAGGAGCAGGAGTGCTCCTCCAGGCTCCACATTAAATGCACAGGCCACTGCCGGCCACCACTTGCCCTCTCCCAATTGCTTCGCCCCATTCATGGTGCCTGTATCATGGTGCCTGTCTCAGATACAGTGCCTGTATCATGGTGCCTGTATCAGATACAGCGCCTGTATCATGGTGCCTGTATCAGATACAGTGCCTGTATCATGGTGCCTGTATCAGATACAGTGCCTGTATCATGGTGCCTGTATCATGGTGCCTGTATCAGATACAGTGCCTGTACCATGGTGCCTGTATCAGATACAGTGCCTGTATCATGGTGCCTGTATCAGATACAGCGCCTGTATCATGGTGCCTGTATCAGATACAGTGCCTGTATCATGGTGCCTGTATCATGGTGCCTGTATCATGGTGCCTGTATCAGATACAGTGCCTGTACCATGGTGCCTGTATCAGATACAGTGCCTGTATCATGGTGCCTGTATCATGGTGCCTGTTTCAGATACAGTGCCTGTATCATGGTGCCTGTATCAGATACAGTGCCTGTATCATGGTGCCTGTATCAGATACAGTACTGACTATGGTGCAGGTTTGCCATAATGGCCAATAAGGCGTGGAGTTTTCAGAACAGGTTTTTCCAGGGTGAAAATTTCTCGCTAGCAGCTCCCTTTAAATAATTACTATGAAAACTGCATGTAGAACAAAATATTTTTCTGGCTTTTGGACTTACGTAAAAGTGTAATTTAATTTCTCTGCACAAAATACTGGAGTTATAGGCAGGTGTAGCAGCTGATGTGCCAGTGATCGAGTTAATGTGTGTGCATCTTTGTTGGTGACTTGACAGTATGCGAGACAGATTATTTTTGGCAAGCATCAAGACACTATTGAAGTCACATTTGAAAGATGGAGTTGCAGTGATATAGAGTTACAGAGAGAAAGCGGGAGTCATAACTGAAATAGGACCCACAGAGATAGATTGCCTGGACTGGCACTAGTTCAGTTAATTTTTTACTTGCAATTTAGTTTTATTTGATCTTGTTGTCAAAGATTTACAATCTTTTTTTGTAACATTATTTTTTTATTGCTCCATTATTTTCTGTGATGATATCATGTGGTAATTTGACACAGTTCACACATTGTGATCGACTAATAGTCACCAGTCAGTAATAGAATCTGATCGCTCTGCTATTCATCTGTGATTACATCATGTGGTGTCATTTGAAACCAAAACGCTCAACTTTTTTAACTCAATAAAGTTTACTGAAAATCTCCCTCCATTTCATTGTATTTCAGATCTGTTATTCATTTTTTTTTTAAAGGAAATTCCATAAATTTTGTGCTCATTATGGTGAAGGTTGTCAGTGTTAGGAAAAGATGCCATTTCTACTTTAATTGATTAACACTGTCCTATATAATGACACAAAGTGGGAACTCTAATGGGAATGTGTATCCCGCAGTGTCAGTTCCTTTTATTTTGTTCAGTCTATAATCAAATATGTGTGTTATGTTGATTAAGGAAAATAGGGAGATTTGATTTCTGGCCAGTTATCCGGATCCAATAGTATGAATATTTATGCTATAAAAACAGAAAATGCTGGAGAAACTCAGCAGGTCAGGCAGCATCTGTGAAGAGAGAAACAGAGTTAACGTTTCAGGTCAATGACCCTTCGTCAGAATATTTATCCTGTTAGTGATCCTTCATCAGTGCTGAAATTCTGCACAGCATTTCTATCACCTGAATACTATTTAATGAGAATTCCCATTATCAAAAAGTGTGGCACAAGTCATGAGAAAAAATACATTCCCATTTATGGGAGATGGTTGATGCTGTGCGTGACTGAATAACACCTTTAGGGCTGAATTTTATCAACCTCGACGAGTCCATGGCGTGCGACATCCGTGGTGGGTTCCGAACCCGCAGCTGTGTCGATCCCGGCCTCTGAAATGATTTTACCTTGATGGGGCTTGTTAAGCCCACTCTGCGAGGTTCCCAGCCAATTAATAGGAAGCGGATCTGATGACGTCATTTGATGACGCGTCAGCAGCCGGTTTCCTTAAAGGGGCCACGGCCACATATATTTTGACAGTTGTGCTGTCAGTGTTCTGCAGCATTGAGGTGTTGCAAACACTGACAAGCACTGCACAGAGGTGCATGGCTGCACCCAGACTCTCCCATGACTCCATCCATATGCTTATGGAGGGAGTCACAGCATGCAGGGAGGTTCTCTTCCCTTCCAATGGGCGGAAGAGACCTCCCCAAGACACCAACGCACCTCGGTTGCACATTGCACAGGAGGGCATAAGCAGGGATATCATCAGGAGGAACTGGCTGCAGTGGCGCAAACCTTTCAATGATCTCAGTAGATCACGAAACGTTACTGCAAAGCCACACTCAATCTCATCCAGCTGTGCCACTCATTACATCCCCATCACTCTGCCTTCCCTACCCTTCTCCTGCACATCCTTACTCACACCAACTTACCTTGCACCTCCACCCATCCCTCTCTATCTATCTACATTACCACATCCCCATCTCACTTTGCCTTCTTGGACAGATTTGTGTGCACTTTTGGAAGTGTCTTAGTGAGTTCCAGTGAATGGTGAGACATAACTTCCCCCCACCCCCGCACAATGATGATGAGTGTGAAAGGAATGGCTTGGACATTGTAGGGATGCTTTATGGTGCTGGTGTGGGGTCGTGTCAACCTGGCGCATCATGTGACAGCCAGGATGTACAGCATCAAGTGAAGTAAATCTGGCCATGGTGAGACCATCGCTGGCGTCCCGTGCAGCAATGTTGTCAGGTGCTGATGCACTCTGTCCTGTGCAGCATCGGGTGATTGCGGAGAAGGTTGGTGTTGTTGTTGGTGCTGCTGGTGTACCTGGTGATGTTGGTGTACCTGGTGATGTTGGTGTTGGAGCTGATCGTGGTGGGATTTAGAGGACCAAGGTAAGATTTTTTCAAGGGTACCGATGCTGCTGGAGTAGATGGCAGCTGAAGTTGAGATGACAGAAGCAATTTGTCAATGGTGACAGAGGTTGCTCCAGGGAGGTGACAGTGGATAGAGAGTTTACTCCAAACACTTCCAAACTGCATACAGCTCAAAAGTGTCTTCCAAATCCTGAAGGCTCAAGCTTCTGACATTGGAAAGTGAACAGCTGTGAGATGATAGCTTTTATACCACTTTTGCAACTGTCACCTATTCACAGCAATGGAGAGTCATTGAGAACCAGACACACTTACCTGATATGATGCCCGAGTGATGGGAACCTCCTGAAAAAGTTGGAAAAATGGTAAGTACCTGGTAAAATTCTTTTTAAATACCTTTAAACTACCTCTTAATGATATTAATTGGCTTGCCTGCCGCTTGGTGTCAGGTCTGTGAAGTGAAGACAGACCCAACACTTCGGAAATTTACAAGGAGGCAGGTTCAGAGTGGGATACCGCCCCGCTGTCAATCTTTTAGATTTTGACAGCGGACCTGCCTCCAAAGCCACACTCTGAGCGCTGGCAAAATCTCGGCTTTAGTGTTTCATGCATTCTCACAAACTTACAAAGACTTATGAAAATGAGCGATCAGATTAATACTCTTTAGGTTGGACAGAATATTGTTTAGATACTTAGGCCCTGAAAGTCCTGCATCCCCAGTGTACGGTTGGGGTAGGGCTTCTGATGCCAATATTCAAGGACGCTGATCCCATCAGAAATCTGGGCAGGATAAGGCTATGAATTGAGAAAGGAGTGGAGCAAGGGTGCAACTTCCTCATTTAAAGAGGTGGAGAGGATCTGGTAAGCGGGAATGCAATGGCAGCTGGAAGAGGAGGAAAAGGGTGAGCATCACATTTTTCTTATGCTGGTGTTGAAGTTTTGCTGCCAGAAATCAGATGAAGGAAAGATGCAGTTGTTGGAATGACTGGGAAGATGCCATCAAATGCAGCAGCATAAGTCATATGGAAGGACATGGCTGTGACTTTGAGTGGCACTGTCAGAACCTCAAGGACCCCTTACATTATTAAAAGAAGTTTAAAGGCCTCATGAATTCAGCAATTCGGCTGAATAACTGGAAGCTTACTGAAACACGGGGAAGCAAATGGGTAGTCTCAGCCCTAATATTCAAGCAGTGTACTTTTGGAGTACTACATGGCACCTTGTTCCTTGTCCCACAAGCACTGTAACCCGGCATCACTCATGTCAACTACCTCACATCCTGTAATGCATGCTAGCATCTTGAAATCTCAAATCTTAGTTGCCTTCCACCTATTATTATTAACATCTGTTCCACAAACTCTGACAGATTGACGACAGGATGTGGTGACTGTTGCAACCAATTAACATAAAGCATTCCTCCTGCAGAAGAAGACAGCTCATGCCAAGGAGCAGCAGGCCACTGGGAGAGGGAAGTGCAGACAACTGTACACTAAGTCAGGAAGAGGAGGCACTATCAATCATTGGAATCAACTCTGGTCTTGGCAGTTGGAAATGGAGATGTGGGAATCAATAAGCATGCAGTTGGTTTGTTATAACATATAATTGTCTCAAATGTTTCTATGTATTCTTCAATCTCTCCACCAGCCTTAGATTCCTCATAAGCGATCCAAAATGTAGCTGTACAAAATACTATGCTGGTCAAACAGATCCAAGTTAACAGTAGTCTTTTCTTCCTCCAGAGGTTGCAAGCCACAAAACAGCAGAGAAGAGTGATGACATTGCAGTTCCCCTCTACGTTTAGCAGGATTGCTGCCCACTCACCTGATCCATCATTCACCTTCTCCCTTGCAATCATTAGCCCAGTGATACCCACTCAAGGGAGTACAGATTGTGTAGATGAGGTGACATTTGGTGAGACACAGAACACAAAAAAGCCAGAGGATGGAGGTGCACAAGTGGATCCTGATGTAGCCGAGCGTAGGCTTAAAAACTGTCAGAGCATCTGAATGATGAGCTCAGAGGTCCTGCTGTGAAATGAAACATGCTAGCAGAGCATCAAACACATATGGCGTTCTGCACAGCCTTTCCCAGGATCTGCAGAAAATGATTGGATTAGCAATGGAGTCCACTGTCTTGCTGTGCGCCAACATCCCAAAGGGTTTCTTATCATTGCAGGGCATCATGGAGAAAGTGACAGCTGCCGAAACATCTGCAAATCTTTCCCTGCTTCATGAGAGATCCAGGAAAGTCAGCCAATTTAATGTGGAGGCACTTTTTTTTATTTGTTTATGGGATCAGGGCATCGCTGGCAAGGCCAGCATTTATTGCCCATCCATAATTGCCCTTGAGAAGGTGGTGGTGAGCTGCCTTCTTGAACCGCTGCAGTCCGTGTGGTGAAGGTACTCCCACAGTGCTGTTCGGGAGGGAGTTCCAGGGCTTTGTCCCAGCGACGATGAAGGAACGGCGATATACTTCTAGGTCAGGATGGTGTGTGACTTGGAGGGGAACTTGGAGGTGGTGGTGTTCCCATGTGCCTGCTGCCCTTATCCTTCTAGGTGGAAGAGGTCGCGGGTTTGGGAGGTGCTGCCGAATAAGCCTTGGTGAGTTGCTGCAGTGCATCTTGTAATGAGGTCAGGAGCCGAGTGTTCTTGGTGGAACCCAAACTGGGCATCAGTGAGCAGGTTATTGGTGAGTAAGTGCCGCTTGATAGCACTTTCGATGACACCTTCCATCACTTTGCTGATGATTGAGAGTAGACTGATGGGGTGGTAATTGTCCTGCTTTTTGTGGACAGGACATACCTGGGCAGTTTTCCACATAGTCAGATAGATGCCAGTGTTGTAGCTGTACTGGAACAGCTTGGCTAGAAGTGCGGCTAGTTCTGGAGCACAAGTCTTCAGCACAATAGCCAGGATGTTGTCGGGGCCCATAGCCTTTGCTGTATCCAGTGCGCTCAGCTGTTTCTTGATATCACATGGAGTGAATCGAATTAGCTGAAATCTGGCTTCTGTGATGGTGGGGACCTCAGGAGTAGGCCGATATGGATCATCCACTCGGCACTTCTGGCTGAAGATGGTTGCAAACGCTTCAGCCTTATCTTTTGCACTCATGTGCTGGGCTCTACCATTATTGAGGATGGGGATATTCATCCTCCTCCTCCCGTTAGTTGTTGAATGGTCCACCACCATTCATGACTGCATGTGGCAGGACTGCAGAGCTTTGATCTGATCCATTGATTGTGGGATCGCTTAGCCCTGTCTATAGCATGCTGCTTCTGCTTTTTAGCATGCATGTAGTCCTGTGTTGCAATTTCCCCAGGTTGGCACCTCATTTCTGGTGCTGCTCCTGGCATGCTCTTCTACACTCCTTATTGAAACATAGAAACATAGAAGTTAGGAGCAGGAGTAGGCCATTCGGCCCCTCGAGCCTGCTCCACCATTCAATGAGATCATGGCTGATCATCCAAATTCAGTACCCGGTCCCTGCTTTCTCCCCATACCCCTTGATCCCTTTAGCCTTAAGAAATATATCCAACTCCTTCTTAAATATATTTAATGTATTGGCCTCTACTGCCTTCTGTGGTAGAGAATTCCACAGGTTCACCACTCTGGGTGAAGAAATTTCTCCTAATTTCTGTCCTAAATGGCCTACCCCTTATCCTTAGACTGTGATCCCTGGTTCTGGACTCCCCGACCATCAGGAACATCCTTCCTGCATCTAGTCTGTCCAGTCCTGTCAGAATTTTATAAGTTTCAATCAGATCCCCTCTCATTCTTCTAAACTCCAGCGAGTACAAGCCCAATCGACCAAATCCCTCCTCATACGTCATTCCTGCCATCCCAGTTATCAGCCTGGTGAATCTTCGCTGAACTCCTTCCATGTCAAGAACATCCTTCCTCAGATAAGGCGACCAAAACTGCACACAATACTCAAGATGTGGTCTCACCAAGGCCCTGTATAACTTCAGCAAGACATCCTTGTTCCTGTACTCAAACCCTCTCGCTATGAAGGCCAACATGCCATTTGCCTTCTTAACCGCCTGCTGCACCTGCATGCTTACCTTCAGCAACTGGTGCACAAGGACACCCAGGTCTCGTTGCACTTCCCCTTCTCCCAATCTATTGCCATTCAGATAATAATCTGCCTTCCTGTTTTTGCCACCAAAGTGGATAACCTCGCATTTATCCACGTTATATTGCATCTGCCATGCTTTTGCCCAATCACCCAACCTGTCCAAATCATACTGGAGTTTCTTGGCATCCTCCTCACAGCACACACGCCCACTCAGCTTTGTGTCGTCTGCAAATTTGGAGATATTACATCTAGTTCCCTTGTCTAGATCATTAATATATATTGTGAATAGCTGGGGCCCAAGGACCGATCCCTGCGGTACCCCACTAGTCACTGCCTGCCACTCGGAAAAAGACCCGTTTATTCCAACTCTTTGCTTTCTGTCTGCCAACCAGTTCTCTATCCAAGTCAGTACCTTGCCCCCAGTCCCATGTGCCTTAACTTTACATGCTAATCTCTTATGCGGGACCTTATTGAAAGCCTTCTGAAAGTCCAAATACACCACATCCACTGATTCTCCCTTATCTATTTTACCAGTGACATCCTCAAAAAATTCCAGTAGATTAGTCAAGCACGATTTACCTTTTGTAAATCCATGTTGACTTTGTCCGATCCTGTCACTGTTTTCCAAGTGCTCTGCTATTACATCTTTTATAATGGACTCTAGCATTTTCCCCACTACCGATGTCAGGTTTACTGGTTTGTAATTCCCCGTTTTCTCTCTACCACCTTTTTTGAATAGTGGGGTAACATTAGCTACCCTCCAATCCATGGGTACTGTTCCAGATTCCATCGAATGCTGGAAGATGATCAGCAAAGCATCAACTATTTCTAGGGCCACTTCCTTAAGTACCCTCGGATGTAGATTATCAGGCCCTGGGGATTTATCGGCCTTCAATCCCATCAATTTCCCTAACACCATTTTCCTACAAATACTGATTTCTTTCAGTGCCTCCGGATTGAACCAAGTTTGGTCCTCTGGCTTGATGGTGTTATGTTCATAAATAAATAGACGTTTTCATTATGAACAGCTAGCTTGAGCTAGTCATCTATTCAGCCATGTGGACTAGTGTACAGGCATCCATCTTGACTACTGCCTTGTGGGTAGCCCACTCTAAACATACAGCTCCACCTAGTGTACCATTCTAGAATGACATGTTACTGATCATTACATCCCCCTTCCTTAGAGGTTAAATAAAATCAATATCCATCAATCATAACGACATAAACATCTTCACAACAGTCAACACATTTTCAAAGCTTTACTTTACAAACTCTAAGCTTTTCATTCTTTTATTATAGTTTTCTTTGTGCTCAAAGATTAAGTCTATCAGGCTTTTTTACTTCATGTGTGGATCTTCTCAGCACAGGTAAGTCTGATGTGTTTGCATGAGAGCCTGTATGTGTGTTTGTGTTAGATTGTTCTGGTGGTGAGTGACAAGATTCAGTTGCGGCATTGTCATCGATTTGCTCTTTGATAGTTTCTTGTGTTTTCAGGAGGGAACGGCGGTTCCTCCTGAGAATCTGTCCTTCCTCATTTCTAACAGTGTATGACCTTGGTCCTACTTCCTCAAGAACTGTAGCTTTCCTGTTCCATGCATCTGGATCCTCAATCCTGACAACATCATCCCTTGTCAATGGTTTCAAAGTTTTGGATGACTTGTCATAGTGTGATTTCTGTTTCAGCTTTAACAGTTGAAGTCTCTGTCTCAGTTCCTTACTCTGCTTTTCTTTTGCACAGCAGGGTAGCGTGGTGCACAACTTGCGACCCATTAGGAGTTCAGCAGGTGAAGAACCACAGTCTAAAGAGGAGGCTCGGTAGCTCAGCAGGGCGAGATAAGGATCAGACTTGCTTTCTGTTGCTTTCTTCAGTAGCTGTTTGAGAACTTGAACACCTTTCTCTGCCTTACCATTCGACTGAGCATACAGAGGACTGGATGTGATGTGTTGAAAGTCATAATGTGCTGCAAACTGTTGCCACTCCTTACAGTTGAAGCACGGACCATTGTCGCTAACGGCAATCCTGGGAATTTCATGTCTGGTGAAGATGGATTTAACATGCATTATGACACTGCTTGCTGATGTGCTTGAGAGCAGCGCCATCTCAGGATAGTTAGAATAGTAGTCAATCACTATTAGATAGTCTTTACCATTCAAATGAAAAAGGTCCATACCAACCTTTTGCCATGGTGCTGTTGGTGAGTCAGCTACTATCATTGGTTCCTTTGCTTGTTTGTTGTGGTGTTTCTGACATGTCTCACATCTGCCTATCATGTTCTCAATGTCCTTATTTATGCCAGGCCAATAAACAGTGTCTCTTGCTCTCCTTTTGCATTTTTCAATTCCGAGGTGTCCCTCATGAATCCTTTTGAGCACGTCTTGACGTAGAGCCTGTGGAATGACTATTCTGTTCTGTTTTAGTAATAGTTCACTTGCGACACTCAACTCTGACCTGATGTGATAGTACTTTGGACAGGAACTTTTGGCCAACCATGATGAATGTTCTCTATTACTGTTTGTAACACTGCACCTTTTATTGTTTCTTCTGCTATTTGCTTTGATTTTGTGTCTGACATGGGCAGCGCAGCAGTGACCATACTCACATGAACATCCACGTCTTCCTCAGTAGAGCTCACATGACTCATTGTGGGTGCTTGGGATAGTGCATCTGCTAACACTATGTGTTTGCCTGGTGTGTAGATCAGTTCAAAGTCATATCTTTGCAGCTTCATCATGAGTCGTTGAATCCTTGGAGACATCTCATTCAGATGTTTTTTTATGATGGCAACCAGTGGGCAGTGGTCTGTCTCAACTGTGAAGGTGGGAAGTCCATATATGTAGCCATGGAACTTTTCTAGTCCAACTACCAAGCCTAGACATTCCTTTTCAATCTGGGCGTATCGACACTCAGAGTCAGTCATAGACCTGGAGGCATAGGCAACAGGCTTCCAATCTTCACCCTCTGCTTGTAGCAAGACCGCGCCTAGGCCATCTTTTGATGCATCCGTTGACACTTTGATTCTCTTTGTTGGGTCAAAGAAGGTGAGTACAGGTGTGGTTGTCAGCACTGTTTTGAGGTTCAGCCACTCTTGTTCATGTCTTTCTGTCCATGCGAACTCATTTGTTTTATGTAGCAGGTCTCGCAGACAGGCTGTCTTGGCTGACAAGTTAGGAATGAACTTTCCAATGAAGTTTATCATCCCCATGATGCATAGCACTCATTTTTAGTCAGTGGGTCGGGGAATGTTGAGTATGGCGTTTACTTTTTCCATATCTTGCTCTATTTCTTTATCAGATAGATTATCTCCTAGGAAAGTGACTTCCTGGACGCCAAACTGACACTTGGCTTTGTTGAGCTTCAGTCCATTCCGACGTATGCTCTGTAGCACTTTAGTCAGTCTCTCATTGTGTTCTTTCAGTGTGGAGCCCCAGATGATGATGTCATCAAAATAGACCCGAACTCCTTCCAGTCCTTCAATTATGTGTTCCATCGCTCTATGAAAGATTTCAGATGCAGATATTATCCCGAAAGGCATTCTGAGGAAACAATACCTGCCAAATGGTGTGTTGAAGGTACAGTATTTGGTGCTCTCTTCATCCAGTTTTAGTTGCCAAAATCCTTGTGAGGCATCGAGCTTTGTGATGTATCTGGCACCTGACATTTCACTGGTGATTTCTTCTCGCTTGGGAATCTGGTAGTGTTCACGTTTTATGTTTGCATTTAAGTCCTCTGGATCCATGCATACTCTTCGATCATTGTTCTTTTTCTTTACACATACCATGGAGTTAACCCAGTCTGTTGGCTCTTCGACTTTCCTGATAACTCCTATTGTGGTCATTCTGTCCAGTTCTTTATTGAGCCGGTCACGCAGGGGTGCTGGAACTCTCTGTGGAGCATGTACCACTGGCTGAGCATCCTCCTTTAGCTGGATCTTGTAAGTGAATGGTCGCACTCCAAATCCTTTGAACACATCCTAGAAATTACTCACTACAGAATCCACCGAGTCATCTGGTCTGCTTATGGCACAGTTTATACAGTAGACTCTCTTGACCAGTTCTAAGTCCTCACAAGCTTTGTCACCTAGTAGTGAATCAAGTCCTTCAGCCACAACAGAAAACATGAGATGATGCACTTTGTCTTTGACTGTCACTTTAAGTCTGCATACACCTAAGCTATCTATTTTCTGTCCATTATAGTTCTTCAGTAGTACTGACTTTTTCTGTATTTTGGGCTTTTCTTTCATATTTTTAATGTCACTCATACTGATTAAGTTTGCTTTTGCCCCAGTGTCTAGTTTCAATGTAACTAATGCTCCATTTACCTGCAGCGGCATCATCCATTTGTCCTCTTTTACTGCATTAACTTTATGTTCAGCATTGTCCATTCCTGAGGGCTGCACATTTTCTGTATCCTTTTCTATATTGTCACATGACACCATTCCTACAAAAAATGTCTCACTTAAATCAGTGTCCTCAATCACATTGACTTGTTGCCCTTTCTTTGTTTTTACTTTTGAAAAGCATTGTTTTGGCAAAGTGAATCTTTCCATTACATTTTGTGCACATTTTCCCAAACACTGGGCATTGTCTTGACTGGTGCTGGTAACCACAGCGTTTACAATTAAAAATTCCATCCTCCGATTGCTTTGCATTTCTGTTCTGCCCACGTTTCTTCCCCTCATAGGACACAGCACCGACAGCAGCACAGTCATTCACTACAGTCGCATTATTATTAATTTCACTGAAAGTCTTTGCGTGCTGTTGAGCTAGCTCACTGGCATGGCATATTTTCACAGCATCCTCCAATGTTAGTTCGGTTTCTCTCAACAAACGTTCCCTGACTTTTTTATCATGAATACCAAACACAATCTGGTCACGAATCATGGATGATTTCAGTTCAGAGAAATTACTTGTCTGTGCTTTCAGTTTCAGATCGGTCACAAAGCTATCAAAAGTCTCATTTTGCTGCTGTGTCTGTGAACGGAACACGTACCTCTCATAGGTCTCGTTCTTTTTGGGAGAACAATGTGTATCAAATTTCTTTAGCACATCATCCATCTTTTCTCTGTCCTCCTCTTGATCAAATACAAACGTATTAAATACCTCTATCGCCTGTGGGCCTGCAACCGTGAGCAGTAACACTATTTTCCTTGCGTCTGGCTTCGTACCGAACCCGATGGCGGCAATGTAGAGTTCGAATTGTTGTTTGAAAGTCCGCCAATTGCAGTCGACATTCCCCGTGAGTTTCAAACCCTCCGGTGGCTTCAAATTCTCCATGTCGCGTTTCACAATATTCAGCAGATATTACCATTTCTGGTACCATGCTATGTTCATAAATAAATAGACGTTTTCATTATGAACAGCTAGCTTGAGCTAGTCATTTATTCAGCCATGTGGACTAGTGTACAGGCATCCATCTTGACTACTGCCTTGTGGGTAGCCCACTCTAAACATACAGCTCCACCTAGTGTACCATTCTAGAATGATATGTTACTGATCATTACAGATGGTAATGGTAGAGTGAGGGATATGCCGGGCCATGAGGGTACAGATTGTGGTGGAATACAATTCTGCTGCTGCTGTTGGCCCACAGTGCCTCATGGATGCCCAGTTTTGAGCTGCTAGATCTGTTCTGAATCTATCCCATTTAGCACGGTGGTAGTGCCACACAATACGATGGAGGGTGATCTCAGTGTGAAGACGGGGCTTCGTCTCTCCAATGTCTGTGCGGTGGTCACTGCTATCAATGTTGTCATGGACAGATGCACCTGCAACAGGTAGATTGGTGAGGATGAGGTCAAGTAGGTTTTTCCCTCGTGTTGGTTCTCTCACCACCTGTCGCAGGCCCAGACTGGCAGTTATGTCCTTCAGGACTCGGCCAGCTCGGTCAGTAGCCATGCTACTGAGCCACTCTTGGTGATGGACATTGAAGTCCCCCACCTAGAGTACATTCTGTGCTTTTGCTACTCTCAGTGCTTCTTCCAAGTGGTGTTCAACATGGAGGAGTACTGATTCATCAGCTGAGGGAGGGTGGTAGATGGTAATCAGCAGGAGGATTCCTTGCCCATGCTTGACCTGAACCCATGAGACTTCATGGGGTCCAGAGTCAATGTTGAGGACTCCCAGGGCCACTCCTTCCCGACTGTATACCACTGTGCCGCCACCTCTGGTGGGTCTGTCCTGCCGGTGGGACAGGATATACCCAGCGATGGGGATGGAGGAGTTTGGGACATTGGCTAACTTAATGAAGGATTATAGGTCTTGGGGATCATTTGGATTGCAAAGTATATAGGGCAGCATCACGTTGGGATTAGAGGATACTTAGTTTGCTCTTTCTCATAGATTTAAGGGTCTTTCTGCTTCCATAAAGTCAGTTCTCCCATTGACCTCTGGTAACCAGCATCCTGTTCTCAGTATCAGTGGTGAAGCTGGTGTGAGTGCCAACAAAGTTGCTTTCCCTCACAGTACCAAAACAGACTGCAGAAGCTTTCAACTGCTGTCACAAAGCCGCCTGTCCCATGTTCATTCCAAGACTCAAATGCCCTGAAGAAGGGCAACTTCCATCCCAAAAGGCTCATAATAGTTTGGAGCATCCATCTATATCTCAGACCCCAGGCCCTCAGGTGGCCTGTAGAAGAAGTGGTAGAATAGGGCAGAGAAATGGTTGTGTGCTGATTCGGGGTGTGCACAGTGAAGAAACCAAGTAGGTTTCTGTAAATATTTGTAAGGTATCAGTGAAATTACAGTGACTAGTTGATTTTTGGTTCTCTTGTGGAACAATGGGAAATGCGTAGTCTGCTGATGTTGAGGTCATGATTATGATGTGATGGTTAGCTGTGAGGAGCAAGGATTTAACTTAGCCCATAGACAGCGGGATGCTTTTTGATGTGCTGAGACTTCTGAACATTTTGCTCTATGTATCTGTGACCAATATCCCAAATGAATTTGGTTCTCAGTTGTCTAGTAGCACTGTCCACTGCACCTGTTTCATGTTCTTCATTAGCCTGGTCTTTGGCATTAACAGTGCCATCATCAGCCTCTCTGGCATCCATTGGGACATCTACAGTTGGTCCCTTCTGAATAACAAAGTTATGAAGCACACAACACGGTACCATGAATTGCCAATCGGTGCTGGGCACGTACTGCAGGGCACCCTCAGACTTATCCAGAACCTTTCTTGAAGTTTCCCAATGGCTTGCTCAATTCTAATTCTTGTCGTACTGTGTGCTTAATTTTATTACTCCTTTGCAGGATTAGCAGTCCTACAAAGAGTAGTACAGGAGCAAGGATGTCTTACTACAGTTGTAAAAGGCCTTGGTGAGACCATACCTGGAGTACTGTGTGCAATTTTGGTCTCCTTACCTAAGAAAGGATATACTTGCCACAGAGGAAGTGCAGCGAAGGTTCACCAGACTGATGCCTGGGATGGCAGGACTGTCGTATGAGGAGAGATTGAGTCGACTAGGCCTGTATTCACTAGAGTTTAGAAGAATGAGAGGGGATCTCATTGAAATGTATAAAATGTTGACAGGGCTAAACAGACGATGCAGGGAGGATGTTTCCCCTGGCTGGCGAGGGGTCAGAGTCTCAGGATATGGGGTAGGACATTTAGGACTAAGATGAGGAGAAATTTCTTCACTCAGAGGGTGGTGAACCTGTGGAATTCTCTACCACAAAAGGCTGTGGAGGCCAAGTCACTGAATATATTTAAGAAAGAGATAGATAGATTTCTAGAGACAAAAGGCATCAAGGGGTATGGGGAGAGAGCGGGAATATGGTATTGAGATAGAGGATCAGCCATGATCATATTGAATGGCAGAGCAGGCTCAAAGGGCTGAATGCCCTACTCCTGCTCCTATTTTTCTATGTTTCTATGTTAGTCATGAGCCATGGGAGTAGAGGGTATCCCTTGTTACTCAGCAGCCATCCTGGCCCTTGCCCCATTGTTGAAATAGAACTGGTACATTGGACTGAACAAGTGTTAAAGCACCATGAAGCTCCCAGCATATTGTGAATTCACGCAAGGGAAGCTGTGCCTATGGCCTGCACATTTAGGGAATGAAAGTCTTTGCAGTTGATGTAAGAATGGGGGTTTAAATTTGGGGCATGCCACATGGGTGCAATTAATAACCCCAATACCCTGGGGAATACAGGGATTCTGAAAAACATTATTGTCCTGTTAGTCATCTGTCTGGGACTACTGTTGAAATCTTAACTGCCTTGCAAAGAGAAAATTGATGATTTGCCTTACAGAGGAGTGTACATCAAATTGACTGGCAAAAGTTCCCTGTGTCTCTCTAGAATTAACCTGTAGTATAAATGTTCAGCGCTGTGGTTATTCTCTCTACAACAGTCAGAGCTGTCCATGCTGTGGACCTTGTTTGCATCCATAAAACAGATTATCTGGTTATTATCAGATTGCTGTTTGTGGGAGCTTGCTGAGCGTAAATTGGCTGCCGCTTTGCCTACATTACAACAGTGACTACACTTCAAAATTATTTAATTGGCTGTAAAGCGCTTTGGGATGTCCTGAGGTCATGAAAGGCATGATATAAATGCAAGTCTTTCTTTCTTTTAGAACTGGCTGCAGCAATGACAGAGCTGTTTCAAAGCTTCATGACTGAAGTACAGCCTCCTGAGGTAGAGCTCACGATCTTGGAAATTCATCTGGGTTGATGCATCCTGCTGGATGGGTTCTGTCGGAAAGATCTGGCTCTCCTCTCATGCTGCCTGGTTCATTTTGCTTTGCGTACAGCTTCCTGCTGCTCCTCTTCCTCCAACATTAAGCACAGGGCAGAGTCTGGGTACTTGCGACAAGTGGCTCACCTCCTGACCCCTTAAAGCCTATCCACAAGGGTCAAGTCAGATGGAATATACATCTCTTACCTGGATGGGTGTAGCCACAATCATACTGAAGCAGCTTGACACCATCCAGGATGGAGCAGTTCGCTTGCTTGACGGTCCTGTCACCAGGTTCAATACCCACCCCTTCTATTACCAGCATAATGTGGCTGCAGTATGTATGCACTGCAGCCACTCATTAAGGTTACTTGGGCAACACTTACCTCCCCTGCAACCACTACCTGAGTAGGACAAAAGCACGTCAAGTTCGTCTTCAAGCCACACACCACCTTTACTTGGACATATATCATAAATTTCATCATCATCTCTGGGTCAAAATCCAGGAATTCCCTACCCAATACCATCACCACAAGGACTGCAGTAGTTCCAGAAGAAGGCCCACCGCCACCTTCTCACTGGCATCGGTCCAGCTGAACTCCATGATATATACATGGCTGTCCTGAAATCTGCCATAGCATACAATGTGGCACTTTTAAAGTAGAAACCCAGTGGATCTAGGGTCCCATTGCAAATTCCTGTCCCCACTGATGCAAATGCTGACTTCTGCACTCCCCCAACTTATGAGTTTGTTTTGGTTTCTGCCTATGTGAGAAATAGTAAGTATAATATAGGGTCCTCATCATGACATTGTAATCAGACCAGTGAAATTCTTGCAGAGGTCTCCATGTAATTGTGTGCTGTCATTAATGCACAGCATAAGGTCAAAATGCCCAACTTTGTTTTTAAAGAAACGTGTTCTGTTAAGTATATGATAAGGCTAACGAGTTGAGTGTATTGGGGTAGAAATTGGTCTTTGTTGAATCTGTTTTACAGGCATAAAATGGACGAAAAAGAACCAATTTCAGGGCGCAAAATTCTGCGCCCTAAGGGTACCTGAAAAACTTCTAAACCAAAATTGGGTCAGGCCATTGTTCAAGCGGCCAACTAAGAAAGCACTAAATCCTTGCATATGCTAATGAGTGTCCTAACGCCTGTTTAAGGACCCTTACCAAAAATTGGGCCTGCTCCGCTCAGGTTTTCAGGACATGCATGTGGCCGAGCCAGTGGCTGCCGTCAAAAAGGTAGATCAATTTTAAAACTTTTTTTGAAAAGCAGGAATGTTCTTCCCACCCCCATAGTACCTCCGACAGCCGCTGCCAGCCATGATCATCTCCCCTCCCAGGACTTACCTCAGGGCTGCTTCCAATGAGGCAGGCAACCTGCAATTGCATGCTTCTGTGAAACGAGCAGCATGTGGAGGTGCAACAGGCACTAGCAGCTCTCCCTGCATATATGAGGCCCAAGGACCAACTTCTTGTGATCTTCGGGCCTCCATTTGCAGGCGCAGGGATCATTCCCTTTGCCCATTGGAGCTTTAAATATGGCCTAAAGGAATTGCTAACCATTGTCTTGTAGTCCATATCCCATAATAATCACAATTACAACCACTAAACTCATATTGAGTCGTCAAGTTTGAGAAATGGACAGGCTATTAAATGTTACATAACTTTGCATTCTGAAACACATAATTATGATCCTTATAGTTTAGATTTGGCAAAGAAGTCTGCTACTTTCCTCAAAGGGTTAAGTTATGTAGTACTGTGTAACAGTTAAACTTTTGAGGTCTGAAGAACTTTTTGAACTTGCAAACTGCAGGATTTTTTTAATAATAAGACAGGATATTCTATACAACTGTTATGCCTGATACATTATGAAATCTAATTAATACAATATTGTGATGGCAAAGAAAAATTCTTTTGAATAAGCTGAAGCATTTGAACCTTGTTCCATTTTCTCATTGACATTCAGCAATGCTGCTGTGTATTTCAAATGGTTGATTATGTTTTAGAGTTTGGGACATGGTAGCTTATGGAGTTCAGACTTTGACTCGCAGTCAGAAGGTCGTGAGGTTCAAGTTCCAGGGCAACCTCCAGCTCAAATATATTTGCCTCAGTTAGACAGGTCTCTACAGTTCTCAGCAAAGTCATTTGAAAGAGCTTTGTAGCATCCTTATTGCATTGGCAGGTGTAAAGAAATTCCTAGCACAGACTCACCTCTGCTCCTGACTGACTAGTATGCTGATGCTGAATCTTTTTAAATCTTTGTTATTTTTTGTCTATTTATGCTTGCTTCCTTCAAATTGAGACGAAGGGATGGGGGGGGGAGGATTGAAATTTGCAGTGATTAGCTGGCAGAATATCCAGCATCTAGACCAGACAGGAAACAAGCACAGACAGACCTTCCAACCTTTCAAGAGTTCTGAAATTGGTGATATAGAGATAAACAAGCACCAGTTACGTAACTTGAATGCTAAACAAACATAAACTTATTAAATGGGGAATCAAGATTTACATATTGCAACTATGCATTATCTGCAATTGATTTCTTTTTTGCAAGCTATGTTTTCTTACAACTTTAAAGAATTTGATTTGCTGCTGGGCTAAGGAATGGCACATGGATGTTAATGTAAATAAATGTAAGGTAATACAGCTCGGTACAGGAAATAAGAAACATCCAGACAATGAATGAATGTCTATTAGTAAAAATAGATGTGGAAAAAGACTTGGGCCATTGGGTCATTTGCATATAGGCCTAGAGGGAGAAATGTTGAAATTTGATAATAAAATAGGAGTTGTCGTTAATTCTTTAGAAGACCAAAAGTACCTGCAAAGGGATATTGATAAGATGACTTATCAACCATGCATTGAAAATATTAGGGACAAAATTCCTTGGGTGTCCTACCTTGCAGAGCGAATAATGGCAATGAGGTGGATCCAGACTTCCTACTCCAGGAGTTCCTGCTCATTAGGCTCAGTAGGGATCTAGTGTTGTTCTAGAAGCTGGTACTCCAAGTTACGTGAGATGTATCGAAGTCCGCAAGGCTGCTTGTGGGCCCCACCAGTGGGAACTCCTACTTACACCTTACTATAGCATTTTAAAAACTTAAATCATGTCCCTTCTCAATTTTCTTTTCTCTAATGAAAACAGGTTCAGTTTTACTCGTTGTTTAGCTTTCTGGTTTACGTACCAACTGTTGGGAAGGTAAATCTGACACTTGTCAACTACATTGACTGCATGTAAACAGGGTAAATTAATTATTTTGCATTTTGTTGACAAAGTGAATCTGACAAAAAAATCCACTTGATGTGAACCACTTGTTTACAGGTCGCTGATTAATGATAAAATTGTACAAAATGTCTCCCCTCCAGTACAATACTTTATGGAGCTCCCAACAGAAGTGATTTAGTGAACAGTTACTATGCTTAGGATAGGTATTTTATGGTGATCAAAGTTGAAAATCTGTATCACAGATTGACAAATTTTCTGTCAACATCTATTATGGAATGAGTCCAAATTCTGTCATTCCCTTCATAACTAATTAAGCACATATTAAGTGACAGCATGAAAGTACATGCAGCTGTGACTAACAGTTAAGGTTATTATTTGTGGAATAAACAAGACAGGAGAAAGATTTGTACATCTGAAAATCTGATGCCACATCTGGCAAGATTACCTTGTTTTTGTAGGTTCTTGAGGAACAAACTTCAAATTTACGCTTTAAGAGCATTATCTGACCTCCCACACTCTGTGCTCAAAGATCGAGATGTTTGTGCGATATCTTCATTATGTGCTCCATTTTGGTTTGTCTATCTATTTTTAAACATTTCTTGTAAGATTATATTTCATCAGTGCATTCCCCTACATAAGGTTTTCCCATGCCCCTGTGCAATATCTCAAAGTGAACTGCTCCCAGGATTCTGCTACTGTAACTGGCCACTAGGAGCCATGCAAGAGCAAGCCCTGGTAATTGTCCCTGTTTGCCTTCTCAGCAGTTCTCTGGGGCAGAGATTAGGAATTTACAATCTGGGGAATAGCAGACATGAGCCTGTAAGTTATCGCTTCCCTCTATTACGCTATGGCCTGAGGGATATATTTTAAAGAATTATGGTGTGGAGATTTTTTCTGCCAGTCTAAGTCACATCGAAAACTCCTTTAGCCAAACCTTCAGATATAAAGCTGATTTCCTGTCACAATTATTGTGCTGATATCATTGACACCATGGTGGGAAATTTCCTAAGTGTGCTGACCCTGACTAAAGAGTGAGTTTACATATAGCACACCAAGGATCTTCCCTCCCCACGTGATATTGTAGCTAACTCGTAAAAGAGAACCAGTAAATGATGTAGAATTGCATAATATTGGAGTAGAAATGTGAACTGATACAACCAAGCCAAACCCATCATAAATCCGTACTGCAATGAGCAAAAATGTAGCACATAGTCATGCAAAACAAGCTGAAGATGATGGTAACTATAAACACTGCACACCTTGCTGGATTGCAATACAGGTAGACTATCCTTTATCCGAAAACCTCGGGACCAGCCGTGTTTCGGTTTTAGGAAAATTTCGGATTTCGGAAGGTGCGCGAAAACACTTCGGTTTTCAGAGGTAATTCGGTTTTCGGGAGTGCGGATAAAGGATACACTATCCCTTATCCGAAAGGGTGGGATAAATAACGACTATAAATACTGGGGTGGGGGTCGGCGGGGGTTGTGGTCGTGTGCATTTCGGTTTTCAGAAGTCATGCTTTGCTCCACTTTCGGCTTTCAGAGGTTTTCTGGTTTCGGATGTGCGGATAAAGGCTGGTACACTTACGCTGAGCGATTTCGGTTTTCAGAAGTGCGGAAAAATGCTACACTATCCCTTATCCGGCTAGGCCTGTAAGTCGTGCGCCACTCTGGTCATGTCGTGCGCACGACTTACGCTGACCGAAAAAACCTTCGGTTTTTAGAGGGTTTCGGTTTTCGGAAGTCCGGATAAAGGGTAGTCTACCTGTATAATGAAGGAAGGTGGAGCTAAAAGAAAGGTACTGTTTTCTGATTGGAGAAAATGCAACCAACTACAGCAACAACTTACATTTATATAGCTCCTTTAACATAGTACAATGTTCTAAGGTGCTTCATAGCCATGGTATACATGGATTTCAGTAAGGCTTTCGATAAAGTCCCGCACAGGAGACTGGTCAAGAAGGTAAGAGCCCATGGGATCCAGGGTGCCTTGGCACATTGGATCCAAAACTGGCTTAGTGGCAGAAGGCAGAGGGTGATGGTCGAAGGTTGTTTTTGTGACTGGGAGCCTGTGTCCAGTGGGGTACCGCAGGGATCGGTGCTGGGTCCCTTGCTGTTTGTGGTCTACATTAATGATTTGGATGTGAATGTAAAAGGTATGGTCAGTAAGTTCGCAGATGACACGAAAATTGGTGGGGTGGTAAATAGCGAGGAGAGTAGCCTCAGTCTGCAGGACGATATAGATGGGTTGGTCAGATGGGCGGAACAGTGGCTAATGGAATTTAACCCTGAAAAGTGTGAGGTGATGCATTTTGGAGGGACTAACAAGGCAAGGGAATACACAATGAATGGTAAGACCCGAGGAAAGACAGAGGATCAGAGGGACCTTGGTGTGCATGTACATAGATCCCTGAAGGCAGCAGAACAGGTGGATAAGGTGGTTAAAAAGGCATATGGGATACTTGCCTTCATTAACCGAGGCATAGAATATAAGAGCAGGGGGGTTATGATGGAGCTGTACAATCATGAATTTACCATGTGTTAGCCAGAAGTGACGTACTTGTGTTTTTAGAAATCATTTAAGTGTGTTTAATATTGTGATTCAGGGCCAGCAGCCACTTTGCATACAGCAGGGTCCAACAAACAGCAATGAGATATATAATCAGTTCATCTGTTTCTGTTGAAGTTGGGTGTGGGAAGAATTTTGGCCAGGGCAGTGGGAGAGCTTTGCACTCTCCTTCAGATAGTGTCTTGGGATCTTTGATTTCCACTTCAGCTATTACAATAGGCAGGTGGGATCACAGTTTCATATCTCATCCAAAGGACGGCACCTCTGATAATACAGCACTCTCTTAGTACTGGACATGAATGTTAGCCTAGATTATGTGCGCCAGTCCTGGAGCAGGATTTAAATCTCAACCCTCTGATGTTGACATTGCTCATGGACAAATGAAGCACTCTTCCTATAACTTTCTCTGCTCCTTTCTCATTCTTTAATTCTTTCTGTATCTTTCTTTTTGTTTTGCAATCTTTTTCTCTCTATATGGCTTTCTGAATTGGAGGGCGAGCACACACATGTGCTTCTTTGCAGATCCCCAAGTACTCCTATTGCTTTTGATGTTCATAAATTCACCATGTGTGAGCCAGAAGTGATGTATTTTAAAAAATTATTTAAGTGTGTTTTACTTTGTGATTCAGTGTCAATGCCAGGCTAGGTCAATTTCTCATGATCATTGGAGATTGGGTGGGGTGGGGGGTGGTAATTCCCCGACATGTTTGCAAATGGAAACAATCTGCATTTCATCATGGGAATCAACCAACTACTGGATGCTTGCAAACAGCACCTTGTCCTTATTTACTGTCGGCTCAGGAGATTTCCTTATGGCTGGGGAAGGGGAGAGGAAAGAGAGATGTTCAAATGGTATTTTCACACCATGTTAAAAAGCAACTTAGGTCATCAGATATTTTTCACACCTCGTCAAATTAAAGTTTGCTCTGCAATATTCGGTGGTAATGTTATCAGTGTTTGGAGTTTGCTGATTACATCTGAAGCATGATTGTCTGCTTAACTGACATAAGAGAGTCTGAGATTCAGCAGTTGTGCAGCTGTTGAAACTTAAGAAGCTCCTTCTAAACCACATGCTGAATTAACTGAAGACTGTCTCAGCTGGAGCTTCTCATCCCCTTTTTATAAAATCTGATGCAGCTTTTGGTCAGATTGCTGCAGTGCTTTAAACTGGTTCTCTGGAAAAAGCCTATGATTGATGTAGTTCATTTTTTTTGAAGAGCAAAGCAATCTTTTCAGTTAACCCCAGGGAGTGTTGCTGTGTCACTTATTCTTCTTTTTAGGGAATGTGAGGGGGAATGAGGATGGATGGGGGGGAGGTTTCTTCTGGTTGCTTTACCTTTGCAACACTGTAAACACACTAGAAAGGTTTCCTCCATTCATTTTCTTGCAAAATTGTAAATAACAATGCTTTACAGTTTCACCAGAAATAGAGAACATGAGAAATCTTGTTATATTTACGATGTTGCGAGCACACCTTCCCCCCCCGCCCCCTCACCTCCCTCGAGAATTAAGATACCTCTGTGATTGTGCGCACATCTGTAATTTCACTTTTCTAATGTAGCACTGAAAAAACACAGTAAGTTCCTCCACATTCGCATTGGACACAACTACTCTGAAGCTGGACATTTGCAGCTTGCTGCATGTGCCCCTCACATCATCCGTAGGTCAAAGGTTGGCAGCAGAACTGTTCAACCTTGTGATAGTGATGAGTCTCGCACTAAAGACACAATCATTTTAATCAGTAAGCTCACAAGAAACTCCATAACAATCAGATCATTTGCATGACGTCATTGCTACTACACCTATTGATTCATGGGGCTTGATTTTCATTTTCGGTGTCTATCGGGCGGGTGGTGGGCAGGGCGATTGGACGGAACCTCCTGTAGATGTTGCCAGCGAGGGGTCTGAACCATTTTGATGAGTGGGCTTCATTTGCATTGAACTGTCGAGCTTCCCATGCATTTCCAATGCTAATAGGCAGCTTGGCATTTTGGCAGGGCAGGGAATCCGATGGGATCAAATGGAGAAAAAAACAAGTAGAGAAGAGTGTATCAAGCACCAGTAAGTGTTAATCCAAAACATAACCATAGCAGATGTTTCTGTATAATTCCATATAGTCATGTGACATTATGCACTTCATGATGCCATTGACACTGTAGTGATGGTGTAAAAAACATTTTTTTCATTCCATCAGTTATCTTTATTGTGGCTGTACATTGGGAATGGAGAGCTCCAATAAACCGACAAACATATTTTTTCCAATCTATTTCCTGCTGTGTGCACACAAGCCAGGCAAAATATCTAGTGTCTGCTTTACACAAAGTCAAGCAAGCCCCCTGTTGGTAGTCCAGAGCACAAAGCTGGTGGTATTGGACAAATTGGCCCAGATATTCTGATCCCTACGGGTGGGTACGCGCTGTGTACTCACCCGTAGGGACATCGGAAATGCCAGATCGGGCGCCTGCCCTGGAGAAGGGCTTCTGCGGGCGGGTAGTTCCGCTTTCTGAAGCCCCTCTGCCCGCAGAAATTTTTTAGAATTCTTACACCTGGTAAAAGCCAGCGTAAGGCCTGCTTTTGCCAGGATAAGAGTTGAAACAAGGTAAAAAAAAAAAATTCCAGTCATTTATCATTTAAAAATACTTTTAAAAAAGGTAAGTTTATTTTTAGCCCTGTGAAAAACTTTAATTATTTTTTTCAAAAAATTACATTTTTGTTTAAAATATTTAATTTATTGTAATTTCAACTAATTTTAAAAATGTGATTTTTTTTAATTTAATGTTTTAAAGTGTTTTTGGGGTGATCTCCATTCATATATTTGACAAGTCTATCTGTCAAGTGTATGAAGGGAGATTCCCTTCTTTGATTGGCTCCCCATGGCCCACGTGATCCCAGGGATGCTTGCGAACCGCGTGCGCCCCTGGGATACATAGGCCCTGCACACTTGGAGTTCGAGAGGCCCAGCATTGGAACTATATGCACCTCGGGAGCCCTTAGGTAAGTGCGTAGATTTTTTCCAGACGCGGGAAGCCTCCGATCGGAAAATACGGCCCTTTGTGTATAGTTGAAGCGCGATTTTAAACACAAAATTTGTCCAAGCTTTTGATTAGGATTTGGGGGAGCTTTTATTTCCCTCTCAAAGTCTAAAAACTGCCACATGCTCTGATTTGACGGAACAGAGGGAACTGCAGCAAGGCACACAGCTGTGCTGGGCTGGCTGATGGTTCTGTAGACCCAGTCTGTTCCACTCTTCCAACTGATAAAGAATCCATTTAGGATGAAGCACCTTTACAAAAATCATTTTAAAGGTTTAAATTAAGGACATTTAAAATGTCCTCCATTAATTGTCTTATTCTGGAAACGGTTTAATCTATTTAATTGCACAAAACAACCAATGTTTAGATGACTTCACTGCTCTAGGCATGGTTGGACTGAACAATGTTGGTATAGACCTGACAGCCCATTTATCTGTCTTGACCATAATTGGTGTGTTGCATGGGAAGGAAAAGTAAAACATTTATACCTTTCAATCAAATTAAAAATAAATATAAAAAACAGAAAATTGGATAAGCATTTTATACTTGAATTATGTACAAAAGAAGTGAATGGGATATGGTTTATTACATTGGACTTTTATGGCTCAAGATATGTCTTTATCTAGTGTTAACTATTGGATATGATATGGATATTTCCCTCAAAAAAAATCGTGGCCTAACATACGTAGACTGATTGAAGTTAGTCAGAAGGAATTACTATTTCAAGGCCAGCATCCACACAGGTACAAACTGTTCAGGGATGTCCAGCTGTTTCTCCGCACAGATGATCTCCAGATCAGTTTTTGCTATGATGTTCCTCAGAATCTCAATATCCCGGATTATACTACTGTCCGTTTGGTCCAGGACGCATCCCTGTCGACCAACATTATCTTTAATGATGATAACTCCATCATCCTTCAGGCTGCACTTGCACTTTATTAGGAATCCCATCAGGTCCTTATCAGTTAAATGTCCTGAATTGGGAGAAAAATTGTACTTAAATCCTGACCTTTTCAGTTTATTTTTAATGCAATTACTGTTTTTCTGTTTTCCTCTCTGTTGGTCTTCTTGTACCATATACCACTCTCAGTCAAGAAAGTAAAAAGCCAAGTTTATTCCTGACTGCTGCAAATGCTATTCTATAACATATTGTCTTGAGGTGCACAAAGGTGGCCTGAGTGATCCTCCTTTCCCTCTCGATGGGGAAGAGCTTAGCCATTCTTTCGCACCTCTCCATAATGACATGGCCGAGCTTGATTACTATACATTTTTTAAAGGAGCCAAAGTTATCAACCCAATTGTTTTTTTGTTTTTTTTTAAATCAATTTTGAATCTTGTTATCTGCTCCATCCAATTTTCAATTAGTTAATTTTTCAATATTTAGCAAATTTCAGCAAAACATGATGGGAAAGTATGACACTTCCAGGACGTATGCACTGTACACAGGACTGCCCATTGATTATAAATGGATGAAAAATCTAACAATAACTTTTAACTGGTAAAGGTATCAGCATAACAGCAGATTTGTTACTTTTGCAATACTCTGCTGTACTCGAGTCGTGACTCACCTGTTACCCACTGAATCCAGATGACATCATATTTTTTGATGGGTGGAGTGAAGTCCTGTAAGGCAAAGCAGAAATAATCCTTCACTTTTGTCACATCTTTTCCTATGTAGGAAAGAGCCTCAAAGAGAAAGATATCCATCATGTCCACCACATCAAGAGAGGAGAAAACTGGCAGCAGGACATGTCTGGTGACTCTGCCAATGCCACAGCCACAGTCCAAGGCATATTCGGTATCAGCCTTTCCTGGGCCCTGTCAAGATTGAATGTACATTATTAGTTTATAATAGATTGCTATTGGACAGATATATAATCAGAATGTTTATGCACAGATACTGCCTTCAAAGCACCTCTTGTTGTAGAGGAGAGATGCATAACATATGACCTGTGTCAAAATCCAGCCTGAAAGATTATTTATGCCAGCTCTCTATTATCTACCAATCAAACATTGTTATTTTTTCATTCCCAGGACTGCTTCAGAATTTTAGTGTTGTCTTTTATCTTGAAGGTTTTCAGGCTAGATGTGTCTACGCAGGTCTGTCAGGGAGTGCAGGAAGGATCGCATGCGTGGTGGTGGTGGTGGGGCGGCGAAGCAGGGGGGGGTGCAGTGGTGTGGTTGTGGGGCTGGGGGGAGTTGATCACCTTGTGCTAGAGTCTTTGTGGAGGAAGAGGAATTCCTGAGGAAGGAGGAGAGACAAAGCAGACACCTGGCACTTGCCTGCAGGCAGCCTGGAAATTACATCATAGGACCCAGGCACAACAACTTAGGCATATTAGAAGAGACCTGCCTTCACCACCTTTGCTTCAGCACGGAGGCAGTCACCAAGTTGTGCTGTATACTGGAGCATGATCTGCAGACCACGTCCAATACAAGGACAATTCCACCCGCTGTGGTTAAAGTCTGGATTGCATTAAACTTTTATGTTACTAGCTCATTTTAAGACACTACTGGTGATAGTTAAGTCAATTGTCTATGTACCGCTGCAGCAAGCAGGTCTTGTTTGCTAGGGGGCAACACATTTGTCAGTTTCCCAATCGAAAGTACAATGAGGTTCATGCCATCACTCATAGAACATATACTATCGGAATGTTGAAGCAGCGCTTCTATACCTGATATCAGGTGGGACCCTATTCCACAGCCCTGAGAAAGTCTCCGAGATTATTTGCAAGGCCACTATGGTGCTTTGCAGCAGAGGGGCAGATGTAGCTGCCTGCTAGTCACTGAGTGGTAGGTGCTAGCAAGAAGTAGAATTTGAAGTGAACCCTTATCTTGTTGAGCTGGCACCCTAGTGAGCAGACTACATTTCAGTGGTGTGAAAGGATAAGCAGTGAACAGGCAAGTAGTTTTAGGAGCTATCTATTGAGTTGGTGAGAAAACATGGTGGAGTTATATAAGTGAAAGTTTGGTTTGCTGACTGTATTGTAGATGTGGCAGGATGCGGTAAGCTTGGTTCATGCACCATGTGGGAATCCTCTTGCTTTGAATGGGCACCTACTGTGGCATTCTTCCTGAGTCCAGAATACTTTTTTCTCATTTGCTCCCAATAATGATGGGCTGATGAGACAACATTGACACAATTGGCTACCTCTTATCATACACCAGTTCTATTTGGAGGATTTTCCTCTTCCCTAAAAAGTTCCACTTTCCTCAGGACCATGTACTCCAGTAAGATCTCTGGACAATCTGAGAGTTCTAGGAGTTTCTCCGGCCATTTATATTGTGACCTCAATATAATTACAGATAAGGTCTTTTGGACCATCTGAATTCATCCATCCAGAATGACCCTGAAATCCTCCCATTGCACCATTCAATTGGTTTTTAAATGATTCCAGAGTTTTGGCCTCCATTACTCTGTCCGGAAATCCATTTCATGTGTTAATCATTCTTTGTATGAAGAAGAACTTCCTGATATCAGTCCTAAATTTGCCTTAAATTAGTTTGAACATGTGGCACTTTTCCTACTCTTGCAATTTAATTGAAAGTATATTTCCATATTTACCTTTTCCATACTGTTGACTATCTTAAATACTTCTAAATGATCATCTCTCAGGCATTTTCTTTCAAAGCTGAAAGTCCAAGCTTCTCCAGTCTTTCCTAAGAACTGAGAACTTTTAAGGCTCAGTGTTAAACTAGTGGTTCTGCTCTAAACCACCTCCATAGCTTGTTTCTTAGTGACCAGAACTGGAAACAGCCTGACCATAGCATGAGACAGTTTGATCATGATTTCCCCTGACTTGTATTCCACTATTTTGGACACATAGTTCAACGCTCTATTGGCTTTGGCAATTGTTGCTTTGCATTGGTTGAACTTATTGTGCATTCAGTCTACTAAGATTCCTAAGTTTTCAGGTTCATCCTCAGCTATTGCAGCATCGTTCATGGAGTAGGTGTATTGCCTATTTTTCCTTCCTATATGCAGTGTGTAACATTTGTCTCTTTACATTTCATCTGCTATGGTTCAACCCACTTACGTAATTTGTCTGTAATTCCTGATCTTTTCCCTCCAATTCCAATATGTCTTCGAACCGTTCAGTCTGTGGCCTAGAAGTCTTGTGTTGTCGCTTACTTGTGCAGACATTTTGAAACCACAGTGTGTTGGTTTCAGACATTGGCCCAGAAATTCGGGTCCCAACGCGTGAATATGCACGGGGTACTCACGCGTAGGCCCAACGAAAGTGCCGGTTTCGTGCATGCACTGCGCATGCACGGGAAACTGGCACTTCCGTTCCCCTGAAAGAAGGGGTTCAGAGGTGGAACGCGTGCACCGGAGAGGCAGCGTGTGCGCATCGAACTCACAATTTTTTTGCAGGTTTCTCCGGGGGGGTAAGTCTCCAGCAGTTACACTTTTAAAAAGCAGGCACAAGGCCTGCTTTTAACAAGGTAAGTGGTGAATTAATTAAAATTAAAACATTTTTTCCACAGGTTTATTATTTTTAAATACTTTAAAGAAAGGTAAGTTTATTTTTAGCCCCATTAGAAAATGTAATTAATTTTTTCAAAAATTTAAATTGTTGTTTAAAATAGTTATTTCATGTAATTTATAGTTATTTTAAAAATGTGATTTAAAAAAAAAATTATTTGAAGTTTTAGTGATGTTTTGGGGCTTATAGTATTTATAGGTTTGACAGCTCTTCCTGTCAAACTTATGAATGAAGCATTCCCTGCTACCATTGGCTCTCCATGGCCCACGTGATCCCAGGGGACGCATCGAACTAACTGCGCCCCTGGGATACGCAAGAATTGCGCGCCGGCAGTTGGAGGAGGCCCAGGATCGGAATCCCACACGGGCCCGCGGCTCAACGGCCGGCGCGCTAGGTAATGGCCCAGAAATTCGGGTCGGGGGCTTCCCGCGGGTGCAAGCCCCCGACCTGCACTTACCTCGTGTGCCGGCTGTTGAGCTGTGGGCCCGCATGGGATTCCGATCCTGGGCCTTCTCCAACTGCCGGCGCGCAGTGCTTGCGTATCTCAGGGGCGCAGTTAGTTCAATGCGTCCCCTGGGATCACGTGGGCCATGGAGAGCCAATGGTAGCAGGGAATGTTTCATTCATAAGTTTGACAGGAAGACCTGTTAAACCTATAAATACTATTAGCCCCAAAACATCACTAAAACTTCAAATAAATTTTTTTTTAAATCACATTTTTAAAATAACTATAAATTACATGAAATAACTATTTTAAACAATAATTTAAATTTTTGAAAAAATTAATTACATTTTCTAACGGGGCTAAAAGCAGGCCTTGCGCCTACTTTTTAAAAGTGTAACTGCTGGAGACTTACCCTCCCGGAAAAACCTGGGGAAAAAAACGTAAGTTCGATGCGCAAGCGCTGCCTCTCCGGCGCACGCGTTCCACTTCTCAACCCCTTCTTTCAGGGGAACGAAAGTGCCGGTTTCCCGCGCATGCACAGTGCATGCACGAAACTGGTACTTTCATTGGGCTGACGCGTGAGTACCCAGTGGGTACTCACGCATTGGGACCCGAATTTCTGGGCCAATATTTATGAATGAGCAATGTAAACATGTTTTTGAAGCTGCCTTGTACTTTCAGTAGATGCTAGCCTATGATATACAATAGGTTGGAGGCTTTAAAATGCAATTTGACATGGGTACAAAAGGAAATAAAAAGGAAAGCAGTCACAGAAAGAGATATGACTCTAAGAAGGTAATTATAATGTGAAAAAAGTTATAAAAATGTTGAAAATTAAATTCAGAAGGGGATTCATGTAAAACATTAATCGCCGCAGAGTACAATATGGTGGAATGGCGGGAATCCAATCACAGTCAGTAAAATCAGACTGAAGTTTGGTTTAAGGGCACTAATGTGCAAAGTGTATGATTTGGGGTTGTACTAGCTTGTGTGTGGATACAGAGAATATACTGCAAATGTTACAAAAATACCTCTCACTAATGCTTGGTGTCAGCTTATATATGCTTTCAATCATTCAACGTGGTTCGTTTTTAATAGTATACCGTGATTAGCTCTCCTTGCTAGTGAAAATCTCTTGTTATACAAAAGAAAAACAATTAAATAGCCAAGCTAGTTAAGCACAGTGATGTGTGAAATGCATAATGATTCAACCCCAACCATTTGAATGGAAATGAAGAAATCCCAAAGCAAGAACCAAACAGCTTGCTCTTTGAAAAGATTTTTTGTTTTTTAATTCATCTAATCACATATCTGAATTTGATTCCACCCTGTCAACAATCTGTTAAATCACTTCTTTACCAAAATCTTCAACAAACAAACTGATGCTCTTATGTGAGTTGGTTATATGAATGATTTCTAATTTGGGAAATAAGGCCAAACCAATCCGAAGAGTAAGTACTTAAGCACACTCACATAGCTCTGGGTTCTCCACTTTGACAGAGGAAGGCAGCTGGCTGAGGGAGCTCCACATCAAGGACTGAAAATAGATTAGGCTCTGAGAGCACAAAAATTGTCAATTAGCCACTTTTAGCCTTTTGACCTTTGAGTGATGATTCAGCACAGCAGAGTTTACTATTATTTGCCGGGCAAAGTGTGGCTGCAGCTTTGTGTATGTGTGACTGGTGGAAGACTGGCCAGAAAGGAAGGAGTGTGATAGTTTCTGAATTTGAAAATACACAGGTCGTGCCATTGGTGTATAGGAGAGTAAATATAAAAGGACATTTTTGAATATTGGCAAACAATGCTTCTTATGAGGTGACAATGATGGATGCTGGGTCCATCATTGTCTTGGGAGAAGAGAGATAGGTTAACAGTTTGGGGGAAAAATTCGGTATCGCCCCATTTGGGGCGCCGTTATCGGCCGTGCGCAAAGTTTAGCGCCTGGCGCTAATTATCGCCTCCGACAGCAAACTTGGCTTTTATCGCCCCTGGAGGTGATTGGAGCGCTAAATCAGGCGCTTCACACCTGTCTTAAGGCGCAAAGGCCGAGGAGCGAGGCGCTACCTCAGAGCGCTGGCGAAGCAAGGAAGGGCAAATCAAAATAAACCTGCAAAGTGCTGCTCAGTACTCAAAACTCCTTCACACAGTGTCGAATCTCTCCAGAAGTCTCTCTCTCTCTCAGAATGCGTGGTGCAAAAATGTCACCGACAAAAAAAGGCAGGAAGCGGTCGCCTTTAAATAGCGCTCCCCAAGTCCCTTTCTGACAGCATAATGCTCCCCTCAACCTGTCGTTGCTAACGGCAGGCGGTAAGGCAGGGGGCGCCACTCAATATCCGGTCCGGGGTGCTAACGGGGCGTTGCGCACTCGACTGACATCACAATCTGCCGGCGCAGGAGATCGTGGCGGCAGTGTTTAGCGCCGCCGCAAAATGTCTAGTTAATTTCGTGAGCGGCGCAAACATCGCCGCGCCCGGGCGCTAGTTGCTTTGCACCCCATTAGCGCCCTCTTAAGGCGCTAACGGGAGGCGCAAACAACAGAATTTTTCCCCCTTTGCGTATAACCCATCATCTGAAAAGCAGAGGCATTGCACGATCTTTCTCTTTGGGACATTGATTGACCTGCTGCGGATTTGCAGCGGTTTGTTTTTATTTAACCTTTTTATTATACATTTCTATTTATCTCTACATTATCATCTTCTTTACGAGCATGGCACCCTTGTTTCCTAACCCGCTCCCCTGTATTTTCTACATTCTTCTGTAGACTCCATGCAGCCAAGAAGGCAGGTGAGCAATTATGTATAAGTTTTCTTTTGTTTATTTGAAGATCTGACACATTCAAAAACCATGCTTAAGAGACTCAAAGCCAAACTACTGAGAAATTCACCAGAGGTAGAGTTTCAGTTTGCCCGATATGAATTGAGCACGCTCACCCGTAGGGACATACCTCACTTACCTAAGTCCAGAGAGCTTAAGTGTAACTTGATAAAGCCAAGGCTTAAAGTCCCCCAGGTGTGCACAGGCTTAGTACTGGAGTTTATAACTGTGCATACTACCAGTACAGGCCACTGGTAAGCTTCTGACTGTCCAGCCAGGACCATCTTATTTATTATGGCATTTGTTTTCAGGGTTATCTGGAGCTAGGTCCAAAAACTCCCAGCCTCTTGTGACAGATCTACTCTCCCAGGTTCCATTAGAAAGACAGATTCACTGTTCAAACATCAACAGTGTCCTTGTGTACTGTGACCCACCAAGCCTCAAATATTAGATTACTGAGTCTGCCACAGAGCACTGGTTTGGTTCCAAACTTCCATTGCCAGGCATGCCACCTTGGAGTCAGCTCATCTCCTGCCATCGCCAAGAATGATAGTTATTATGTGGTTTGTTAGACAACTAACAAGCCATCAATAGACAGCTACCAGGAACTCCTTACAATTGGCATGATGAGCAGCAGAATTCACCAGTCATTGGTGTGTGTCCGTGTTATGGTTAGGATGATGGTGGCAACATACTCACACATGCTATGGTGAATTGTGCTGCTCACCATGCCACTCATTATCTGCTCCTGTTACCAGCTGCCCAAGACTGCGTTGGTCAAAGTCACCAGAGTCATCCTTTGTGACTACAACTGCGGTCGGCAATGTCTCCTTATTTTCCTTGATCTCTCTGTGGCATTTGACATCGGCGACCATTTAATCTCCATTGTGTCTCCTCTATGGCACTGCCCGAGCCTGGTTCTGCTTCTACCTGTTGCAACACAGTCAGCATGACTCTTGCAATGGCCTCTTTTTCCACCCCACATGGTCACATTGGGTGAGCCTTGTTGTGTCTGTGTATAATAAGACACAGACTGCAGGAGAACGGTACAACAGGTGTTTACTCAACGTGGCTCACACTGGAACTGATCTGTACAGATTACTACTCAGTACTATATACAGGTGTGGTCACTGCCGGTACTGCAGCATAAGAACATAAAAATAGGAGCAGGAGTAGGCCAATCGGCACCTCGAGCCTGCTCCGCCATTCAATAAGATCATGGCTGATCTGATCCTAACCGCCAATCCACTATCACAGAACCATCTCCTGAATCTAACAGAATTAGACACATGAAATAGGAGCAGGATCAGGCTACACGGCCCCTGGGCCCGCTCCGCTACCCACAGGGCCACGACCGATCCGAACCTAGAATCATGTCCAAATTCCTGCCCGCTCCCCGTAACCCTTAATTCCCTTTACTTCGAGGAAACTGTCTATTTCTGTTTTAAATTTATGTAATGATGTAGCTTCTACAGCTTTTTGGGGCAGCATATTCCATGGACCTACCACCCTCTGAGTGAAGTAGTTCCTCCTCATCTCAGTTTTGAAAGAGCAGCCCCTTATTCTAAGACTATGCCCCCTAGTTCTAGTTTCACCCATCATTGGGAACATCTTCCCCGCATCCACCCGATCCAACCCCTTCACAATCTTATATGTTTCAATAAGATCGCCTCTCATTCTTCTGAACTCCAATGAGTAGAGTCCCAATCTACTCAACCTCTCCTCATATGTCCATCCCCTCATCCCCGGGATTAACCGAGTGAACCTTCTTTGTACTGACTCGAGAGCAAGTATGTCCTTTCTTAAGTATGGACACCAAAACTGTACGCAGTATTCCAGGTGCGGTCTCACCAATACCTTGTACAACTGAAGCAATACCTCCCTATTTTTATATCCTATCCCCCTAGCAATGAAAGCCAACATTCCATTGGCCTTCTTAATCACTTGCTGCACCTGCATACTAACCTTTTGAGTTTCGTGCACCAGGACCCCCAGATCCCTTTGTACTTCAGTACTTTCCAGTTTCTTGCCATTAAGATAATAACTTGCTCTACGAGTTTTCCTGCCAAAGTGCATAACCTCACACTTTCCAGTATTGTATTCCATCTGCCAAATCTCTGCCCACTTACTTAGCCTGTCGATGTCCCCTTGCAGGTTTTTTATGTCCTCCTCACTCACTACTTTCCCTCCGATCTTAGTATCATCTGCAAACTTTGATATGTTACACTCGGTCCCCTCCTCCAAATCGTTCATATAGATTGTAAAGAGTTGGGGACCCAGCACTGACCCCTGTGGAACACCACTAGTTACTGATTGCCAGTCTGAGAATGAACCATTTATCCCAACTCTCTGCCTTCTGTTAGATAGCCAATCCTCTATCCATGCCAGAATATTACCCCCAATCCCGTGATTTTTTATCTTAAGCAATAATCTTTTGTGTGGCACCTTGTCAAATGCCTTTTGGAAGTCTAAATACACTACGTCCACTGGTTCCCCTTTATCCACCCTATACGTTACTTCCTCAAAGAACTCCAGCAAATTTGTCAAACATGACTTCCCCTTCATAAAACCATGCTGACTTTGCCCCATTAAATTATGATTATCCAAATGTCCTGTTACTGTCTCCTTAATAATGGACTCCAAAATTTTACCTACCACAGATGTTAGGCTAACCGGTCTATAGTTTCCAGCCTTCTGTCTACTGCCCTTTTTAAATAAGGGTGTTACATTAGCAGTTTTCCAGTCTGCTGGGACCTTTGCCAAGTCCAGGGAGTTTTGGAAAATTATTACCAATGCATCCACAATCCCTACCGCCACTTCCCTCAAGACCCTAGGATGTAAGCCATCAGGTCCAGGTGATTTATCCGCCTTGAGTCCCATTATTTTACCGAGTACCACTTCCTTAGTGATTTTGATCGTGTTTAGCTCCTCCCCCCCTTTAGCCCCCTGTTTGTCCAGTGTTGGGATATTCTTAGTGTCTTCTACTGTAAAGACTGATGTAAAATATTCATTCAGTGTTTTTGCCATCTCCATATTTCCCACCATTAATTTCCCGGTCTCATCCTCTAAGGGACCAACATGAGCTGTAAAAGATAGTTCCTCCCTTAAAGGTATATACATTACAATTCCTCCCCTTTTAGATTAACAGTACCATAACACTCATTTAACAATTAAATATCAAACTAATTACAATTAACACTTTTAACATGCAACATTAGCTGAAAATAGTCTATTTATATATTCAGTCTTTGGGGAGTCTTCCTGATCCCTTCTGGATAGCGCCTTTCCCGAGTGTCTTGCTCTTGGTGCAGAGGCGATTCTGGCCCCCTGTCGTCGGTTGGTTCATCAGCTTTCGATGCTACTGTTTCTGGGGTAGATGCGACCTGTACGTCGGGTTCATCACCAGGTACGTATGGGCGAGGCATGGGGTTGACTTGTTCCTGTGACTCTAGGATCTGGTCAGCATGGCATCTCACGATGCTCTCCCCAACGTCCACTGTGTACATTAGTGGGCCCTGCCGTGTGCATATCGTTCCTGGCTGCCATTTTTCTGTTCGGTAGTCACGGGCCAAGACTGGCTGCCCTACATTGAAGCTCCTTGTTGGCTTCTCATGGATGTGCTGGAATTGCTTACTCTCAACATCTCTTCGTACGTTTGGTCTGAGCAAATCCAGGCGAGATCTTAACCTTCGGTTAAAGAACATCATGGCTGGGGCCTGGTTGGTGACTGCATGTGTCGCATTCCGGTAGGCGAACAGGAAATTGTCCATCTTGTGCTGCAGCGGAATGTTGTCATTGTACATAGCCTTTATTGCCTTCTTAAAGGTTTGTACGAACCTCTCAGCCAATCCATTTGTGGCTGAATGATACGGGGCGGATGTGTAATGCCTTACCCCATTCTTTTTCAAGAACCTCCGGAACTCTTCGGACACAAACTGTGGTCCGTTGTCAGAGCAAATCTGTTCTGGCAAGCCATTCCTGGCAAAAATGGTCCGTAGGACTGCAATAGTTTTCTCCGTGGTGGTGGAGGACATTTTGATGACCTCAGGCCCTTTTGAGTGCGCATCCACGGCTATTAAAAACATTGAGTCCATGAATGGACCAGCAAAATCAATATGCACCCGTTGCCATGGAGATGAGGGCCACTCCCATGGGTGTAGAGGGGCCTGTGGTGGTGCATTTTGGACTTTCTGGCATCCTGAGCAGCTCTTGGTCAGGTCCTCGATTTGTTTATCGATTCCCGGCCACCACACATAAGCTAGGCTTTTCATTTTTACCCCTCCCAGATGACCCTCATGAAGCTCATTGAGCACTCTATCCCTTACCTTGGGTGGAATTACCACTCGGGATCCACACATCAAGGTCCCCCGGCACACTGACAGCTGTTCTCTCCTTGTCAAGAATGCTGGCAACAGTGAGTCGCCATGTGCTGGCCATCCCTTCACCGTCAAATCATATACCCGAGACAGTGTTGGGTCATTTCGGGTTTCCTTTTCGATACAAGCGTTAGTTACCGGTAGGTATGCAACGATAGTCGAATGGAATATTTCGACAGGATCCACTGCTGGTGCTTCCTCCACAGTAGGCAGTGGCAGGCGTGATAGCCCATCAGCATTTCCATGCTGTTTCGTGCCCTTATATTCAATCTCATAGTGATGCGCCCCAAGAAAAAGTGACCATCTTTGTAGTCGTTGCACAGTCATCACCGGAACGCCCTTCTTCGGATTAAAAATGGAGACAAGAGGCTGGTGATCAGTGAGCAAGGTGAATTTCTGCTGGTGCAGATAGTGATTGAACTTTTTCACTCCCCACACTAGGCTGAGGGCCTCGCTGTCAATCTGGGCATAGTTACGCTCGGATGAGGTTAGTGATCGTGACGCAAAGGCTATTGGCCTCTCTGAGCCGTCCTAGAATTTGTGCAACAGCACCGCTCCAATGCCGTAGGGTGACGCATCACATGCCAACCGAATTGGTAATGCCGGGTTGTAATGGGCCAATACCTCTTTCGATGTGATTAGTGTTTTGCTCTTCTGGAAAGCTCATCTACATTCGTCACTCCACTTCCATGGCACCCCAGTTTGCAGTAGGGTGTTCAGTGGGTGTAGTATTGTAGACAAATTTGGCAAGATCTTATGGTAGTAGTTTACCAGCCCGAGGAACGACCTCAGTTGTGACACATTTTCCGGTGCTGGAGCCTTGACTACTGCCTCAATCTTCTCTGGGGACTTATGTAACCCCTCTTTATCGATAACGTGGCCACAATACGAGATCTGTTTTCTAAAAAACTCGCATTTGGGGCGGTTAGCTCGGAGCCCATATTCCTGCAATCTAGTGAGCACCTGCTCCAGGTTGGCAAGGTGATCACTGTCATTTTCGCCCGTGACCAGGATGTCGTCCAAATAACACTGGGTCCCTGGGATCCCTTGCAGGACTTGTTCCATTGCCCTCTGCCAAATAGCCGG
The DNA here is from genome assembly GCF_052327205.1 of Somniosus microcephalus. Lineage (NCBI taxonomy): Eukaryota > Metazoa > Chordata > Chondrichthyes > Squaliformes > Somniosidae > Somniosus > Somniosus microcephalus. The sequence goes on from NW_028225505.1 coordinate 120,605, forward strand.
AGCTGATGCTACCCCGAATACCAGCCAGTTGTATTGGTAGAGACCTTTATGGGTGTTGATTGTGAGGTATTTTTTTGATGCTTCTTCTACCTCCATTTGCAGATACGCCTGGGCCAGATCAATCTTAGTGAAGCGTTTCCCTCCAGATAGCGAGGCGAAAATATCTTCAATCCGCGGAAGTGGATATTGTACGGTGTGAAGGACCGGGTTCACTGTTATCTTAACGTCCCCACAGATGCGAACCTTCCTTGGTTCCCCAGGCGTGCTGCTCAACGACTTTTTCATCACAGGGACGATGGGTGTAGCCCACTCGCTCCAGTCTACCTTGGACAATACACCTGAACGTTCTAGACTCTCCAGCTCTGCTTCGACGGCTGGGTGGATCGCATAAGGTACCGGTCTGGCCTTAAAAAATTTTGGGCTTGCGTTTTCTTCAATTTTAATCGTCGCTGTCATGCCTTTTAGTGTTCCGAGTCCTTGCTGGAACACTTCTTTCGCGTCAGTTAGGATCTTTGACAGTCACCCAGGTGTGACGTCGTCATCCTTTTTGTCAGCCACAGTCAGTGCCTGTATGGAATGCCAATCCAGTTGTATTTTCCGGATCCATTCACGTCCCAGTAATGGTGGTCCTCCATCTTGCAATACATACAGGTCTAGTTTTGGTGTTTCCTTACCGTTATATATAACGGTCACCCTTATTTTTCCTTTGGGGTAGACTTTTTGCCCCGTGTACGTCTTCAAAATAATTTTTGTGTCTCTCAAGGGTATGTGTGAGAATAGCCGCTCGTAGTCCCGTCGGTTTATGACTGTTAGGGCTGATCCTGTGTCCAATTCCATCTTTACCTGGACTCCTGCTATCTTGAGAGTGACCCAAATGGTTCGGTGATCCTCCGTTGTGATCACATTATGTAGTTTCAGACAACTCAGTTCCCTGCTTTCGGAGTCGTTATCACTCTTTTGTTCGTCTGAACTATTCTCCGTCATCTTATGTACCTTCTTGTACTTTTCTTTGGTAGGTTTCTTATTGCTGGTTTTCTTTCCCGACCTGCAGACTCGTGCTATGTGTCCTACTTTTCCACACTGTCTGCACACTTTGTCTTTGAACCAGCAATCATTCTGGTCGTGTGTTGTTCTGCCGCAGCGATAGCACTTCTCTGTTCTATATGACATTTCCTTTGTGCCATATTCTTGCGGTCTCTGTTGTATCTCTGCAGCGCCCCGTGCTGCTGCTTCATATGATACCGCAATGCTGAAAGCCTTTTCCAGCGTAAGGTCCTTTTCAGATAAAAGCCGTTTCTCGGTTCCTTCACTTTGAAGCCCACACACAAACTTGTCCCTTAAGGTATCTGCCAGTCCCGCTCCAAACTGGCAGTGTTTCGATAGTTTGCGCAGTTCTGTTAAATAATCAGCATTGCTTTCATCCTTATGCTGGTTCCGTTTGTGAAACTTGAACCTTTCTGCTATCAGCAGCGGTGTGGGGTTTAAATGTTCCTGTAGTATCGTTACTATGTCTTCAAAACTCTTTTCCAATGGCTTCGTTGGGGTTACTAGATTTCGTAATAAACCATACGTCTTTGCACCCATTAAATTTAACAATACCAACGCTTTCTTGTCATCTGACACCTCATTTGCCTTGCAGTATACCTCTATTCGTTCGACATATGTAGTCCAATCTTCGACTTCATTGTCAAACGTGATACTGCCACTCTTCGGCATTTTGGGTGTGGTTTAAAATGGCATCTCCCAATGGCTTAAAATGGCGTCTCCCGCGCTTTCCTTCCTCCCCCGCTGCTGCCAACGCCGCTCCCGGCGGTTCTCGTGGCAATGGTGGCGCCCTGTAGGTTTCGCGCGCTTCTCCTGCGCTGCTGCCAACGCCGCTCTCGGCGGTCCTCGTGGCAATGGCGGCGCCTCGCGGGTTTCTGCGCGTCTCTCTCTCCCTCTCTTCGACGCTGCTCGGCCCCTGAACACCGGCTGCGCCCTGTGTGCTCTGCCCTTCTCTCTCCCCCGTCGACGCTGCTCAGCCCTTTGCTGTGCCGCTCAGTCGGGCTCTAGCCCGCCGCTGCCCAGGAAGGGTCTGCGCACTATCTGTTGCCAGCCCGTTTCGCTGGACCACCTCGACTGGAAAGCCAAGCCTGGCTCTCGACAGCCTCCCCTGCAATTCTCGAGTCTCTGCTGGATGACTGGGCGGTTGCCCGTGGTCGACGCCCGAGTCTCTGGCCTTGACCTCCAATCCACTGATCTCCAGGAAGGAATCCCTGGGAGGTGATGCAGAGTTGCAGGTAGGTTCGAACTTGCCTTGTCGCCAATGTTGTGTCTGTGTATAATAAGACACAGACTGCAGGAGAACGGTACAACAGGTGTTTACTCAACGTGGCTCACACTGGAACTGATCTGTACAGATTACTACTCAGTACTATATACAGGTGTGGTAACTGCCGGTACTGCAGTATACATGAGCTGTAAAAGATCGTTCCCCCCTTAAAGGTATATACATTACAAGCCTCAACCCTCCATTCTTGCCATCTTCATTTCCTTGTCTACATACTGCCCCTTGGTGACTTAATTTGTTGGGATTGGGTCAGCTTTTATGTGTATATTGATGACACCCAGATCTGCCTCTCTACCACCATACCCTGCACTCCGCCGCCACCCCCGATTCCTTGACCACCGCTGTGCTGCCCAATTGATTAGCTGGCATCAATTCCTGTATGAGCAACAATTTCCTTTAACTCAACATCAGCAAGATTGAAGCTATCCTGTTTGGCTCCCACCAAAATCTCCAGACCTTAGCTTCTAAATCCATTTATCTCCTCCAATGCCCATTTTGGCTGAGCTTGATTGAAGCAACCACAGTTTAATCCTAAGCTACGCTTCAAATCCCACATTCTTGCTACTGCCAAGGCCATCTATTTTGATTTGTGCAACCTCATCCACTTGCATCCATACTTCACTCCCATTGCTACTGAAATGCTTATTTATGCCTTATCGCATTAAGACTTGGTTACTCCAATGTTCTCCTGAGTTCCACCCTTCACAAATTGCAACTTATCCAAAACTCCACTGCCCATATACAATTTCATATTAAGTTGTGCTGCCCTATTCTTACCAAGCTTCTTTGGCTCCCCATCCCAATGCAATTTCTAAGTCCTTTCCATATCTGCTCCATCCATGACCTAATCACGCCCTACCTCTTCAACCTCCCTGTGTTCCAGCATGCACTCTCTGCTTTCTGACTCTGGCTTCCTTTTCAGCTCCCACCTCTCTCCGTCTTCAGTGGTAGAACCTTCAGTCATTTCAGCACCTCTCTGGCACTCTCGCCCTAAACTCCCCACTTTGCGAGCTCTCACTGCTCCTTCAAATGCCTCCTTAAAACCTATCTCTACCTCCCTTGCCTTTGGTCACCAACCCCTAATCCTTTTCCAACCACTGCTTGGTGTCTGGTTAATTTGTTTCATCCCTAGAAAGTGTTTTGGGATATTTTATTTAATCAAAGATGCTATAAAAATGCACATTTCTTTGTTGTTGCTGCATGAGACCTGACAGTGATGGCAAGCTATTCAATCATGGGGGTATCACAGCTGAGTCTGATTCTGTTCTCACATACAAATATCCACACATACAAATAGGGTTTGATGGCTAGCAATGAGGAATGGAACCCCTGGCTGATTTAAGCTCCCCTACAACTAACTCAGTACAGACTGAGACTGAACCTGGGACCTTCCTGGCATGGCTCCAAACTTTTGTGCTCTATTCTCTAACTCTGGCATACCTCACTTTAAGGGATACAAAATTCACATTTTTTTAAAGAGTTAAGTAGTGTCACAGTAAGTGCCACTCCTGAATTATACTTAAGTTAGCCTAGAAATTACTACCATATTGATTTAAGTATATAGAAGTGCTTTTATGTAACAATGCTCTTTTGACATACATTATTTACAGTGTGTGTTAACTATATGTAGCTGCAGCATTGAACTTACTCCTACAAACTTCCTCAGAAACATACTGGAGGCCTCCACATCTATGCTGTTCAGTTCCAAAAAGTCTCCCATCATACCCTCCTCTGTTGCTGGCACCTCTTCATAGAAGCGTTTAGCTCTGGCGTAGAACTGCATTTCACCATTAATAACTTCACTTGTCAAAGTGAACAGTTTCACTGAAAGAAAAAACAAAAATATAAATTATGCTTGTATGAAAAGAATTTAAGCTGTTTACCAAGCTTGTCATTTAACATTCTCTCTCTCTCTCATTCATTGTTTCACTTGTTCGTTTGTAAGCCTCAATTAGAGCGCCAGCAGAGGAAAAGGTTTGTAATATGCCACAATACTTGTCCAAATAGTTTGCAAATAAACTTTACAATGAGATGTTGCCAGACAAAAACTGAGTTAAGGTTATTTTTTGAGTGCTATTCATGAAATCACCCATTAGCTTGAAGTTGCCACGCCTGATATATATCATGTATTTTAAAAAATATAAGATTATTCAAAACTACTCATCACACTCCATCAACAAACCAAGCTTGTGTTTATTTAAAGTTTTTGCCGTGCAGCAAATATATTAGCACTTTACTTCCCAGTGAAAATGGCTGGGAAGTAGAATATTAGATAAATGAATTGGATTTTTGGACAAGAAGATATACGGTGTAGTTTCAAACAATTGAAAGCATTAATGTCCCCTTAGCTTCAATCAAAATTGGTGTTTAATGGTTAAGGACCAAAGACATTCAAAGTTTAGCATTTGGCAGTGATTTATCACCCTGTACCTCCATCTCCACATGTCTGTTTTTGTAAGGATGGTGCTTTTCTCAGCTCATTTTTGGAGCTTTTGTTTTTTTCTCCATGTGTGAGCAGGCAGACTCTGCCATCAAAATATAATCGCACCATCAATCCATACGGCAACGCCATGTGAAGACACCCAGCTGGAGTTAGGCAAGGGTGTTGCTGTTCTTACATGAATTTTAAAAAAAAGTGAACCAAACAAACTCAGCTTTTCATACATATGTTATGTAGTGATAACAACAGAAAATGCTGGAAAAACTCAGCAGGCCAGGCAACATCCGTGGAGAGAGAAATAGAGTCAACGTTTCAGGTCGAAACCCTTCGTCAGGACTGAAAAAGCACAGGAAATGAAACAGATTAAAAGGCCAGTTTGGGGGCTGGGAAATGGGGATGAGAGAACAAAAGAGAAGTGAAGAGACATTAAGAGGTATTCAAAATGAGACGAGATGGCGTCTCTCAGCTTGTTCAGTAAATGCTTCATTGCCTGGCCAGAAAGACTAAAACACAGGGGAAGAAAATATATAAAAATGGAGGGCAGGGAACATCATGACAAAAAGAACAGACACAATTGTTAACATTGTCACTGCCTTGAGTCTGTTCAAAAGAATAGTGCATTTTAAGTCCAGTGTGTTAAGTCTGTGAGTTGTTCAAGTAATTAATACTCAGACTTAATCAGTAACAATAAAACAGGTCTTTACTGGTTGGAGGTAGGGACCACACTGAATACAAGATTACTGCACAGTGCTTATATACCGGTGTGTTCACCCCCGGTATTACGTCTACAGCAGCCTGAGAAAGTAGTACATCTCTTAAGGTGGAACAGGCTTAAGCTCTCTTAAGGTGGAACAGGTTACATACACAACACTCCTCCCTTCTTAGCTTTATAGTCATCCCCCCCATTTAACATAACGTAATAACATATATACATATATAACTTCATGTTTAACGTAACATATCACAGATTCAGTCTCTGCGGAAAACAGTTCACAGATTCAATCTCTGTGGTGTAGTCGGTTCACGTTACTCATTCAATAGTCCTTTCATGGATTTAACAGCTTGAACTTCCGAACTGATTTGGCTCCGTTCGGAGGGACCACGTGTGTGATCTGGTAGAGGTGATAATGGTTCAGATGGGTCATCTTCTGTTTTTACTTTTCCTTTTCTGCTTCTTGGAGACTCTCTGGGCTCCATTGTCAGCTGCCACAGCTGCCAGCTGCATGCGCAGTTCCTCCTTCTCTTCCTCCTTTTTTCGTAGTAGAGCCACCTTCTCCCGATGTTCCGTAGACTTTCGGTGCTCCTCCATGATTTCTGTATGGTGGGAGTCGAAGTTACAAGTTGGGCAGGACAGGACATAGTAATATTCGGAGTCGTCCGACAGGTCAGCGAGAGGGTCGTCTATTTCCTCCATACCCAGCTGGACGTTAGCCAGCTCTTGTTCTAAATCCAGACATCTTTCCTGAAGAGACTTCTTCATGTGTACCTCTGCATCCAGCTTTTTCTGGGCTTTCAGCAAGTCGTTTATTAGTGACCTCATTTGTGATTTTAATACTTCAACTTCCTTTGGAGATTGATTGATTGGACTATGCAATCCCTCTACCGGAGCAGCTGTTTCAGCGGTCTGTTGTTCTACATTGACATGAGTCAGCGTACTTTTGGCATCCAATGGCTGCTCTGTTGCAGTCGTTTCAGTCTGTGTCGTCACATCAGCCATCTCAATGACTTTTGAGAGCTCCGAACCCTTTTCCTTTGAAGATCGCAGCTCGTGTTCAAGTTTTTCCCATTTCAGAGTCTTGTCCCTCAGCATATGAAGGAGTTGGCTGACCGTTAACTCTTCTGACACCAGATTATGGCACGCACCTTCAGAACCTGAATCAGCTTTGATTCGTTCGGCCTCCTCGCGCAGATGGTTGGTGTGCTCCTGCTCCATTTTCTCCATCAGTTGCTTCTGTTGCCTTTCCAGATTCTCCCACTCTGTAACAAAGAACTTTTTTATTTCATTCATCTCTTGCTCAAAACGGCGAATCATTTGTTCTAATTGCTGTTGTAGTTTGAAATGGAGTTGAGTTCGAGCCCAGTGTCCCTCAAAAATGTGCATATCAGTAGACTTGACAGACTCAGAATTCTCTGTTAAACTATGTTGTTGTTGCTCAGTGGAATTCTGTGCTGAAACTTTGTCTTTTGCACATGGTTTGGTCTTACCATCATCAGTTCTAGAGTCCGGGCTGATTATCTGCACCGAGTTCTCACTCTTTATGGCTTTTAGCGAATGCCAGTCCATATTTATGTTTCTAAACCACTCCCGGCCTAGTAGTGGTGGACTTCCCTCCGGTAGCACATATAAGTCCATTATTTGACTTCCTTCGCCCTTGTTGGCCACTGCAACCTTTATTGTCCCGATGGGGTACACTCTCTGCCCCGTGTAGGTTGTCAATATAATCTCCGTATCCTGTAGGGGAATATGTTGGAATAACCTTCTGTAATCTTTCTTATTCATGACCGACAATGCCGGTCCAGTGTCCAATTCCATTTTTACTTGGACTCCTTCTATCTGAAGAGTAACCCAAATTGTCTGGAGGTCTGCACCCTTACCAACGTTGAGTACCCTTAAGCTAGCCAGTTCAATACTGCTTAAGCCAGCCAGTTCATTACTGCTAGCGTCTGAATCGGACTCCTGTTCGGCCACCTTGTGTACTTTTGCGTATTTTCCTTGCGGTGACTTCTTGTTGCTGGTCTTCTTCCCTGACCTGCATACTCTAGCTATATGTCCAAGCCTACCACAAGTTCTACATTCTTGGTTTTTAAACCAACACTGGTTCTGATCATGCGTTGTCTTTCCACAACGATAACATTTGCCAGAACTCACACCCAATTTGTGTGCACTGAGCTCCGGTGACCGTAGCTGCATTACTGCCGTGCCTCTCGCTGCGGCTTCGTGTGCTGCTGCCATAGTGACCGCCTTCTCAAGCGTCAGCTCATTCTCCTCGAGCAGTCGCTTTTGTGTATCCTGTTTAAATAAACCACACACAAATTTGTCTCGTAGTGCATCTGTCAGTCCCGTTCCAAACTGGCAATATTTCGCTAATTTACGCAATTCCAGCAAATATTCAGCATTGCTTTCATGCTGTAGCTGCCTTCTGTCGTAAAATTTAAATTGTTCCGCTAGCATCAGCGGCGTGGGGTTTAGATGATCTTTCAGGACAGTAACAATCTCATCGAACGTCTTATCCGCCGGTTCATCTGGTGATAACAGGTGTTTCAATTGCCCGTATGTCTTCGCACCCATTAAATTTAATAATGTTAGAGCTTTATCTTGGTCACGAATTTTATTGGCCTTACAATAATTTTTTACTCTTTCAACATATATGGCCCAATCTTCGAGGTCACTATCAAAGGTGCTAATATTCCCATGTTTAGGCATTGTAGATTTGCAATTTCTCAGATTTTATTTTCTTTACTTGTTATCAAAGATGGCGGCTTCCCGCTCTTGCCGTCGTCCTCCGCCCACAAAATGGCGGTTTTCCCGCGCTTGGCGGTCTTCACCCGTCCCCCGACGCCGTCTCCCTTCAGCCCCCGAGTGCGGCCCTTATCTTCGCCGCGATCGCCCGAGTGCGGCCCTTATCTTTGGTCCCGATCGCTGGCCCGCGCTGCGCCTCGCACTTGAAGCGGCTCCCGGCCTCTGGCTCACCCGTTCGCGCGGCTCTTGCTCGCTCCCTCCCGGGCTCTGGCTTACCCGCTCGCGCGGCTCTTGCTCGCTCCCTCCCGGGCTCTGGCTTACCCACGAGGTTATGGAGGCTTCAGGGTCCTAATGCCTGTCGCTTCCAGTCGCTGGAAGCTGTCAGGATTTCTGCTGCCCTTCCGTTTTGAGTGGGGTGTTGAGGATTGAAACCTCTCTTCAACGTCCTGTCTTTGGACGAAGCCGCCGTGGAATAACTGCCGCAGGGTAAGAACCTGACTCGTCGCCAGTGTTAAGTCTGTGAGTTGTTCAAGTAATTAATACTCAGACTTAATCAGTAACAATAAAACAGGTCTTTACTGGTTGGAGGTAGGGACTACACTGAATACAAGATTACTGCACAGTGCTTATATACCGGTGTGTTCACCCCCGGTATTACGTCTACAGCAGCCTGAGAAAGTAGTACATCTCTTAAGGTGGAACAGGCTTAAGCTCTCTTAAGGTGGAACAGGTTACATACACAACACAGTGTAACCTCTCTTACACTGCTATTGTTTGAAGGGTTTCATAGATGAGAGTTTGAAGTAAAAGTTTCTGTATGGACAGCGCCTTTTTCAAATGTTTCAAAAACATCACTATTACTCAGAGGGGGATCAACAAAGGTTCACTAGATTGATTCCTGGGATGAAAGGGCTGTGCTATGAGGAGAGATTGAGTAGAATGGGCCTATATTCTCTGGAATCTAGAAGAATGAGAGGTGATCTCATTGAAATGTATAAAATTCTTAGAGGGCTTGATAGGGTTGATGCAGAGATGCTGTTTTCCCTGGCTGGAGAGTCTAGAACTAGGAGTCACAGTCTCAGGATAAGGGTCGGCCATTTAGGGCTGAGAGGAGGAGAAATTTCTTTAGTCAGAGGGTGGTGAATCTTTGGAATTCTCTACCCCAGAGGGCTGTGGATGCTCAGTCGTTGAGTATATTCAAGGCAAAGATTGATAGATTTTGGGGCACTAAGGGAATCAAGGGATTATGGGGATAGGGCGTGAAAGTGGAATTGATTTATTAGATCACCCATGATATTATTGAATGGCGGAGCAGGCTCAAGGGGCCGTATGGCCGACTCCTGCTCCTATTTCTTGTGTTCTTATGTTCTTATTACAATAACGGCAGGGGACCCAAATTCTGTCACCATATTGGAATGTGTAAATTTGACAGTCTGTTTTCTAAATGCAGCCTCTTAAAACACTTACACAAATATTCTCATTTATTCTAGAAATTCTATGAAGAAAGCACAAAGCCCCTGATCACATTTAATGGGCACTGTGTTCTCTGGATATTTCTACAATCTCTGGAATAGCCAACTTTGCTTCCCCATGGTTTTCAAACTGGGATCTGCGGGCAGTAAGAGACCTGCAAGAGGGATTATGAGGATCATCAGATTTATGTCCCTCCATCATTAGGCTTACATAGAGCCTACAGCTCAGAAACAGGCCATTGAACCCAATTGGTGTATGCAGGTGGTTCTGCTCCATACAAGCCACCTCTCACCCCTTGATGTGCCTTCAATAACCACAAAACTAGAAGTTATAGACTTTAACAAGTTGGCTTTTAATCACTAAGATCAGAGCTAACATCTCAACACACTGACTGGCTCACAGGAATGAGTCATACAGATCCTGGGATCTTTAAGTAAGAGAGGTCAGGGGCGGAGCCAAGAGCCAAGACCTGGAACCTTCCAGGTTAGTCAGGGAAGAGGAAGTGAAACTATACACCGTGTGGGGGAGGGTAATATACATGAGTGCAAAACGAACACAGGCAAGACAAACCGATTTCATTACATTCACCCCTTCTTTAGATTTAGTCCATCGGGGTGATGTTTCTTAAAAGTTGGTATAAGTGAGTCTGTCAGGAGGTTTTGCGGTTCTCAGTGATCGGCGCAAAGCCGGTTGGGGTGCCTCTAGGGGAGTGGATTCTGGTTCCTCCACTGTCCGGGCCTCCGCAGTGTCTTCCAGGTTATCTGCAGTGTCCTCCAGGTTAAAGTTGGGTATTGATACCTCTGGGCGTCCTGTCTCTTTTTGGTGTAGGTCTTCCTCGGGTAGTCTCTCATCGTTCACTCCGCTCCCCGAGGGAGCGAGGTCTTTTATGGAAACAGTGTCCTCTTGCCCGTCAGAGTATTCGATATAGGCGTACTGAGGGTTTGCATGGAGGAGCTGTACCTTTTCCACAAGGGGGTCCGTTTTATGGCCTCTCACGTGCTTCCGCAATAGTACTGTCCCCGGAGACGTCAGCCACGCGGGTAGAGATATGCCCGAGGTGGATTTCCGGGGGAAAATGAACATCTTTTCGTGAGGGGTAGCGTTAGTGGCTGTACATAACAGAGACCTTATGGAGTGGAGCACGTCTGGGAGGACTTCCTGCCAGCGGGAGGTCGGAAGGCCTTTTGACTTTAAGGCTAACGTGACAGCCTTCCAAACAGTAGCATTCTCCCTTTCCACTTGCCCATTACCCCGGGGGTTGTAGCTAGTGGTTCTGCTAGTGGCTATCCCCTTTGAGAGCAAGAACTGGTGCAGTTCGTCACTCATAAATGACGTCCCCCTATCGCTGTGTATGTAGTTCGGCATGCCAAACATGCAGAATAGATTACAGAGACACTTGACCGTGGCACTGGTCATGTCTGGGCAGGGAATGGCGAAGGGGAAGCGGGAATATTCATCGATGATATTGAGGAAGTATACGTTACGGTCGGCAGAGGGAAGGGGTCCCTTGAAGTCCAGACTTAGGCGCTCGAATGGCCGTGTGGCTTTGATAAGGTATGCACGGTCAGGCCTGTAGAAGCGAGGCTTGCATTCCGCACAGGTGCGGCAGGCTCTGGTCATTGCCCTGACCTCCTCGATGGAGTGGGGCAGATTGCGGGACTTTATAAAATGGTATAGTCGGGTGACCCCTGGGTGACAGAGGTCGTTGTGGAGACCCTGTAATTTGTCCGTATGAATGCTGGCACACATTCCCCGCGATAGGGCGTCTGGGGGTTCATTAAGGGCTCCCGGCCTGTACATAATATCATAGTCGAACGTGGATAGTTCGATCCTCCACCTGAGTATTTTGTCATTCTTGATTTTCCCCCTTTGTTATTAAACATGAAAGCCACCGACCGCTGGTCGGTGAGCAGGGTGAAACGTTTGCCGGCTAGGTAGTGTCTCCAGTGCCGCACTGCCTCCACTATAGCCTGTGCCTCCTTCTCGACAGAAGAGTGCCTGATTTCAGGTCCCTGAAGGGTTCGGGAGAAGAAGGCCACAGGTCTCCCAGCCTGATTGAGGGTCGCAGCTAAGGCAAAGTCTGACGCATCGCTTTCGACTTGAAAGGGAATGCTTTCGTCCACTGCACACAGTGCAGCCCTTTCAATGTCCTGTTTGATACTGGTGAAAGCCTCCCGAGCTTCAGCTGATAGTGGGAAGGACGTTGATTTAATGAGGGGTCGGGCCTTATCAGAGTAATTGGGCACCCATTGGGCATAATACGAAAAAAATCCCAGGCACCTTTTTAAAGCTTTGGGATTGTGTGGCAGGGGCAGTTCCTTTAGGGGGCGTAATCGGTCAGGGTCCGGTCCAATTACCCCATCTTCCACCACACAGCCGAGGATACAGAGACGGGTTGTGTTGAAGACACATTTGTCTTCGTTGTAGGTTAGATTCAGCTTTAGGGCAGTTTTTTAAAATCTCGCAAGATTTAGATCGTGGTCTTGCTGGTTGTGCCCGCAGATAGTGACATTGTCCAGATAGGGGTAGGTAGCTTGTAGTTTATTCTCGTCAACCATGCGGTCCATCTCACGTTGGAAGACCGAGACCCCATTTGTTACCCCGAAGGGCACTCTGAGAAAATGGTAGAGGTGTCCGTTCGCCTCAAAGGCGGTGTATGGGCGGTCCTCCGTTCTAATGGGGAGCTGGTGATATGCGGATTTGAGGCCGATAGTCGAGAAGACTCGGTATTGCGCAATCTGGTTGACCATTTCTGATATGCGGGGTAAAGGGTAGGCGTCCAGCTGGGTATAAATATTAACAGTCTGGCTGTAGTCAATTACCATCCGTTTCTTTTCGCTATTTTTAACTATGACTACTTGGGCACGCCACGGGCTGGTACTGCATTCAATAATGCCTTCCCGCAGGAGTCTGTCCACTTCCGCCTTGATAAAGTGTCTGTCTTCCAGACTGTACCGTCTACTTTTGGTTGCTATGGGCCTACAGTTCGGAGCGAGATTAGCGAATAAAGAGGGCGGGCTGATTTTTAAGGTTGATAGGCCACAGACTGTGAGTGGCGGCTGGGACCCGCCATATGCTAGCGTGACACTTTCGTGGTGGCACTGGAAGTCCAGGCCCAAGATTACATTAACACAGAGTTCTGGCATCACGAGGAGTTTAAAATCCTTGTAGTCCGTGCCTTTTACAGTCAGTGTTACCACACAGTAGCCCAAAATGTCCGAAGTGTGGGGCTTAGCAGCCATAGCAATTCTGCTCCGTGTAGGTGTTACCATTAATGAGTGCCGCCGTACCAGGCTAGGGTGGATAAAACTCTCGGTACTCCCACAGTCAATTAAACATTTCGTTAAATTCCCGTTTACCTGTATGTCCATCATAGATTTTGTCAACGGGTGTGGCCTGGATTGATCCACCGTGATCGGAGCCACTGTTGGGCCCTGGGCGGCCGTTGAGTCGGGAAAAGATGGCGGATCCCAAGATGGCGGCCCGCACAGCACGCACGAGACGGTGACGGAGTTGGAAATCGGATTCCCCCTGCAGACTTTGCTAAAATGCCCCTTTTTCTTACATTTGAAGCATGTAGCGTCCTTCGCTGGGCATCGTTGTCTGGGGTGCTTGGCCTGGCCGCAGAAGTAGCATTTCAGGCCTCGAGACATTGCCGCTGTAGTAGGACTCCTGGGTGAACTTCTGTGTGGGGACTCCGGCGGTGTAGAGCTGGTCTGAGACCTGGATGGGGAAGATGGCTGTTTCCAAGATGGCGGCCCGCTCGGCGCGCACGAGGCGGTGAGGGCCGCATGGCCGGAAGAATAAGAGTCAGAGTTTTTCTGGGCCACGTCCAGCGATCGCGCAGTGGCCACTGCTTTTTTAAAGTCCAGGACCTCCTTCTCCAGCAGTCTCTGCCGGATATAATTCAATTTGAGGCCCGTGATGAAGGAATCGCGGACCAATTCGTCAGAGTACACGTTGGCCGTCACGGCCTTGCAGTTACAGTCCCGGACCAAGTCCTTTAGGCCCTGTAAGAAATCGTCCATTGATTCCTCAGGTCGCTGCCTGCGTGTAGCCAGCAGATGTCTGGCGTACACTTCGTTTACTGGCCTCTGGTATTGGGCCTTCAGGATAGTGATGGCCTCCGTGTAAGAGGTGGCGTCCCGGATGAACTAATAAATCCGATGATTAACGCGAGTAGTCAGTAGACTCAGTTTATCTACCTCGCTAGCGGATGAGGCCCTCGCGAAGAGTTCGAAGCATTTGAGCCAGTGTCCAAATTGATTTGATGCTTCAGCAGAATGTGGATCCAAGTCCAGACGCTCTGGTTTTAGGAGTCGATCCAACCTAGTATTCTTTAGTGATTAAAATTGATGTGCCTTCAATAACCACAAAACTAGAAGTTATAGACTTTAACAAGTTGGCTTTTAATCACTAAGATCAGAGCTAACATCTCAACACACTGACTGGCTCACAGGAATGAGTCATACAGATCCTGGGATCTTTAAGTAAGAGAGGTCAGGGGCGGAGCCAAGAGCCAAGACCTGGAACCTTCCAGGTTAGTCAGGGAAGAGGAAGTGAAACTATACACCGTGTGGGGGAGGGTAATATACATGAGTGCAAAACGAACACAGGCAAGACAAACCGATGTCATTACACCCCTCTTCATCTAACCCTATCAGTATATCCTTCTCCTTCCTCATGTACTTATCTAGCTTCCCCTTGAATGCATCGATGCTATTCGGCTTAACTGCTTCTTGTGGTAGCGAGTTCCACATTCTTCCCACTCTGGGTAAAGAAGTTTTTCCTGAATTCCCTGTTGGATTTATTGGTGACTATCTTATATTTATGGCCACTAGTTTTGGTCTCCCACAAGTGGATACATCTTCTCTACATCTACCTTGTCAAACCCCTTCATAATTTTAAACACCTCCATTAGGTCACCCCTCAGCTTTCTTTTTTCTAGAGAAAAGAGCCCCAGCCTGTTCAGTCTTTCCTGATAAGTATATCCTCTCAGTTCTGATAACATCCTTGTGAATCTTTTTTGCACTTTCTCCAGTTTCTCTATATCCTTTTTATAATATGGAGACCAGAACTGTTCACAGTCCTCTCAGTGTGGTCTAAGCAGGGTTCGATACAACTTTAACATCACTTCTCTGCTTTTCAATTCTATCCATCCAGAAATGAACCCTAGTGCTTGGTTTGCTTTTTTAATGGCCTTATTAACCTGCGTCGCTACTTTTAGTGATTTGTGTATTGTACCCCAGATCCCTTTACTCCTCTACTCCATTTACACTCTTATTATCCAAGCAGTATGTGGCCTCCTTATTCTTATGACCAAAATGTAACACTTTACACATATCTGTATTGAAATTAATTTGCCTAATACATGCCCATTCTGCAAGTTTATTAATGTCTTCTTATATTTTGTTGCAGTCTTCCTCAGTATTTAACTATAATCCCACAATTTTGAAATTGTACTTCTGATTCCCCGAGTCAAAATTGCTTATGTAAACTGTGAACGACAGTGGTCCCTGTAAAGTATGTGTCTATACTTAATCCAATAATGAAGAGACAGCTTGGAAGATTCAACGTAGGTCTTTACTTAATACCAACAGGCAGGAACTGAGGGGAGATCAGTACCCACAGTACTATTTATACCCCTATGGCCAGGAGTGGTACTATGGTATCACTACGCCCTACAAAGTAGTGCCGCCCTGGCCATAGGTTTAAAGTAACATACATATTACATACACAACATTCCTCCCCTTTTAATTAAAACGTACCCGTGCAATTAAGTCAACAGATGCACCATAACTAGGGCTAATAACATTTGGTAACACAATATACATAACATATTTACATCAGAGTTGTCTACCTATATATATATATAAAAAGAAACATGTTATAGATTCAGTCTCTGAGGAGGCCTCCTGTCTCGACTAGGATAACGTCTTTCTCTCGTCGGTCTCGGTGTAGGCGGCGGTACTTCCGTCACCACTTCATCGCTGGAGTCGTCGGTGTCTGATGGCACATCCTGTGCCGTGGAGATCACTGAAGTGCTGAACTCCTCGCAATCCTGAGACCTCTGTAACGACGAGCTGGGCCGTGATTCCGCTGTAGCAATGTGCTGAGACGTTTGAGGTAGTGAATCAGTTGGGTTTCTGGACTCCACAAGTTGATCAGCATGTCGTCTGATTATGCCGTCCCCTGTATCCACTGTGTACATCAAAGGTCCCTGGCGGGCCTTTATCGTACCAGACCGCCACTTTTCATTTCTATAATCACGGGCCAACACTTGCTGCCCCACCTCGAAGCTCCGTGTCTGTCAGGAGCCCTACGAAATACTCGGTTTTCCACATCTCTCCGGATGTTTGGTCTGAGCAATTCAAGGCGAGACCTTAACCTTCTATTAAAGAACATGACGGCGGGGGCCTGGTTGGTCACCGTATGTGCAGCATTACGGTACGCGAATAGGAAATTGTCCACCTTGTGTTGTAGTGGCAACCTTTCCTCCCCCATCGCCTTGATGGCCTTTTTAAAAGTCTGTACAAAGCGCTCTGCCAGCCCATTTGTAGACGGATGATATGGTGCGGACATATAATGTCGCACTCCATTCCTTTTTAGGAATGCTTGAAATTCTTCTGCCACAAATTGTGGCCCATTGTCCGAACAGACTTGCTCGGGCACCCCGTTTCGGGCAAAAATGGTCCTTAAGACTGCGACCGTCTTTTCGGCTGTCGTTGATGACATCTTTATGACCTCCGGCCATTTTGAGTGGGCGTCCACTACAATAAGGAACATCGCATCCAGGAAGGGCCCAGCGAAGTCCACGTGGATCCTTTGCCACGGCGTTGAGGGCCACTCCCACGGATGTAGTGGGGCTTGGGGTGGTACGTTCTGTACCATCTGGCACCCTTGGCATGCTTTTGCTACTTCCTCAATGTCCCCGTCAATGCCGGGCCACCAGACGTAGGCTCTGGCGAGGCTTTTCATTTTGACACCCCCCAGATGACCTTCGTGTAAGTCCCGCAACACTTATGTTGTAATTTTTGAGGGACCACCACCCTGGCTCCGCACATCAATGTGCCCCGGCAGACGGACAACTGGTCCTTCCTTGCCGAAAACGCCGGCAATGATGCGTCACCCTGCGCCGGCCAGCCTTTCACGGTCAATTCGTAAACCCTTGCCAGGGTCGGGTCGTTCTGTGTTTCCCGCTCGATACATTGGCTGGTGATGGGCAAGTGTTCCATAACAGCCGTATGATATATTTCCACGGGGTCCTGTACTATCTCTTCGATCTCGGCATGCAATGGTAGCCGCGACAGGCCATCCGTATTGCCATGCTGTTTGGTACCCTTATATTCGATAAGGTACTGGTGTGCGCCTAAGAACAGTGACCATCTCTGTAGCCTTTGGGCCGTCATCAGGGGCACCCCTTTTGTTGGATTAAATATCGACACCAACGGTTGATGATCCGTCAGTAGTGTGAAACGTTGCCCATGTAGGTAGTGGTGGAATTTTTTTACACCCCACACCAGACTGAGGGCCTCCCTGTCGATTTGCGCATAGTTTCTTTCGGCTGTAGTTAACGACCTTGAGGCAAATGCTATTGGCCTCTCCGTCCCATTGGGAAATTTGTGTGACAACACTGCCCCTATACCATACGGGGAGGCGTCACATGCCAACCTCATTGGCATTTTTGGGTCAAAGTGTGCGAGCACTTCCTTTGATGTAATGAGTTGTTTACCCTTTTTAAAAGCAGCCTCAGACGCTTCGTCCCAATTCCAGGAGACTCCCCTTTGCAGCAATGAATTTAGTGGATGTAAAATGGACGATAAGTTCGGGAGGAACTTATGGTAATAGTTTATAAGGCCTAAGAATGATCGTAACTGAGATACATTCTCAGGGGGCGGGGCCTTCACTACTGCCTCGATCTTTTCCGGGGACTTATGCAGGCCTTCCTTGTCTATAATGTGACCACAGTATGAGATACGTTCCTGGAAAAACTCACATTTCTGCTTGCTCGCCCTGAGTCCGTATTGTTGTAACCGCAGAAGTACTCGCTCCAGGTTAGCGAGGTGGTCGTTATCCGTTTGTCCTGTCACCAGGATGTCATCCAGGTAGCATTGCGTTCCTGGAATGCCCTGTAAGACCTGTTCCATGGTCCTCTGCCATATTGCCGGGGCGGACGCCACACCAAATACCAGGCGATTGTACTGGTACAATCCCTTGTGTGTGTTAATCGTTAGGAGCTTTTTCGAGTCCTGTTCCACCTCCATCTGTAAATAAGCTTGACAAAGGTCAATCTTCGTAAAGTGTCTACCCCCAGCTACCGATGCGAATATGTCCTCTATCCGCGGCAGCGGATACTGTACCGTGTGCAGGACTGGGTTAATAGTTATCTTAAAATCCCCGCAAATGCGAACCTTCTTTGGTTCCCCTGGTGTGTTATTTGCAGATTTCTTTATAACTGGGACGATGGGCGTGGCCCACTCACTCCACTCAATCTTTGTAAGGACACCTGCACTCTCTAAGGCATCCAGTTCTGCTTCCACAGCTGGCCGAATGGTGTAAGGCACCGGTCTGGCCTTACAAAACTTGGGGTTTGCGTCTTGAGCAATAGTTATTTTTGCTCTAATGTCCTTTAAGGTCCCCAGCCCTTGTTGGAACACCTCTGGTGTTTTTGCCAATATTTTCGACAGCCTGCTTGTAATGGTTGTATCATCCTTGGTGGTCTCTACTTTTAACTCGTGTATCGACTTCCAGTCGAAATGGATTTTTCTTATCCATTCCCTACCCAAAAGTGGTGGTCCACCGTTTGGTAGGACGTATAAATAAAGTCCTGGCACTTTTCTGCCGTTGTATTTAACTGTTACTTGCATTTTTCCCTTCGGGTAAACTTTTTGTCCCGTATATGTTTTTAATTTAATTTCCGTATCCTTTAAGGGAATGCGTTTGAACAGCCTGTTATAATCTTGTTCATTAATTACTGATAGGGCTGAACCCGTGTCCAGCTCCATATTAACTTCGACGCCTGCTACCTTCATTTTAACCCACATTGTGCTGTGGTCCTCCGTTTTGTCTACACCATATAACTTGAGACATCCCAGACCTTTAGGCTCTGCTTTTGTGCCTTCCTGTGACTCGTCTGAGCTACTGTCAGACATCTTATGTATTTTTGTCCTTGCCTTGTTACTGCTCGGACTGCCCCCACTATTGGGTTTCGTCCCCGACCGACAAACTTTCGCTATATGCCCCTTTTTCCCACACTGCCGGCATATTTTATCACGAAACCAACAATTACTTTGGTCGTGGGTGGTTTTGCCACAACGGTAGCATTTACCTTTGTGAAATGTCACCTCATGGGTGTCATAGCAGGTTGTGTTTTGTCGCATTTGAGCAGCATCCTGTGCTGCTGCTTCATGGACCGATGCTATTTCAATCGCCTGATCTAGGCTGAGCTGTTTCTTGGCTAGCAACCGTTTTCGTGTACTCTCATTTAACATGCCACAGACAAATCTGTCTCTGATCACGTCCACCAAAAAGGCTCCAAACTGGCAATGTTTGGACAACCTTCTGAGCTCAGCTAAATAGGCTGCCTGCGACTCATCATTCCTTTGGTCGCGTCTGTAGAAGCGGTACCTTTCCGCTATAAATGGTGGCTTAGGGTTTAAATGTTCCCTTAACGTATCAACAATTTGGGCATACGTTTTGTCTGCTGGCTTTTCTGGAGTAAGAAGATTCCTCAGCAGACCGTATGTTTTTGCCCCCATAAAATTTAATAAGGTTGCTGCCTTTTCGTCATCTTTCACCTTGTGTACTATGCAATAAAGTTCATGCCTTTCGACATAGGCATCCCACTCTTCTGTGTCCTCAACAAATTCTGACAACCAACCTTCTTTAGACATTTTAAACTGCTGAAGAGCTTTTCCCGCCTTTGTCCACTAGATGGCGTTTTTTTTGTTTTTTTATTTTAAACTGCTGAAGAGAAAAAACTTTTCCCCTTTGTCCACTAGATGGCGTTTTTCCCGCCTTTTCTCCTGCTGCTGCTAACGACCTCTCTCCAGCGTCGTTATTTTTGGCCCTTGCAGCTCCTGTTATTGCCACGGCCTTCCCCTCTCGTGGCTTGCTAGTCCTCGTGGCTCCGTTTATTCCCCAGATCGCCTGCCCGTTCTGGCCCTTGCAGCTCCCGTTCCCCGGGAAGGATTTCAGTTTACCTGGCCCTGGGTGGACTTTTGCCCCGTGGCTGGAGCGCCCATTCAGCCTCTTCTCTCAGCTGCTGCAGCTTCTGTTGGAACCCTCTCTCTCTCTCTCTGTTGCTGCTGCTCCTCCCGAACCTGGAGTGCTGGGCGGTTTCCTTTGGTCGATGCTGGACTCTGCAGGCTGGCTGGTAAGAAGCCTCTCTCCTTCTCTCTCCGTACTGCTGCCGTTCCTTTGTTGCACCGTGTACTGGTGAGTTCGAACCTTACCCGTCGCCAGTGTAAAGTATGTGTCTATACTTAATCCAATAATGAAGAGACAGCTTGGAAGATTCAACGTAGGTCTTTACTTAATACCAACAGGCGGGAACTGAGGGGAGATCAGTACCCACAGTACTATTTATACCCCTATGACCAGGAGTGGTACTATGGTATCACTACGCCCTACAAAGTAGTGCCGCCCTGGCCATAGGTTTAAAGTAACATACATATTACATACACAACAGTACCAGCACCAATCCTTGTGGAACACCACTTCCCACCTTTTGCCAGTCTGTATTTGTTGATGCACCAACACATTGGCCGGAATTTTAATCTGATAGCGAGTCGAGACCTAGGGGATAAGAAAACAGTTGGGAAACCCAGAAGAACGGTTTTCCCATAGGCCCTATCAAAATTAACGGTAGGGCCTGATTTGCATTTCAAAGCACTGTTTCCCACCTGCAGCCAGCCAGATGGAGAGGCTGGCTAGCTGCGGGTGGGTAGGCCTGCAACACTAGGCTGCAGCGCAGAGGGAGGGAGGGGACCGGTGAGGGCCGGGCGTTGTTCGGGGGCCGGAGGAGGATTGTTGTGGGGGAGGGAGAAGCATCGGGGTCGACCGGAGGAGGATCGTTCAGAGGGGGAGGGAGGGGCGGGAAGAAGGATTGGGGCCGACCGGAGGAGGATCGGGCGGGGGGTGGGAGGGGGGGCGGGGAGAAGGATTGGGGCCGACCGGAGGAGGATTGGGCGGGGGAGGGGGGCGGCGGGGAGAAGGATTGGGGCCGACTGGAGGAGGATTGGGCGGGGTGGGGGGGCGGGGAGAAGGATTGGGGCCGACCGGAGGAGGATCAGGCGGGGGGTGGGAGAAGGATTGGGGCCGACTGGAGGAGGATCGAGCGGGGGGGCATGGGAGGGGGCAGGTGGGGGCGGGGAGAAGGATTGGGGCCGGCCGGAGGAGGATCGGGCGGGGTGGGGAGAAGGATTGGGGCCGACCGGAGGAGGATTGGGCGGGGGGGGTGGTTGCGGGGAGAAGGATTGGGGCCGACCGGAGGAGGATCAGGCGGGGGGGGGGGGGAGAAGGATTGGGGCCGACCGGAGGAGGATTGAGCAGGAGGGGGCAGGGGGCAGGTGGGGGCGGGGAGAAGGATTGGGGCCGGCTGGAGGAGGATCAGGGTGGGGGAAGGATCAGAGCTGGAACATCAGGCAGGGGGAAGGATCAAGGCCGGAGCATCGGGGTGTGGGGGGAATTGGGCCGGAGGAGCATCGGGGTTGGAGGTAAGGCGATCGGAAGCCTCGTGGTGGTGGGGAGGAGGGAAGATCAGAGGCCTTGTGGGCGGTTTCCAATCGCGGGTGGTGGATGAGGCAGGGATGCTGGATCCAGGAGGTAAGTGTAAAGGAACTTATCTTCTGGATCCAGCAGTCCTTGCCTTACTTTAGCTGGCGGGTTCCCCGAGGCCTGAGAAATCTGACCAGCCAGAGTTAAATTTGTAATGGTGGTTAAATCTGAGGCACGCCAGCCTTATTATAATACTTAAATTGGGCCTCACCTCCTGGGAGTGGGTTTGCTGCCCGCCCCACACTCCGCC
This sequence comes from Somniosus microcephalus, assembly GCF_052327205.1. Taxonomy (NCBI): domain Eukaryota; kingdom Metazoa; phylum Chordata; class Chondrichthyes; order Squaliformes; family Somniosidae; genus Somniosus; species Somniosus microcephalus. The sequence goes on from NW_028225505.1 coordinate 142,335, forward strand.
TCCATTAAGACCAAAAGTGGGCAGGTTGGGGTCAGGATTCAGTTTTTTAACGCTTTAACCTCGCACCTGACTCCAACCTACCCATTTTTTGGGGTTAAAATTCTCCCCATTATTTCTCATAAGAAACATTTTCTGCCAGGATAGCACTCTTTTTTTTCTTTGTGTAACTAACATCGTCTTTTGGAATTAAGGACAGGGGTCCAGGGAGTGCGCAGGGACCCTCACACAGTAACGTTTCAAAATCTCTGTTGTATCCCAAAGCAACAACATTTGTATGACATTGACTATATTCTCAGATGTTTGGGCTCCTGAAAACTCATTTTGACATACATGCAAGCTGGTTTTATGGATGTAATGGTGCCATTGTGTTGCTATGTTTACAGATTTTCTTTCTTTAAGCAAAACAAACCAGTCGAAACACTGGACATCTTGTCTGTTTTCCAACAGGAACAAGCGGAGAAGTTGACCTTTATGACAGCATCATTACCACTTCCTCCTCTGCATTTGTGCACCGTGACCCACTTGGTGCTCCCTCTTCAAGCTCACCACCTGCATCCTCAGGGAATTGTGTAGCTGTGTTGGTGTTTATAAACACTAGTGAGAGTAATGCACTATGTTGTGAGGTGCTGCCTTGTTCTGGGCTACTGGAAGTACTGGCAAGCTGCTCTTCCAGGCCTACAATGACATAAAAGGAGTAAATTTTAGAATGTTGGCTGCACGACATGCCTTCAAACAGAGTTCACATTACAAGACACTAATTATGTATAATGGTTGTGTGCAAGTTTCTACGGGAGTGAGTAGGAGTAACCAGACACAAAAGCTGGATGGAACGTCCACTGTTTGAGAGAGGGCTGTGACCTAATTCACCTTCCTTTATTCCCTGCATGTTCTTATATGCAAGGATGTCCAAAGTGGTCTCCAACAAGGGAATCTAGGCTTGTGATTTCTGAGCCTTCTCTAGTTCATGTCTGGTCCCTTATTATTGTTGTGCACACAGAGAAGTACTCTTGAGATGTTGTAAGTTGAAAGAGCACATACATAGTGACAGACATGTGACCAACCTTCAGCCCATTCTCTTTATCAATAATTGACCATGCATCACGCAGTTGGATTCTGTTATAATGATTTGATCTGTGAAAACTTTGAAGGTGTGAGTTTTGAATTGTAAGTGGGAGCTGGAATGTCTGTACTGCTGGAGTTTGAGTATATGCAATAAAAGAGCGATTAGATTATGTGAAGACTCCGCATCGGCCTGTAGTAAAGTGAAACAAGTTGACAGGCGACGCTTTGTGGCATACCTACTTGGTCCATCTACCTGGTAAATGGTGTTATTGGGTAGTTTTACCTTAGCAGCTTTCTTAAGGTTTTTCCACATCTGTTCCCAGATTGTGCAGGTAATATACTCAGCACTGTACCAGCTATCACCTCCTGTCAGGCAACTCATGTTGTCGTTTGGACATGGACAAAATAATAATCGAAGTCTTCAAAGTTTTGAAAGGGTTTGAGAGGTTAAATAAATATTATTTCTACTAATCAATGAATCAGTAACGAGAGGATGTAAATTAAGGATTGACACTAGAAGCATAAAGGGAGATGTTGGGGAAAATAAATACACCCAAAGGATTACTCAACTATGAGATGTACTACCACAAGTGGCTATTGAAGCCGGCTCAGTCGCAACATTGAGAGGGATTTAGATAAGCACTTGAAGAGGAAAAATATTAAAGTGTACAGGGAAAGATCAAGGAAATGGGAGTAGAGTAGATAACTCCATTGTGGAGCTAGCACCTGCACAGGTATGATCAGCCGAATGGTCTCCTTTTGTGCTGAAATTTTTCAGATGCCATGAATTATTCAAAAGACACCAGTGATGTGTGAAGTGCAAATATCAGAACACAGTTATTTCATCACATTCACCCCCTGCTATAGATTCAGTCTGTCAGGTGGTCTGATAATCCTCTGGGAACGACGTAACTCTTGCTGAGGCTCCTCCCGGAGTACTAACTCCGGTTCATTCGAATTCCCAGAATCATCAGTATTTTCCACACTGAGGGTTTGTGTCTCTGAAGGTCCAATACCACGATTGAAAACTCTTCTCTCAGAGTCGAACTCTTTTCGAGCTCCAGCAGGTGCAAGATCTTTAATAGAGACCGTATCCTCTCGCCCATCCGAATATTGAATATACACATACTGGGGATTAGCATGGAGGAGTTGTACTTCCTCCACCAGTGGATCAGTCTTGTGGCCTCTCACATGTCTGCGCAACAACACAGGGCCCGTGGTCGTCAACCATGTGGGTAACGATACTCCATTAGTAGCTTTTCTTGGAAAACTAAACATCCTTTCATGAGGGGTGGCATTCGTCGCTGTACACAAAAGAGACCTTATGGAATGCAGCACGTCTGGCAGGACATCCTGCCAGTGAGAGGTCGGCAGGCCTCGTGACTTCAGAGACAGTACGATAGCCTTCCACACTGTCGCATTTTCTTTCTCGACCTGCCCATTACCACGAGGGTTATAGCTGGTAGTTCTACTCATTGCAATCCCCTTCGATAGCAAAAACTGTCGTAATTCTTCGCTCATAAAGGAAGAACCCCTATCACTATGTATATAGTTAGGCATGCCGAACAAGGAAAACAGTTGTCAGAGGCATTTAATTACAACAGCACTAGTCACATCCGGACAGGGGATAACAAAAGGGAACCGAGAGTACTCGTCTATAATATTAAGAAAATAGACATTACGGTCGCTCGATGGAAGGGGACCTTTAAAATCGAGACTCAAACGCTCAAATGGTCGAGTTGCTTTAATAAGATGAGCTGGCTCGGACGGCTTATAGAAGCGGGGTTTGCATTCAGCACAAACATGACAGGTTCTGGTCATTGTCCGGACCTCCTCAATAGAGTAGGGTAGATTGTGGGACTTAATGAAGTGGTTCATTCTGGTAACCCCAGGGTGGCAGAGTGCGTCGTGGAGACTTTGAAGCTTATCTGTACCTAGACTAGCACATACTCCTCGTGATAAAGCATCCGATGGCTCATTAAATACTCCAGGCCTGTACTGAATATCATAGTCATATGTTGACAGTTCTATTCGCCATCTTAAAATCTTATCATTTTTGATCTTGCCTCTCTGTTTAGTGTTGAACATAAAGGCCACAGATCGCTGGTCAGTAATGAGCGTAAAACATTGGCCAGCGAGATAATGTCTCCAATACTTGACTGCTTCAATAATTGCCTGTGCCTCCTTTTCCACTGAAGAATGTTGAACTTCTGGTCCTTGCAATGTACGAGAGAAGAAGGCTACTGGTCTACCAGCTTGGTTAAGAGTTGCTGCCAACGCAAAATCAGATGCATCACTTTCCACTTGAAATGGAATCTTCTCATCCACGGCACATACCACTGCCTTCTCAATGTCCCGTTTGATATTAAGGAAAGCCTCCTGAGCTTCCGCCGATAGCGGAAAAGACGTCGACTTAATAAGAGGTCGAACTTTATCTGAGTAGCTAGCCACCCACTGGGCATAGTACGAGAAGAATCCCAGACACCTTCTTAAAGCTTTTACAGTGTGAGGTAAAGGTAATTCCTTAAGTGGGCGTAATCTTTCAGGGTCTGGCCCGATTACCCCATTCTCCACAACGCAACCAAGAATACACAAACATGTAGTATTGAAGGTACACTTGTTTTCGTTGTAGGTCAGGTTTAACCTCTTTGCAGTCTCTAGGAACTTCGCGAGATTTTGATCATACTCCTGTTGGTCATGCCCACAGATGGTAACATTGTCCAGGTACGGGAATGTTGCATCCACCATACGATCCATCTCCCGTTGGAAGACGGATACCCCATTCGTCACTCCAAAGGGCACCCAAAGGAATTGGAACAGGCGCCCATTAGCTTCGAAGGCCGTATAAGGTCGGTCTTCTATTTTGATGGGGAGTTGATGGTAGGCAGACTTTAAATCAATGGTGGAGAACACGCGGTACTGAGCTATCTGGTTCACCATCTCAGAAATACGAGGCAAAGGATAGGCGTCTAATTGGGTATACAAGTTTATAGTCTGGCTATAATCGACCACAAGTCTTTTCTTCTCATTAGTTTTAACCACCACCACCTGGGCACGCCACGGGCTACCACTGTGTTCGATGATTCCCTCCCGTTGAAGCCTTTCCACTTCCTCTTTTATAAATGTTTTATCTTCTGAACTATACCATCGACTCTTAGTCGCTATAGGTCTACAATTAGGAGCAAGGTTCGCAAACAAAGAAGGCGGGCTTACGTTTAAAGTAGAAAGGCCGCAGGCTGTGAGCAGAGGCTGGGATCCACCATACTTAAGGGTAACACTCTCATGCTGACACTGGAAGTCCAAGCCTAATATTAAGTTCACACACAACTGAGGTAATATGAGGAGTTTAAAATCCTTATAGTCCGTATCCTTAACGGTCAATGTGACTTTACAATATCCAGTTACCTCCGAAGTAAGGGATTTGGACGCCATCACAATTTCATTTCGAGTAGGATACACCTTTAATGAACAGGAGTTAACAAGGTTGGGGTGTATAAAACTTTCAGTACTGCCACAGTCTATCAAACACCCAGTAGGACGACCATTAATCTTAATGTCCATCATAGATTTTGACAAGGAACACGGTATGGTCTGGTCAACCGTAGCCGAGGCTAGAGTAAAACGATAGGCGGCAGCAGAGAAGACATCGGGTACAGGATTACCCTTACACACTTTACTAAAATGTCCCCGTTTCTTACATTTAAAACAGGGAGCCTCTCTGGCTGGGCAACTTTGCCTGGGGTGTTTAGATTGGCCACAAAAATAACACTTAGACCCATGGGGCACAGCCGCAACAATAGGATTAAGTGGGGGCTCCATTGGTGTTATGGATGCCTCCATACTCGGAACACACGAGGCTGAGAGAGATGCATGGGCTGATGCATACACTTCTGAATTCTTCTGGGCTACATCTAACGATCGAGCAGCAGCGACAACCGTTTTTAAAACTAACGAGTCGTTCTCGAGGAGTCTCTGTCTAATATAATTAGATCGGAGGCCAGATATGAAAGAATCACGGATGGCTTCTTCCTGATACACTATGGCAGAGACAGCCTTGTAGTTGCAACTCTTAGCCAAAGCCTTAAGGTCCTGCAGGAAATCGTCCAGAGATTCCTCGGGTAATTGCCTGCGAGTAGACAGGAGATACCTGGCGTATACTTTGTTAACCGACTTAAGGTACTGGGCTTTAAGAGCTGCGAGGGCCTCTTCATATGTAGTAATATCTTCAATTATAGAGTAAGTTTGATGACTTACCAAGTTGGTTAGAAGACCCAACTTGTTAACCGTCGGATCGGTCGATGATGCGATGAAGTATTCAAAACATCGGAGCCAATGCGTAAATTTCTTTGACGCATCTGCCGAATGGGGATCGATATCCAGACGCTCTGGTTTCAAAAATCGATCCATCTTCCAAAAGTAGTTATTTAATAAAATTGATGTGCCAAATAACTGCCCGAATCCAAAGTTAAAGCTTAAGACTGAAGCCTTTTATTAAATAAGAATCATGGCAGAGTTAACAGAGTCCATCATCGACCGAGCCCTTGGTAGAACATACCAGAAGAGGGGCGGGGCCAGGGAGGAGCATTAGTGGTTCCCCCTAGTGGAACATTCCAGACATTACAAGTGCAAGTGCAAATATCAGAACACAGTTATTTCATCACAATGTGTTTTGGTTTATCAGGTGGTACAGCAACAATATGCAGCCAGAGGCAACTGCTAAAGAACTGGGGGCATTTTTTCTCTGCATTGCGTCCAAGGCGGAGACCCCTTACATCTGGTTACCATCCTGTTTGCTACATGCACATTTCCAATCGTAAGTCGGGCAGAGGCTGAGACATTGTACCTGGGACTGAGGTGGCTTTTGATCTCTGAGCATGGAATTGTTTCAAGCTGCTGCTCTTCTGCAGGGGCAGGGGAAGCCTGACTTGGCTCACTTCCTGGCACCTGTGTAGTAATTGGAGGGGAGTGGCAGACTGGGTGGATTTGTTGTCACCAGGAAAGATAGTAATGTCCTCCTTTGCTAGTACATGCCTTCCCTGTTCCTGGGCTCTGCTTAACCATACCTGCTGATCTGTGGGCAAGCACACCTCATGGTAGCAATCTGGAGGTTATTTGCTGCCAGAGCCCCTGCTATTCAACTAAAAGAAATAACTGGGGGAAGGGAAGAGCGAATCTTTCATTTCAAATGTGTCAAAAGAAGGTGCAAAGGTGCTTCCCTAAGTTAATGGAGATAACAATCAAGGGCTGAATCAAATCTTGTATCTCCAAGAGGACAGCTCAACTGCAGAACTGGCAAAGACAGTGGGAGCAGTTTGCAACACACAACCTTGGCCCATGGAATGGATTCCAGTGGGGGAGAGGGATACTGAAGAGGAGGAGGATATGTAATCCAGTTGCTATCTGGTAGAAGAAGAGCATTCCCTGGCACTAGGAATACATGATAAGACACAAGGGGAGAAATTCGGTATCGCCCCGTTTGGGGCGCAATTATCGGCCGGGTGCAAAGTTTTGCGCCTGGCACTAATTATCGCCTCCGACTGCAAACTTGACTTCTATTGCCCCGGAGGCGATTGGAGCGCTAAATCAGGCGCTACATACCTCTCTTAAGGCGCTAACGCCGAGGAGCGAGGTGCTACCTCATGAGCTTCGCCAGCGCTCTGTGATGTCATTCAGCAATGGAACACAGACACACTGGCGCCAGTCAGTTCTGAAAGGGGAGGGTCGATCTTGCTCTCCATTCGCACCATGTTCGTAGCAGCCTTGAATTTTGACCTGGAGAGACCTGTACATCAATCTGCTGGAAAGAACAATGAAGAGGTCCAGGGAAAGAGCTCAGAGTGCAGCCCCCATAGGCTCTTCTAAATCGATGCAAGGAAGGTCAAATCAAAATGAACCTGCAAAGTGCTGCTCAGTACCCAAAACTCCTTCACATAGCATTGAATCTCTCCAGAAGTCTCTCTCTCTCTCTCTCTCTCTCAGAATGCGTGGTGCAAAAATGTCGCCAACAAAAAAAGTCAGGAAGCGGCCGCCTTTAAATAGAGCTCCTTATAGTCCCTTCCCGACTGCAAAACGCTCCGCTCAACCTGTCGTTGCTAGCGGCAGGCGGTGCCACTCAATATTCGGTCTGTGGCGCTACCGAGGCGTTGCACGCTCGACTGACGTCACGAACTGTGGGCGCAGGAGATCATGGCGGTAGTGTTTAGCGCCGCCGCAAAATGTCTGGTCAATTTCGCGAGCGGTGCAAACATCGCCGCGCACGTGCGCTAGTTGCTTTGTGCCCCATTAGCACCCTCTTAGCAAACAAATTAATGTGGGTTGCATGCTGATATCTCCTGTCAACTGGACAAGAGTAGGATCAGCAGATGCTTAGCAACAGGTCACTTATTGATCTCATTAAATGGCGGAGCAGGCTGGAGGGGCCAAATGGCCTACTCCTGCTCCTATTTATTATGTTCTTATGTTTGTGATGCAAGGAGACCTGAATAGAGGAGGATTAAAATATTTTGAGAACACATTCAAAAAATGTTGCACACTTTACTTGTAAGGTGTCATACCTCGGGAGCCTACTGTCAACAAGGGCAGATTTCGATGACGAAGTCCAACACCGCCTTCAGTGTGCCAGTGCAGCCTTCGGTCGCCTAAGGAAGAGTGTTTGAAGACCAGGACCTCAAACCCGGCACTAAGCTCATGGTCTACAGAGCAGCAGTGATACCCGCCCTGCTGTATGCCTCAGAGACATGGATCATATACAGCAGGCACCTCAAAGCACTGGAGAGGTACCACCAACACTGCCTCTGCAAGATCCTGCAAATCCATTGGCAGGATAGGCGCACCAATGTCAGTGTTCTCACTCAGGCCAACATTCACAGCATCGAAGCTTTGACCATGCTTGATCAGTTCCGATGGACGGGTCACATCGTACGTATGCCCAATACGAGACTCCCAAAACAAGCGCTCTACTCGGAGCTCCGACACGGCAAGAGAGCCCCAGGTGGGCAGAGGAAACGCTTCAAGGACACCCTCAAAGCCTCTTTGAAAAAGTGCAACATCCCCACTGACACCTGGGAATCCCTGGCCCAAGACCGCACAAAGTGGAGGAGAAGCATCCGGGAAGGTGCCGAACACCTCAAGTCTCTTTGCCGGGAGCAAGCATAAACCAAGCGCAAGCAGCGCAAGGAGTGCACGTCAACCCAAGCACCCCACCCACCCGCCCCTTCAACCGCCGTCTGCCCCACCTGTGATAGAGACTGTAGGTCCCGCATTGGACTCATCAGTCACCTGAGAACTCATTTTTTAATGTGGCAGCAAGTCATCCTCGGTTTTGAGGGACTGCTTAAGAGAGAGAGGTGTCATATGCACTTAAAGGAACTAGGTGTTACATTTGGATTTATGGGTGTGCTTGTGAGAATTATGTTGCATGTAAAGGAACAGTTTGGTGGGAAGGATAATGAGAATCTGAAGAAGGAGGGGCAACTGGTCTTCCAGTTAATTAATTAGCATTAAAACAAATAGGACTCAGGCAAATGATATCATTTCAACATTGGTATTTATTTAAAAATACATTTTTAAACAGTTTTTTAAATCACTGAAATAAGGCACTGATACACAATGCCAAATGCAATAACTTGATTTGCACAAGGCAATAAATATTAGGTAATTTTCTGGGTCTCTGAATCATGTGCTCGAATAATTGAAAGTTGCAATCGTTCATCAGTATGTTGCATCGTTAGTTGAATATATGGATACTTTGGCCTTGATATTAACCAGGGCCACACCACCGCCCCCGCCCCCACCCCCCCCCCAGCCCCCACGAAGTGCAAGAGGAGGTCTGAGGGAGTTAAACCCTAAAAAACATAAAACGCAACACAAAGCTGACAAGTACGCCATTTTTACGGCAGCGGGTAGCATGCCATGTGAGTGTCCCGCAAGCCTGCCCTGCGATCACGGCTGACCACGATCTGCAGCGTGCTCTGCGACCGATTGCCGAGGGCCAGGCTGCGGCCTCCTGCTGCTGCTATTCCCACCTGTCAATTTGGCTGGCAGCCGGATGGGAAATGGAAGAAAATGATGATAATGAGGTCGTGTCGTTAAATTTGTCAGGACCTATGCATCCCTGGCCTCGCCAGGTTCTTCGGCCGTTTTCGATCTCCCACACTCCTTCCCCACTTCCCCGTAAATATTGGGGCCATTGTGACTATCAGAGTAATGCACAGAGGATGATTTACTCCTGATAGCTTACAATATTTATACCAAGAACAAACTGGACTGTAATAAAATGAACCACATAAATAGTGGGGTAGAAATTGCGGTCGGAGGCTTCCCGCGGGCGAACGCCTCCAAACTGCAAGAAAAGTACGCACCCACCTGAATGCTCCGGACCTTCGAAGACTCGCGCTCCTGGGCCTGCTGGCATACGCCTGCGTAAAGGCCCATGTTTCCCAGGGGCGGACACGGTTCGCAAGCGTCCCTGGGATCACGTGGGCTGGCCCAACCAATGACAAAGGGGGACTCCTATTATGCATATGGAATTCCATTTACGTACGGAATTCTCCATTATCATAATAGGAATCACCTAAAAAATACATTTCACAGCACAGACCGTGTTTTGATCCCTGGGTCGCTTAGTTCGTACCAGCGGGCTGGCAGAGTCCGTGTCACCTTGATCGACCTGAGGGGGACTGGGGAGATCGTGGCTCCGGGTGCAGGCCCCCACAGGCACAGAGCTGGCTTCACCCTGCCCAGTAGTTGGTGACTGACCGGCATCCTGGCTTCGGGTGGCCATCCCACAGGGAGCGCTCTGTTCCCCGGGTTGATCCGGCGGAATAGCTGGCAGATCCCTTGACGTCCCGGGTAGGGCGTCATCCTCAGAGGAGCGCAGGGTATCGGTGTCATTAATACGGATCCCAGCATCGATTGGGTCTGTGGGACACGTTAGGCAGGGAGCCAGATCCCAAAGTGACACTGCGGATTCCCGGCCATCAGGGTACTGCACGTATGCGACATGGGATTGACATCCGTCAGTTCCACTTCGTCGATGAGGGGATCACTTTTAGAGGATCGGACGAATCTTCGGAGCAGCACGGGGCCAGGAGCTGCCAACCATGATGGTAGGGACGTCCCATGAGTGGAGCGACGCTGGAACCCGAAGAATCGTTCATGAGGAATAACGTTGGTGGATATAGAAAGAAGAGACCTGATGGAATGCAACACGTCAGGAGCATAGTTTCCCAGTGCTGGTCTGATAGGTTGTGTGACCTCAGTGCAAGATGAACAGCGTTCCAAATGATAGCGTTGTATCTCTCAACCTGTCCATTTCCAATAGGATGATATGGTGTCATTCTACTTGTGGCGATTCCCCGTTGGGAAAGATAACTTTTGAGTTCGCTTGACATGAAGGAGGGACCCCGATCAGAGTGGATGAAATTGGCCGTACCGCAAAGGGAAAAGACCTGATCGAGACATTTGATCACTGTGGAAGTAAGCATATTGGGACAGGGGAAAGCAAAGGGAAAGCGTGAATATTCGTCCAACATAGTAAGCAAGTAGGTGTTTCGCGTTGAGGAAGGCAGTGGCCCTTTAAAGTCAATGCTGAGTCGCTGCATAGGCTGTGTAGCGTGTATGAGCGAGCCATCCGACGGATGGAAGAATTGCGGTTTTAATTCCGTGCAAATTCTACAAGTGGAGCACGTTCTTCTCACGTCTTCCGTAGAAAATGGGAGATTTTTAGATCGCACAAAGTGTAACATACGGGTAACGCCAGGATGGCATAAGTCAGTATGAAGATCTGCAAGAGTTGAAGTTGACATGGAAGAGCAGAATGCATGTGTGAGGGTATCCGGTGCCACATTCTCTTTGCCGGGTCGATAATGTATGTTGTAGCCAAAGGCGGCCAATTCCATCCTCCAGAGCTGTATTTTGTTATTCTTGATCTTCGTGCGTTTCTGGTTATCCAGCATAAAGGCCACGGAGCGCTGATTGGTTATAAGCGTGAAATGGTGACGAGCGAGAAAATGACTCTATTTACATACTGCTTCGATGATAGCCGTAGCCTCCTTCTCAACAGGAGGATAATGGAGCTCGCTAAAAGTTCTGGACAGAAATGCAACGGGTCGACCACCTTGATTCAAGGTAGCCGAGATCGCCACCTCCAATGCATCGCACTCGACCACGAAAGGGAGATTTTCATCGATGGAACGAAGCGTGGCTTTTTCCAGTTGTTGCTTGAGGAGGTCGAAAGCTGAAATAGTCGTTGCCTCCAACAGAAATGACTTCGCTTGAAGCAGGGGCTGGATCTTGTCGGAAAAGTGGGGTATCCACTTCGCATAATAGGCGAACATGCCGAGTGCCCGACGAAGAGAGCCGAGATTTGTAGGGGGAGGGAGCTCCTGAAGCGGACGAAGTCGCTCCGGATCCAGTTTGATGACACCGTTGCACACCCAGTAGTCAAGGATGTTGACTGATGGTACTGATTTCACAGATTTGGACTCATTTAAGGTTAAGTTGCGACGACGGAGAACGTCAAGAAATTTCTGGAGATTGGCATCGTGCTCCTTCTGGTCATGACCAGCAATGGTGATATTATCCAGATATGGAAAAGTGTCCGTTAAGTTCTCCTGTTTGACTAGGCTATCCATTGCCCGTTGGAAGACAGCCACCCCACTGGTGACCCCAAATGGAAGGCGACAAAACTGGTAAAGCTGACCATTGGCTTCAAACGCCGTATACTTTTTGTCAGAGTCCTTTAACGGTACTTGATGGTATGCACTCTTTAAGTCAAAAGTTGAAAATACCTTGTAGTTGGCAAGGTTATTGACCACGTCATCGATGCGTGGTAGTGGGTAGGCATCCAGGTCAGTATACTGGTTAATAGTTTGCGACTAATCGATGCAAAGACGTTTCTTGTGTTGCTTCAGAGGATTTTTAACAATGACGACTTGAACCCGCCAGGAAGATGAACTTGGCTCAACGATACCATCAGCTAGAAGGCGAGAGATCTCTGCCTCGATAAAGGATAGATCATCTTGGCTGAAACGTCGTGATTTAGTGACTATGGGCTTACATCAGGGGGAAAGATTGGCAAACAAGGAGGGCTCGTCGAGCGAAGCCGCTGAAAGCGCAGAAAACGGTACTTTGGAAATAGTAAGCTCCGGCTTTGACCCTCCAAACTCAAAAGTGAGTCTTTTGTGTTGTTTCTGGAAATCCTATCCCAGGAGCACATCACTGCATAGGTTTTTGAGCACCCCGAGCCGGGTGGAGAAATAAGTGCGGCCATTGAGAATAAGGTCGACAAGACAAAAGCCGGAAGAGTTGGTGGTCAGTATCGTCAGAGTCATTGCAATTTCCCTGTCCGAGGGGTAAATACGCAGTTTTAACTTACTGACAGCCTGTTCACTGATGAAGCTGTCAGAGCTGCATGAGTCGATTAGTGCACTCAAAATGTGTCCATTTACCAAAACCTTCGTGGCTGCATGGGACAGGCTTTGGGGAAAGACAGCTGTGATGGGAGGAGGAGCAGTTTTACCCTTGACAGCTGTAACCTTAGTAGTGGCTCTTGGGGGAGGAGCGGTTTTATAGATAGCAGCTGCAAAACTAACGGGCTCTTGACTGGTATACCTTAGAAAAGTGACCTTTCTTACTAACAGAGGCTCTTGACTGGCATACCTTAGAAAAGTGACCTTTCTTACTGCAGTGATTGTTACGTTATGAGCAGGACAAAATTTCCTATAGTGGAATGCACCTCCACAGAAGAAACACTTCCTTCCAGATTGCCAAGATGCCACTAGGGCAGGGTTGTCATCAGCTACGATAGAGTCGATATCAGTGAGGGCTTCCGCCCGAGGTCCATTGGAGGAGTCACTAAAAGTGATAGCAGCAGTCCGTGCACGTGGTAAAAGATAGGCATCTGCATTTTTTTTTGTTAAGTCCAGAGAACATGCCTCGTCATAGGCAGCTTGTAACTTGAGGGTTTTATTCTCCAACAGATGCTGGCGTATGAAGGGAGACGCAATTCCATTAATAAAGGCATCACGAATTAACTCCTCCTGGTACTGCTCAGCTGAGACAGCTTTGAGATTACAATCCTTGCTGAGCCTGCGAAGCTTTTGAAGGAATTTGTCAAGTGATACCCTGGGTTGTTGTCGAGTTGTGGTCAGTAGATGCCGAGCAAAAATTTCATTTGGGGCCTTAACATACAGTTGCAGTAGTATTTGGATAGCGGAGTCATAGTCTACACAGTCTTCAATATAGTCAAACACATGAGGGGATACATAATTGGCAAGTATCTCTAATTTATCAGGAACATTCTCACCACACACCCTGAGGAAGTTGCTGAAGATACGATACCAGTGTTTCCATACCTTAGCAGTTGTAGGTGAATTCGGGTCCAGGTCAAAACGGGTGGGTCGGAGTAGTTTCTCCATGATGGATTGATTACTACCTCTGGTTCCCTTCTACCGTTTGACTCGTAGCTGTCTGCGCCCAAAACCACTCAGAGCGTGGAGCAGCAAACAGTTGCTTAAATTGCCATAAGAAAACTACTAGGCACTTGGTCTGAATATTAAACAAGGCTTTAATCAACTGTTTCACAACATGGAGGTCCAGTTGTCCTTCACTAGTTCCTGTTTACAAAATGTCCTGAGCAAGCTGGGCCCGTGCCCGAGTATTTATACTCTCCCTGGACAACGCCACCAGCAGGCCGCCCAGTATTATTTCATAAGTCATTTCTACATGAATGGCAAGATTCATGTCACTAATTTTAAAGGTTTTGTATGTTTAAATCATTTAAATTTTTTATTTTAATATTTATTTAAACCCTTATGCTGGTAAAAGAAGGCCCTACATCTGCTTTTACCAGGCTTAAGAGTTTTGCTGGGCAGTAGTTTGGCAAATAGCCCAACTCTCCACCGGTGAATGTCCATTTCCAATGGATGCATATGATCTGTCAAGCAGAATCTTGACAGATTGCAAGTGTCGGGTTCTTGCGCATATGCATCGCATGCAGAAACCCAGAACTTGTGGGGCACTTACGGTGGCATACGCCGTCATAGCCCCAGAAAATCTGGGCCAGTGTAAAGCACTGTTGGCTGAGTACATGATTTATGCTATGGGGCCGATAATACCATCCATGAGCAGCATGTGAATTGAGGGCCAGCAACTGGCCTTATACCAGAATACGAGGTCAGCTAACTTAAATATTTTTCTGACACTCGCAACACTTTGCACATGATATGCTGGGAGCATATTATGGGCTGCAACTTAGTGTTAGAGGGAAAATTTACTGAGATGTGGCCAATTAAAGGTAATTAGCTACATTGATGAAGAAAAGTCTTCCAGCTCTTAGAAAGACGGAATACTGCTTTAAAAAATTGTTAGCTTTTCAAAGGCTGCATGGGGTGGGAGAGAAAAGAAGGAAAAATAATGGCAGACTTACAGCAAGCCAATGTCAAGGCACAAAAAAAGAGACTATAGACAAGAGGATTGGTAGAGCAATGCAGCCTGATCTCCTGTTTGATGGTTAACAAAGTTGATTTTCTGCTGCATGATTTGCATGGAAGAAGTACCCTGTATACAGCATCTACAAGACCTGGGAAAGGATGTAGGAGAAGGTGGCATAATGTAAGGAACCTTGCAAACTAGGACTAGTTAACAGTACCATCTGCCAGATTGAGGTGAAATATTATATGCACAAAATATTGTCTTTCAACCTGTCCCACATGTACCACTTGCCAATGCCAAGCCCTTGCACAACCTACAGTTCTTTCATTGTGTCTCATACATACCCATACTTCAGAGCACACATTCAAGCTGATATAAAGTACAGTGATAGATTGGCTGAGGTAGGGGGAGAGGTCGGCAATGTTATGGAGGTGGAAGTAGGCAGTCTTTATGTTGGGGAGGAGGTAGGGTTGGAAGCTCAGCTCAGGATTAATGCAGAGTTGAACAGGACTCTGAAGTTGCAAACAGTCCAGTTCAGCCTGAGACAGTTGCTAGGAAGGGAATGAAGTTTGTGCCACGAGTACAGAGGTGTAGTGGAGCCCAAAGATGATGGGCTGGATTTTAATTCAGGGGCGGGTTGGGGTCGTGTAATCCGCATTTCGTGTTATCCACACGAATCTAAATCGATGTGGGAGATTGATGTGAAATTAACTTAATTGTCCAATTGAGTTCCAACGTGTGGGAACCCTTGGCAAATGAGTTTTTCCAGTCTGAAAGTCACCTCCGATGGAGCTAGAGAACATAAGGAGGTGCTCTTCCCTTCTACAGGAAGGAAGAAGCCTCCCCAGCAGACCACGGCCATGTGGATACAGGTGGCAGAGGAGGTGAACTCCTTAGCAATGACCCGCAGAACCTGGATACAGTGTAGGAAGAGATTTCATGATCTTCAGCGCACTGGAAAAGTGAGTATGATTTTCCCATCACCCTCAATCTGATCCCCATTGCCTTTGCTCACCAGCACTCAGCTTTAGCAATCTCTTCCTCCACATCCCACTTGACACTGACATCCATGCATCCTTACCCATTCCCTTTCTCTCTATGGTCAAATTCACCTAACTATTCAACTATGCAGCCCTCACACTCCCTATCACTGTGATGCTATGCAAACAACTGACAATACACAGGGAGGGCCCTTGGTCTTGCCACCTCACTCCATCTTTGTCTCCTTCTAAGTATCTATGCTATGGAATCTCTACACTCACTCTTTCCTTCTCACTCAACCTCCACTTGTCTCCCTCATTGCAGGAAAAGAGAGCTCACAATAAAAGAGAAAGAGCGAGGACAGGAGGAGGGACACCCTCACTAGCCCACCTCACCCCCCTGGGAGGAGGCGGTCCTGGAAATCGTTGGAGTTGAGGAAGATGCGCAAGTGGGGGACGGACAGACGGGTGCAACACAGCAAGCTGGTGACAGAATAGTTTACCATCTCTCTCACTGACATTGCATGAGTTGCTGATAATGATTCTGAAGCTCTAACAGATGGACTTATGAGCATCTGCAATGTGAAATGTGCATGTAACCTTGGCATCACATCTCTGACTCTTTCCTTTACTCCCCCACAGGACCATCGCAAGCACCCGTCCCCACTACCCAGGAGGAACAGCCTGAGCAGCCAGACTCCACAGAGGAAGCTGCAACCTCTGAGGGCGCAGCGTCAGCAGAATTCAGCGCACCCAGACACTCACACCTCGGTAGGACCTTCGGGGCATAGAGTAGTGTTGTCACCTGGTGTATCACAGCTCACAAGTAAGTATCAGCAGATTGTGGAGACAAGGACAGCTGTGGAGAGTCCTAGTCGGAGGGCGCAGGACTCTGCCAGCTCGGCTCAGCTGCATGTCGACCCTCTGCCTCTGGGTCCATCCATAAGATCAGCGGTGCTGGAACTCCAGGAACAGATGCAGGAGTCTCTGGCAGGTTTTGTCTCCAGGGTCGCTGCGAGTGTGGAGCGAATGGAGGAGTCCATAGCGAACATGAGCAGAGCCTTTGTGGAGTCATTGGCGCATGAACGCATCACCATGGAAAGGATGGCAACCTCAGTGGAAATGATGGCAACCTCCGTCGAAAGGATGGCTACAGTAGACGAGAGAATGGCTGTGGCCACGGAGGAGATAAGTCGCCAGCGTGCAGAAAACATGGTGAGTGTTCAGAATAGAATGACATCTCTGGAGGAGCGATGGGCATCTATTTAACAGAGAAACCAGACCTTCATGGAAGTCCTTATGAGTAGGACTGCCAGTGCAGATACGGGTCCCCATGGCCCCCCTGATGTGCAGCAAGGTGCTCTCAAGCCACTTGCAGGTGCTGAGGGGGACCTGACCCATGAGAGGGAAGTTGGTGGCAGACATCAAGGAAGTGGGGGCTACTCTCCAAGCGCTCACACTTCCATGCCACTGCAGAGCCCTCGGTCAGAGCCCCACCAGAGTCCACACCCAACTGAGATCGGCGTTTCAACCCCTGCACAGTCGCAGGAGCAGCAGACTGTTGACAAGCCCTCACAGGCTCGCAACCCCAGAGGACACCCGCCAAAGGTGTTGAGACAGGAGCAGCAGGAAAGTGAGCAAGGAGCCTCCACATCTGCTGAAGCCACAGGGGAAGCACCACGTAGGAGCACGCGTAAGCGAAAGATACTGCACAAATAGTCACAAGGGTAGTCACTTGGGTGAAATTTGATGTATTGTTAGACAAAACCATCAGATTAATAATATTAGTAAAAGATCTGATGGCTACTGCTGTAGTTGTGGCGTGTGTCATTTCACGAATGGGACTTTCACATTGAGGGCTTAGGATTACTTGCAATTGTCAGTATGCTGGTCAAATAGCTAGGAATCCGCAGGGTCTTGGCCATTGTCGATGCTCAGGTAAGAAGCTGCGAGGCAAAAGTGCTTGATCGGCTAGGCTAAGCAAATCTGGCCAAGATGAGTGCGTTCCTTGCATCCCGAGCAGCAATGTTCTCGCGTAATGCTGCCGCTGGTTGATGGGCCTCTGCAGGATGTTCGTTTTTGCTTTCCTCCTCCTCCTCCTGCTCCTCCTCCACCTCCTCCTCCTCTGAGAAGGATATGTGAGGAGCCACTTGGTCCTCGGGAATCTGCAAGCCATGAAGCTGTGCCATGTTGTGAAGTGCACAGCAAACCACGATGATTCTGGAGACCCTGGCTGCTGAGTACTGCAGGGCTCCACCGGATCTATCCAGGCATCTGAAGCACATCTTCAGCAAACCGATGGTTTGCTCGATTATGGCTCTGGTGGATATGTGGCTGGAGTTGTAGCTCTCCTCAGCTTTGTTGGATGGGCTCCTCGACGGCGTCATTAGCCACGTCCTCAGGGGATAGCCCTTGTCTCCAAGTAGCCATCCGAAAAGTTGGTCTGGCAGACTGAAGAGCAGAGGCACACTAGACTGGCACAGTATGAAGGAGTGATGGCAACTGCCAGGGTACTTGGCACAAACATGCAAAATTTCCTTCTTGTGGTCACACACCAGCTGAACGTTAAGGGAGTGGAAGCCCTTGCGGTTGACAAAAATATCTGGATTGCGATGGGGTGCCTTAAGGGCCACGTGTGCAGTCAACGAAGCCCTGCACCCTTGGAAAGCCTGCCAGATTAGCTAATCCAACTGCTTGCGCCGTGACACTAGCTTGATCCTTGGTGAAATGGATGTGATTGTGCACGATGGCAAAGAGGGAATTGGTTACCTGCGTGATGCAAGTGTGTGCGGCCGCCTGGGAGTTGCTGCTGATGTCTGCTGCTGATCCCTGGAATGAGCCTGAGGCAAAAAGGTTGAGTGTGGTGGTGACTTTGACGGCCACTGGTAAGGCTTGTCCACCTGGTCCTCTGGGCTGCAGGTACAGTTGCAGCATTGCGCAGATGTCACTCACTACTTCTCGCGAAAGTCGGAGCCGCCTTTGGCACTGCTGCTCACTCATGTTGAGGTAGC
Source organism: Somniosus microcephalus (assembly GCF_052327205.1). Lineage (NCBI taxonomy): Eukaryota > Metazoa > Chordata > Chondrichthyes > Squaliformes > Somniosidae > Somniosus > Somniosus microcephalus. The sequence continues at coordinate 160,822 of NW_028225505.1, forward strand.
TGACCCTGTGACTGTAGACCCTGTTTGGGGGGTATTTCCTGTGCGGACGGGCTTCCATGTGCTGGCCCCTTCTGGCCTGTGCAGCTTCAGGTAGGTGAGCAGCAGCCTGGCGCTCCTGTTGCTGCTGCTGCTGTATGTGCTGCTGTTGTTCCTAGTTCTGCTGGTGCCACAGCTGGTGCTCGAGCTCATCTAATGCCCAGAAGGGAAGGAAATAAATGGCTCCCATGCTTCTGGTATGTGCCTCAGTTGAGGAAGTGCTCAGTGAAGGTGGCGAGAGGGGTTTCCCAGGAGGTCACACTGGAGATGGATGACAGGCTCCAAACTTCCACAGCTGTGGTTAAGCCTTCTAATAGTTCCCCCAGACCTGAGACAACAAAGTCCTGCCACCTGCAAATGATGGCTGATCAAATCTCCTCTTTAATGGTTGACCTGCAGCTGATAGTCAGCAATCCAATTGTGCTCCCGCCAGGTTTCACCGGCATGTTTCAGAACAGGCGTGTTTCACGTGGGAAAAGGGTTAAAATCGCAAAGGCCTTTCAAAATGGGATTAAAGAGGCAATTTAGTGCTTGTTAAGGGCCTTAATGGCCTGTGGTAAACCACTTTTATCGTTCACTATCGTTACACTATAGTTATCACTGTTATATCATTACTCTATGGTTATCACTGTTCACACTGTTGTATCACTATATGAGGTCGCCTCTTGTCACACTGTTATACCTGGGCTGACCACTGCTGACTCCGCCCATGGCTCCACCTACCTGCCCAGGTATAAAGGTGGTCGACTGGCTGGTATTCCTCCTTGTTGGATCCGATCACCCACGAGGGTGGGCTCTGTTATTTAGCCAATAAAAACCTATAGTTACTTTCTTAACTCGTCGCTTTTCATTGGATGAATTGCTAGGTATATCAATTTTATTGGCTAAATTTTAAAATGTCGTTCCCTGAGCAGCAAAGCGAGCAGCCAAACGACCAGCCAGACGCCGAGCTACAACAGCCACAGCAGCCAGCTTGGCTGCGAGCCCTCAGACCACCGTACCTGGATCTAAACCCACAGGCTGCAAACTCAGCCCTCGACTTCGAACACTGGCTGAGCTGTTTCGAGTCCTACCTGGGAGAATCCGGCGTGCCTCAGAGATCCAAGCTAAGAGTTCTGACCGCCCAAGTGAGCCCTAAAGTATTCGCACTCATCCGGGACCTTAAAACATACGAGGACGCCATCAACCAGCTGAAAAGACAGTACCAGAGCCCGGTAAATTCCATGTATGCCAGACACCTCCTAAGATCCCGCCCGCAACAGCCAGGAGAGCCCGTGGATGAATTTTTACGGGTGCTACAAGCACTCGGCAGAGACTGTAACTTGAAAGCGGTAACGGCGGCAGAAAATACTGAAGACAATGTCCGCGATGCCTTCGTGAAAGGCCTGCGGTCCGACTACTCACGGCAAAGACTACTGGAAGCAAAGGACCTCGACCTGGACAAAGCTGCAGCCCTCGCTCGCTCTCTAGAAGTGGCCCATCGGGACCTCGAGGCATACTCAAGGTACTGTAACTCGCGACCCTGGGACTTGGGACCGACCCCGACCGCAATACCCCCCGCAGCAACCCCCCTGGGACCTACCTCAGCGTCGGCGTCCCGGACCCGATCGAGACCGCCACCCCCGGTACCGGCTCCGACATCGGACCCCCGCGATCGGGCCGCCGGCTGCTTCTTCTGCGGCCAGGCGAAACACCCGAGGTCGCGCTGCCCTGCCAAAAACGCGACCTGCTCGACCTGCTTGAAGAAAGGCCACTTTGCAAAGGCCTGCAGAGGGGGATCAACAGAGGCCAGCAGTGCCTCATGCGAGCTGTGGGGGCGGCCATCTTCCATCAAGGCCACAGAGGCCAGCATCCCCACATGTGAGTCATGGGGGCGGCCATCTTTGATCCAGGCAACCGACACCAGCAGTGCCTCATGTGAGTTACGGGGGCAGCCATCTTCTCCGCCATTTTGTCCGACCTCGTGGGAGACGCCATTTTACCCACCACGCTCGACCGCCACCGTGCCTCTAGACCCGACTACCGCCTCACCCGCAGACTACAACAACTCGCTCAGCTATACACTAGCCTCCGTCACACTGGACCAAGCCCGCCCGCATCACCTGTCCAAGTCCATGATGGACATCAAAGTAAACGGCCACGCCACGACCTGCCTGTTCGACAGCGGAAGCACGGAGAGTTTCATCCACCCAGACACGGTGAGCCACTACTCCCTCCCTGTCCAGCCAACGCGCAACCGGATCTCGATGGCATCGAGGTCCCACGCCACAGACATCAGCGGCTACTGTGTTGTGACCCTGTCGGTTAAGGGTACGGAGTACAAAAATTTTAAACTCCTCGTCCTGCCCCAGCTATGCGCTGCCGTCCTACTAGGGCTAGACTTCCAATCCCACCTCCAAAGCGTCACGCTAGCATACGGCTGACCCCTCCCCCCACTCACAGTCGACAACCAGCAGATTTTAAACCGCCCACCGCGTAACACCTGCGGCCTATCCACCCTCAAGGTCCCACCACCTTCCCTGTTCGCTAACCTCACCCCCGACTGCAAACCCGTCGCTACCAAGAGCAGGCGGTACAGCACCAGGGACAGAGCTTTCATTAGCTCTGAGGTGCAGCGCCTCCTGAAGGAGGGCATCATCGAGGGGAGCACCAGCCCCTGGCGTGCCCAGGTCGTGGTCGTTAAGACCGGCAATAAAAACCGCCTGGTCATCGACTACAGCCAGACCATAAACAGGTACACCCAGCTGGACGCATACCCCCTTCCCCGCATATCTGATATGGTCAATCAGATCGCACAATACCGAGTATTCTCTACCATCGACCTTAAGTCGGCCTACCACCAACTCCCTATCCGCCCGGAGGACCGCCAGTATACCGCCTTCGAGGCGAATGGCCGCCTCTACCACTTCCTTAGGGTTCCCTTCGGCGTCACCAACGGGGTTTCGGTCTTCCAAAGGGAGATGGACCGGATGGTTGACCAGAACGGGCTGCATGCCACGTTCCCTTATCTAGATAACGTCACCATCTGCGGCCGCGACCGGCAGGACCATGATGTTAATCTGGAGAAATTCCTCCGTACGGCCCAACGGCTGAACCTCACCTACAATAAGGAGAAATGTGTGTTTAACACCTCGCGCCTTGCCATCCTCGGCTGTGTAGTAGAGAACGGAGTCATCGGCCCCGACCCCGAAAGAATGCGCCCCCTCATGGAGCTACCCCTCCCCCACTGCCCAAAGGCACTGAAGAGAACCCTGGGGCTCTTCGCCTACTATGCCCAATGGGTGCCCAATTATGCAGACAAAGCCAGACCCCTCATGAAGTCCACATCCTTCCCCCTTACCGAGGAAGCGTGCGCAGCCTTCTCCCTCATTAAGGGAGACATTGCCAAGGCCACAATGCACGCAGTGGATGAGTCCATCCCCTTCCAAGTGGAGAGCGATGCATCCGACTTCGCCCTAGCCGCTACCCTTAACCAGGAGGGAAGACCAGTGGCCTTCTTCTCAAGGACCCTACAGGGCCCTGAGACCCGACACTCGTCGGTCGAGAAGGAGGCCCAGGCGATTGTGGAGGCGGTACGACGCTGGAGGCATTACCTGGCAGGCAAACGATTTACCCTCCTCACTGACCAGCGCTCGGTCGCTTTTATGTTTAATAACAAGCTGAGGGGCAAAATCAAGAATGACAAGATCTTGAGGTGGAGAATCGAGCTCTCCACCTATGATTATGATATCTTGTACCGGCCAGGTAAGCTGAACGAACCCCCTGATGCTCTGTCACGAATTACATGCGCCAGCGCGCAAACTGATAGACTTCAGACCCTCTACAACGACCTCTGCCACCCCGGGGTCACCAGACTTTACCACTTCATTAAGGCCCGCAACCTGCCCTACTCCATCGAGGAGGTCAGGACCATGACCAGGAACTGCCAGACCTGTGCCGAGTGCAAACCGCACTTCTTTAGGCCGGACAGAGCAAGCCTGATCAAGGCCACCCGCCCCTTCGAGCGCCTGAGCATCGACTTTAAGGGGCCCCTCCCGTCCTCTGACCGTAATGTGTGATGTGCCTCAATAATTCCGAGACTCGAAGGTAGCAGAACAAAACAAGGCTTTTATTAACTTAGAACGAAACACGTAAGCGAGAGAGATGTCGTCCTTCTGGAGACTGGGGCTAGACTGAAGCTAGCTTACAAACGGGGCCAGGTATGGGCGCAGCCCTACACACAGCACATTCCAGCACACAATACAGCACATTCCAGTACACAATACAATGAGGTCTGGGGGAAGGGAAATGACACTGAAACCGATCTCAGTCACAGGCAGTGATGAATGGAAATATTTCATCACATTCACCCCTTCTATAGATTTAGTCTGTTCGGGGATTTGATAGTCCTCTGCGACCGACGTGGCTGTTGCGGTGCCGCGGGTGTCGGCTGGGTGTCCCCGGTAGCCTCCTGGGTCTCTGCCAGGGGTGCCGCCAGGGTTGTTGAAGGGGTAGTTGGTGGGGGTGCCGTTGGTCGGTGTTCTTCCGGGGGTGATGAAAGAGTAGTGGGTGGGTAAGAGTTGCTGTGATCGTCGTTGCCGCTATTGCCGTGGTTGTTGTCGATGCCGGCTGGGGCGACGTCTTTTATGGACACGGTGTCCTCCCTTCCGTCGGCGTGCCGGACATATGCGTATTGGGGGTTGGCGTGGAGTAGGTGTACTGGCTCCACGAGAGGGTCCGTCTTGTGGCCCCTCACATGCCTTCGCACGAGTACCGGACCTGGGGTGGAGAGCCATGACGGCATGGATACGCCTGAGGTGGATTTCCGGGGAAAGACAAACATTCGTTCATGAGGCGTGGTATTAGTGGCCGTACACAATAGCGACCATATCGAATGGAGCACATCCGAGAGGACTTCCTGCCAGCGGGAGATAGGGAGGCCCTTGGTCCTTAGAGCTAGAGTGACTGCTTTCCATACTGTCCCGTTCTCTCGCTCCAACAGAATCACAGAAACCCCACAGTGCAGATAGAGGCCATTTTGGCCCATCGAGCCTACACCGGCACATATCCCACCCGATCCCCATAACCCCTACACCAACACATATCCCACCCTATCCCCGTAACCCCACGTATTTAATCCCCCTAACACTAAGGGTCAATTTATCATAGCCAATCAACCTAACTCGCACATCTTTGGACTGTGGGAGGAAACCGACGCAAACACGGGGAGAATGTGCAAACTCCACACAGACAGTCACCCGAGGCCGGATTCGAACCCGGGTCCCTGGTGCTGTGAGGCAACAGTGCTAACCACTATGCCACCGTGCTGCCCTATATAGTCAGAGAAAACTGCCAGATGATTACCGGTAATCTTTCTAACTGCCCTTTATCACACCTCGGCAGAGAGATAATCACAGCATTCAAAGGTGTGAATGGTGTCCAAACAGGTCAGTCAGGAAAACATTACATCAAAGAACAATGAGGTGGGGTCACAAGGGGTCAAATGTTGCAGATGCTAGGGTCTGTATGAAAAACAGAAAAAACCCAAAAAACTTTGCTGGAAATCACAGCAGGTCCGGCCGCATCTGTGCAGAGAGAACAAGCCAACGACGACTCGAGTCTGGATGACCCTACGTCAGGTGGGGTTACATGTAGCGTGACATGAACCCAAGATCCCGGTTGAGGCCATCCTCATGAATGTGGAACTTGGCTATCAGTTTCTGCTCGACGATTTTGCGTTGTCGTGTGTCTCGAAGGCCGCCTTGGAGAATGCTTACCCGAAGATCGGAGGCTGAATGTCCTTGACTGCTGAAGTATTCCCCAACTGGGAGGGAACACTCCTGCCTGGCGATTGTTGTGCAGTGTCCGTTCATCTGTTGTCGCAGTGTCTACATGGTCTCGCCGATGTACCATGCTCCGGGGCATCCATTCCTGCAACGTATGAGGTAGACAACGTTGGCCGAGTCACATGATTATGTACCATGTACCTGGTGGGTGGTGTCCTCACGTGTGATGATGGTATTTGTGTTGATGATCTGGCATGTCTTGCAGAAGTTGCCGTGGCAGGGTTGTGTGGTGGCGTGGTCGTTGTTCTCCTGAAAGCTGGGTAATTCTGTCGCGACACAACAGACTTCTTACAGAAACTCAGCACCCACGGACCAGTTGAACCAGGAACACTCCTCACCACGATGGACGTCTCAGCACTCTACACCAGTATCCCCCACGATAACGGCATCGCTGCGACAGCCTCAGTACGCAACACCAACAACAGCCAATCACCAGACACCATCCTACAACTCATCCGCTTCATCCTTGACCACAATGTCTTCACCTTCGGCAACCAGTTCTTTACCCAAACACACGGAACAGCCATGGGGACCAAATTCGCACCCCAATACGCCAACATCTTCATGCACAAGTTCGAGCAAGACTTCTTCACTGCACAGGACCTCCAACCAACGCTATACACCAGATACATCGACGACATTTTCTTCCTATGGACCCACGGCGAAGAATCACTGAAAAGACTACACGATGACATCAACAACTTCCATCCCACCATCAAACTCACCATGTACTACTCCTCAGAATCGGTTTCATTCTTGGACACACGAATCTCCATCAAAGACGGACACCTCAGCACTTCACTCTACCGCAAGCCCACGGACAACCTCACGATGCTCCACTTCTCCAGCTTCCATCCTAACCACGTTAAAGAAGCCATCCCCTATGGACAAGCCCTGCGAATACACAGGATCTGCTCAGACGAGGAGGAATGCGATGGACACCTACAGACGCTGAAAGATGCCCTCGTAAGTACAGGATATGACGCTCGACTTGTCGATCGACAGTTCCGACGGGCCACAGCGAAAAATCGCATAGATCTCCTCAGAAGACAAACACAGGACACAACCAACAGAGTACCCTTCGTCGTCCAGTACTTCCCCGGAGCGGAGAAACTACGTCATGTTCTCCACAGCCTTCAACATATCATCGACGATGACGAACACCTCGCTAAGGCCATCCCCACGCCTCCACTACTCGCCTTCAAACAGCCGCCTAACCTCAAACAGACCATCGTTCACAGCAAATTACCCAGCTTTCAGGAGAACAGCGACCACGACACCACACAACCCTGCCACAGCAACCTCTGCAAGACATGCCAGATCATCAACACAGTTACCATCATCACACGTGAGGACATCACCCACCAGGTACATGGTACATAATCATGTGACTCGGCCAGCGTTGTCTACCTCATATGTTGCAGGAAAGGATGCCCCGGAGCATGGTACATCGGCGAGACCATGCAGACACTGCGACAACGGATGAACGGACACTGCACAACAATCGCCAGGCAGGAGTGTTCCCTCCCAGTCGGGGAACACTTCAGCAGTCAAGGACATTCAGCCTCCGATCTTCGGGTAAGCATTCTCCAAGGCGGCCTTCGAGACACACGACAATGCAAAATCGTCGAGCAGAAACTGATAGCCAAGTTCGGCATTCATGAGGACAGCCTCAACCGGGATCTTGGGTTCATGTCACACTACATGTAACCCCACCTGACGTAGGGTCATCCAGACTCGAGTCGTCGTTGGCTTGTTCTCTCTGCACAGATGCGGCCGGACCTGCTGTGATTTCCAGCAAAGTTTTTTCTTTTTTTCTTTTTTTCATACAGACCCCAGCATCTGCAACATTTGACCCCTTGTGACCCCACCTCATTGTTCTTTGATGTAATGTTTTCCTGACTGATCTGTTTGGACACCATTCACACCTTTGATTGCTGTGATTATCTCTCTGCCAAGGTGTGATAAAGGGCAGTTAGAAAAATTACCGGTAATCATCTGGCAGTTTTCTCTGACTATATATGCTGTGCCTGTATACTTCTCTTCACTTCACCTGACGAAGGAGCAGCGCTCCGAAAGCTTGTGATTTCAAATAAAGCTGTTGGACTATAACCTGGTGCTGTGTGACTTCCTACATTTGTTGGAGATAGTCATTGCCCGGCACTTGAGTGGCGCGAATGTTACCTGCCACTTATCAGCCCAAGCCTGAATATCATCCAAGTCTTGCTGCATGCGGGCATGGACTGCTTCATTATCTGAGGAGTTGCAAATGACACTGAACACTGTGCAATCATCAGCGAACATCCCCATTTCTGACCTTATGATGGAGGGAAGGTCATTGATGAAGCAGCTAAAGATGGTTGGGCCTATGACACTGCCCTGAGGAACTCCTGCAGTGATGTCCTGGGGCTGTGATGATTGACCTCCAACCACCACAACCATTTTCCTTTGTGCTAGGTATGACTCCAGCCAGTGGAGAGTTTTCCCCCTGATTCCTATTGACTTCAGTTTTATTAAGGCTGCTTGATGTCACACTCAGTCAAATGCTGCCTTGATGTCAAGGGCAGTCACTCTCACCTCACCTCTGGAATTCAGCACTTTTGTCCATGTTTGAACCAAGGCTGTAATGAAGTTGGGAGCCGAGTGGTCTTGGCGGAACCCAAACTGGGCATCAGTGAGCAGGTTATTGGTGAGTAAGTGCTGCTTGATAGCACTGTCAACGACACCTTCCATTACTTTGCTGATGATTGAGTGTAGACTGATGGGGCGGTAATTGGCCGGATTGGATTTTTCCTGCTTTTTGTGGACAGGACATACCTGGACGGTTTTCCACACTGCCGGATAGATGCCAGTGTTATAGCTGTGCTTGGCTAGAGGCACGGCTAGTTCTGCAGCACAAGTCTTCAGCACGACAGCCGGGATGTTATCGGGGCCCACAACCTTTGCTGTATCCAGTGCGCTCAGTCATTTCTTGATATCATGTGGAGTGAATCGAATTGGCCGAAGACTGGCTTCTGTGGTGGTGGGGACCTCAAGAGGAGACCGATATGGATCATCCACTCGGAACTTCTGGCTGAAGATGGTTGCAAACGCTTCAGCTTTGTCTTTTGCACTCATGTGCTGGGCTCCACTATCATTGAGGATGGGGATATTCATGGAGCCTCCTCCCATTAGTTGTTTAATGGTCCACCACCATTCACGACTGGATGTGGCAGGACTGCAGAGCTTTGATCTGATCCATTGATTGTGGGATCGCTTAGCTCTGTCTATAGCATGATGCTTTTGCTTTTTAGCATGCATGTAGTCCTGTGTTGCAGCTTCCCCAGGTTGGCACCACATTTTTAGGTACACCTGGTGCTGTTGTACACTCCTTATTGAACCAGGGTTGGTCCCCTGGCTTGGTGGTAATGGTAGAGTGAGGGATATGCCGGGCCACGAGGTTACAGATTGTGGTGGAATACAATTCTGCTGCTGCTGATGGCCCACAGCGCCTCATGGATGCCCAGTTTTGAGCTGCTAGATCTGTTCTGAATCTATCCCATTTAGCACGGTGGTACTGCCACACAACACGATGGAGGGTGTTCTCAGTGTGAAGACTGGACTTCATCTCCACAATGACTGTGCAGTGGTCACTGCTACCAATACTGTCATGGACAGATGCATCTGCGATGTGTATAGGTGAGGACGAGGTCAAGTAGGTTTTTCCCTCGTGTTGGTTCTCTCACCACCTGTCTCAGGCCCAGACTGGCAGTTATGTCCTTCAGGACTCATCCAGCTCAGTCAGTGGTGGTGCTACTGAGCCACTCTTGGTGATGGACATTGAAGTCCCCCACCCAGAGTACATTCTGTGTCCTTGCTACTCTCAGTACTTCTTCCAAGTGGTGTTCAACATGGAGGAGTACTGATACATCAGCTGAGGGAGGGCGGTAGGTGGTAATCAGCAGGAGGTTTCCTTGCCCATGCTTGACCTGAAGCCATGAGACTTCATGGGGTCCGGTGTCAATGTTGAGGACTCCCAGTGCCACTCCTTCCCACTGTATGCCACTGTGCCGCCACCCCTAGGTGGGTCTGTCCTGCTGCTGGGACAGGACATACCCAGGGATAGTGATGGAGGAGTCTGGGACATTGGCTGAAAGGTATGATTCTGTGAGTATGACTATGTCAGGCTGTTTGCTTGACTAGTCTGTGGGACAGCTCTCCCAATTTTGGCACAAGTCCCCAGATGTTGGTGAGGAGGACTTTGCAGGGTTGACTGGGCTGGGTGTGCCATTGTTGTGTCCGTAGCCGGTGCCGAGGTTGATGCTGGGTGGTCCGTCCGGTTTTATTCATATTATTTTGTTTCGTAGTGGTTTTTTTACAACTGAGTGGCTTGCTGGGCCATTTCAGAGGGCAGTTAAGAGTCAACTGTGTGTCTGGAGTCACATATAGGCCAGACCATTTAAGCATGACAGATTTCCTTCCCGAAAGGACATTAGTGAACTAGATGGGTTTTCACAACAATCCGATAATTTCATGGTCACCATTACTGATACTAGCTTTTTATTCCAGATTTATTTAATTAACTGAATTTAAATTCCCCAGCTGCTATTGTGGGATTAGAACTTATGTCTCTGGATCATTAGTCCAGGCCTCTGGATTACTTGTCCAGTAACATAACCACTATGCTACTGTTCCTGTTGAGCCTTGGTCCCTCATCTGTGTTTGTTAAAAAGCTATCCTCATGCATAAACATTGGCAGGCAATGGAAAAAGTTGTAATTCAACAGAGATTGTTATGAATGTTTACAGAAACCACAGTCCTTAGCTCCCTCCAATGCATCTCCGATTATATATGCTGCATATGAACAGCAAGTTCAGATAATGACTGAAACAAGGGCATTCAGTGTGCCCTGAGGACGCCAGAAAGCTAAGGACATAATGTACATCAAGATTTTAATCACCAAACATCGAATTTGCTCAGTGTTTTTAAAAAAATGTTCAACTGTAGCTTATACTTTATCTACCGTGCTCATTGATATTTTGATGCATAATACATTCTATTGCATCTTGCGACAATGTGATTTTTAAAAATTACATTCCGAATTTGTTTCTCTCAGTATCACATGTACTGTGGTTTGGACATTTTAAAAGGTTTCATTAATCCCCGGTATTATAACAGCAAATATAGTACAGCTGTGGCTCAGTGGGTAGCATGCTTGCCTCTGAGTCAGAGGTTGTGGGTTCAAGTCCTACTCCAGGGACTTGAGCACAAAAAGCTAGGCTGACACTCCAGTGCAGTGCTGAGGGAGTGCTGCACTATTGGAGGTGCCATCTTTCAGATGAGAACGTTAAACCAAGTAGATGTAAAAGATCCCATGGTACTATTTCAAAGAAGAGCAAGGGAGCTATTCCTGGTATCCTGGCCAATATTTATCCCTCAACCAACATAACAAAAACAGATTATCAGATCATTATCACATTGCTGTTTGTGGGAGCTTGCTGTGCACAAATTGGCTGCTGCGTTTCCCACATTACAACAGTGACTCCGCTTCAAAAGTACTTCATTGGCTGTACAGCTCTTTGAGATGTCTGGTGGTCGTGAAAGGCGCTATATAAATGCACGTCTTTTTACATGCCATGTGTCATAAAAATATAAACAGTGCTGCGTTGGTATTCACAAAAGGCTGTAACTGTACAATCCACAATGGGAAATAACTATAATATATAGAAGGCATGTTAATCCCCTATAATATGCAATGAAGGAAAATGACCTATCAATGCAGTGAGGTTCACATGGTATAATAGTGCTATAGTCCAGCCAGATGGTTCAATGGTTTGCGTCACTTGCTGCGGCTGCAGGGTCTGCCATCTCGAAACGTCGCACTCAATCCCGCTACCTAATTTGGTAAAACTGGTCCAAGTACTTTACATAAATAATAACATAGTGAGGCAGTAACATATTGAGGGGTTCAGGTGATGTTGCCACGAGCTTTGTTCTGCGGTTTATCTAACCCTTTGGAAGACTATTTTCGCTTGTTTGCGAGCGTGTGACATAATAATAGAATAATAAACTGTGTTTAAATAAATACCAACCGCGTCCGGTGTGCAGTCATCTGCACAAAAATGACATGCTGGTCTGAGTTTTCTCCCTCCCCCACCTTGCTTTTTCATGGAGACATGACCCTTTAATGGGTTTTTAATCAATGCCACCCTTTTTATCAGAAGAAAAATTAAACTTTTCTAATGCGGGTTATTCGCTTCATACACACTCCTAACTAAATGTTGCCTTACCTAATCACATCATGACCAACACACAAAGCCTTTTTAACAATGTTTTACTGTGTTAATAATCACTTCTCTCAAAATACCTGATATCCTAAGTAATTAAGAAATCCTAGTCCAGGCATTATTCTGAATACATTCGATTTTTTTTGGGGGGGGGAGGTGTTATAATTCGGGATATTCTTTAATAAATTCTAAATTTGCAAAACGTTCTTGTACGGTCGGACGGCATTTCAACCAAATATATAATGATATAAAACTCGGTCAATACATTCCAGGAATCCGAAATACGTTTAGCCCCATGATACGTTTAATATTAAAATTCAGCTGTTGCTAATATTCACTGGGATATTCCCACTCACGCAGCCTCGCCTAATCCTCTGCAGGCCAGAGCGCAGCGGTCTCTCCAACTCACCCAAAGGCAATCGCTCCAAGAGGAAGAGGTAACTCGAAAAAAAAGTCACTCCTGATGGTTTTATGAAGGAAGAAAGACATGCTGTGGCGGCACATATCATCGTCGGTTCTGTCCCACCGCGATTTAAAAGCGTAGTGGGCTTTTTTCCATTCCATCTGTTCTGCCATTTTCTGTGAGAGTTCGTAAGTCACCGGATTTTCTCTCTCTCTCTCCCCCTGGGTAGCTATCGGCCGTTTCTCCATGTGATTCAGATCCTTCGGTGCGACTGTCCGGGGTCTCAGCTCCCAACTACTCGGCGCTGGCCCTGAAACTGATCAAGCTCTGTTCCACAAGCAGGTGCTGAAAACGCGCCTCGCTGTCTGAATTACAACTCTCCCCACCCACCAGATCTATGCACTGTCAGCTCTACGTACACTGATTCAATACAAGCACATTCTGTAAAGACTAAATCCTGGGGTAAAAAGATCTTAAAAATAACTTTATTGGATGTGAAAATGACACGCAGTGTTGCAATGCTGCTCGTATACAGTTCAAACGCCTACAGAGATTGAACAGGAAAATCGGTAAACAGTGGCTGGCTGAAGTGTGGAGACTATTTCACATTACGTCAGCAATAACAACTTGCATTTATATAATATTTTAATGTATTAAGAAGTTCAAAGGCTTCACAAAAGCGTAATCAGACAAATATTGTCACTGAGCCAAAGAAGGGGATATTAGGAAGTGTGACTAAAAGCTTGATCAAAAAGACAGGTTTTAAGGAGGGTCTTAAAGGAAGTGAGAGAGGTGGAGTGGCAGAGAGGTTTAGGGACTGAATTTCAGAGCTTAGGGCCTAGACGTTTGAAGGCACCGTGATCAATGGTGGGGCAAAGAGAGTGGGGGATATGCAAGAGACCAGAGTTGGAAGAAAGCAGAATTCCTGGATGGCTGTAGAACTGGAGAACGTTACAGAGATGGGGATAGATGAGGCCATGGAGGGATTTGAACACGAGGATAAGAATTTAAAATTTGAGTTGTTGAGGGACCAGGAGAATGCAGGTCAGTGAACTAAGGTGTGATGGTTGAGTGGTTCCTTGGTGCGAGATATGATATAGGCAGCAAAGTTTTCGATTAACTGAAGTTTATGGATGGTGGAAGATGGGAGGCCGGCCAGAAGAACAGTGGAATAGTTGAGTCTGGAGCTGACAAAGTCATGGATGAGGGTTTAGGCAGCAGACAGGCTGAGGCAAGGGTAAAAACAAGTGTTGATTTTAGTCACCCTATTTAATATTTCCTTCTTTGGCTGGGTATCCACTTTTGTCTGATTATACCTCTGTGAAATGTCTTGGGACGTTTTTGCTATGTGAGAGGTGCTATCTAAATGCAAGTTGTTTTTGTCGCTGTTGGCTTATCTTGCACTGCAACATTGACCATTTTTTTTGGATATTAAGGGATTTTTTGGGATACTAAGGACATTTTTGGATACTAAGGGAATCAAGGGATATGGGGATGGTGCGGGGAAAGTGGAGATGAGGTAAGGGATCAGCCATGATCTTATTGAATGGCGGAGCAGGCTCGAAGGGGCCAAATGGCCGACTCCTGCTCCTAGTTCTTCTATTCTTGTTGACCTGGGTTTACAGTGCCTGGCCTACTGGGGGCGCTGCCGGCGGAGTCGCACCTCTGCTCTCCCCGCGGCTCCGCCCTCCGAGCCGGCGCTGCGCATTGTGGGCGTTTCACTTGTCCCTGGTAACCGGGGAGATGCTGTGAGGGTGGCCGCGGTGCTGGGTGAGAATAAGCAAACAAAGGAGCGGATTCCAGGCGGAGCTGGAGCGGCGGCGGCGGCGGCGGCGGCGATGCAGCCGGAGGATGCTCGCTATCTGAAGAGATTGGTACGGCAGCAGTGGCAATAGCGACTGGCTGTTGCGAGCGGGCGGTGCCGGTTGTCTTGTCAACGGAACGGGCTGGGCCCCTGAGCCTGCAGCCGCCGTGACTGCACTTGGCTTTCTGGCCGCGACACCTTTTAATCCGGCCGTTACTGCCCTTTTCACGGCTGGTATCTACGGCGCGGGTTTTGCAGCCATGTTGTGTAAATGTGCGGATGGTTGCAAATCCCCCCCTCCCCCGGTTCCCCCGATCCCCCGAAGATGCTGACACCATCCTGGGACACAGTTTCTCTGGTGCAAGGTGCTCTTGGATACATTTAGTGGCGTTATTCTTAAGTCGGCCTTGATGGTGAATATTGGTAGGTTCTTTAATAAATGGGGAGCCTCACAGCTAAACTGATCCTGCCCTTGATGTTGGCACTTTCAGCATGGGTTGCTGATCAGCAACACTGGCTGATGTCCTCCTCCATCTCGTTCGTTGAGGTCAGTTACAGTGCCCTTAATGCCACTATGGATGGCTGTGATGATTGGGGCTACTCACTGGATAAGCTTGTTGAGCCATAAGAAGAGCCAATGCTGGTTGTCATCAGGCTGCTACCAGGTACTAGCTGGCAAATTGGTTGAGGTCGGGAATTCGTGGCAAGATGTGTGGCATTTGGGAGTTCACATTAAGTTTGATATTGTTTATTGTGATCTTGGGGAAAAATGGGGAAACGCATCTTGTGAACTGATCCAGGATGGGGAGTACTTTCTGTACAAAGTATTCCATCTGCTTGATTGAAATAAAATATATCCTACCTGTTTGTATATCACAGAAAATCACAGAAACCCCACAGTGCAGATAGAGGCCATTTCAGCCCATCGAGCCTGCACCGACACTTATCCCACCCTATCCCCGTAACCCCAGGTATTTAATCCCCCTAACACTAAGGGTCAATTTTTATCATAGCCAATCAACTTAACCCGCACATCTTTGGACTGTGGGAGGAAACCGGAGCACCCGGAGGAAACCCATGCAAACACGGGGAGAATGTGCAAACTCCACACAGACAGTCACCCGAGGCCGGATTCGAACCCGGGTCCCTGGCGCTGTGAGGCAACAGTGCTAACCACTATGCCACCGTGCATATATATATATGTTTTAATTTGTTTTAAACTTTACCTACAGAAATCCAAAACAAAACAATAGCAGGTTGGAAAACAAACAAGAGCAAACTACAAATTTGTTAACCAAATACTGTATATACAATTCAATATCTACAACAGCAAATGATAGGTTTACGTTATGTCAGACAAAGTAGCAGCAGATATTCCAATACTCATGAGTGAAGAACATTAAGAAATTAGAATAGGTTAGGAGATCATATTGGAGACATGTCCAGGCACCAGGCAATGTGAACAGACATTGAGGTTCATAATTAAGACATGCCAGTTCAAAGAAAAAGCTATGGGAAAAATTAACTGATGGTAAGAGAGAGCTGGGGCCAAACCAAATCCAGTGAGAAAGCAGATGCATTTAGATTGCAGTCGCTGGCCTGCAAGCTGCAGATTGGATTTCAACCAGGCAGAACCCCATTTACTCTCTGGCTGACAAATTCTATTGCCTAGGAGACAGTTCTGTCCAGGTGTGCAGAGCTCCTTTGAAAAATAAAGCAAAATGTTAGATGTCTAAAAACAACAACTTGCATTTATATAGCACCTTTAACGTAGTAAAATGTCACAAGGTGCTTCACAGGATCGCAATCGGACAAACAGCGACAGAACCAAAGAAGGAGACATCAGGACAGATGACTCAAAGCTCGGTCAAAGAAGTATATTTAAAGGAGCGTCTTAAAAGAGGAATCTTAAAATAGTGTGTTTTGAGTATCCCCATTGTCCAAACATCAAAATGAATTGAAGGGACATATAAAAGTTGTCCAGGGGTCCCCTGGGCTTTTTTTTTTATAGTTTGACATTACATTGGATTTACACTCCAGGAAGTGCAAACCAAAGTGGTGTGAGATTACCTCTTCCAGAAAGTCTCTCTGCTTTTCTGGAGTCAGCTCAGGCCCTGACTCCACATTTAAACTATAACTTTACTGTTGCTTTTAAACAAAAATTGCACTGAAGTATGCTAATGCAATCAAACCATGATACTGACTCACTACTCCTGTTGATCGCTGTGTGCAACAAAACCTAGTGAAGTCTTGGGCATAATCAAAAAAGATAACTTAAGATAACACATCATTCTGTGATATCTTAATTTTTGTTAGCATATTTTGATTGTTATGGAGATCCAGCATTTTATCGTTGATTTTATCGTGAAGATGGCTCGTGTGTCTGGAACACCTTGTGTGGGAGCTAGTGTTAGGAAACATGAGCATCTTCTGGCTTGCTTACTTCCAGTTTAAATGTCTCCTTCCATGCAAGAGCTTTTTTTTTAGTTTGTTTAACAGAAAATATTAATCCACACTCACCTTTCTTCCTTTTAACTTTGGCTACATAACAACAATCACTGAACTTCAAATGTAATTCCTTGTATGTGAAGTGCTTTGCAATGTTCTGATGTAATAAGGTGCCATATAAACCCAAATATATGTTAACTTAATGTGACCGCAGGCTACTGTGAAGCCAATTGAAGAATTGAACTATATCACTAATGTCTCAGTGATTGTTTTATTTTGCTGACCACAAATGACTCTGTGCCTCATTGTAGTAGAAGTCAGTTACAATGTTAATGTAGGGAAGGAGCAATACTGATTGAGAACATTTTTCATTTGTCATTGTTGTTTCAATGGTAGCACACTCGCCTGAGTCAGAAGTTTGTGGGTTCAAGCCATACTTTGGGGGATTAAATACGTGGGGTTACGGGGATAGGGTGGGATATGTGTTGATGTAGGGGTTACGGGGATCGGGTGGGATATGTGTCGGTGCAGGCTCGATGGGCCGAAATGGCCTCTATCTGCACTGTGGGGTTTCTGTGACTTGAGCACATAATCTAGGTTGGCACTTCAATGCAGCACTGAGGGAGTTCTACACTGTCAAAGACGCCATCTTTCAGATGAAACGTTAAATCAAGGCCCAATCTGCCCCCTCTGGTGGATGAACCTCCCTCCAGAATATCCTCTGCCTCTTCACTCTTCACCTTTAAAAGCCCATCTTTTCAACCAAGCTTTTGATCACCCTCTCTAATCTCTCCTTCCATGAGTTGGGATCCATTCACTATCTATATTTTATCTTCCCCCTCCCCCGCCACTTCCACCTAACCTCTAAAGTGCCGTGGGATGTTTTCTATTCTTTGAGGCGTGATATGAATGCAAATTGCTGCTGCTGTTCCTGTTTGATAGATTTCAGACTTGTCACATTTACGTAGAGTGAGAGTTCATTCTGATTTAAAATGTAATAATTGATTCTAATGTAGTTCACTCTGCAGAGTAAGCATTACTCCATATCTCTGGATAGATTTTTAACAGGTCTCTTTGTTTTTAATTGTATAAATTCCACTCATAACATTTCCATGATGGTAGTTCTGGATATTGTGCATTAGAGATATATTACACAATGACAAAGAAGACTAAACTCTCTCCTGTGCTCCTTGGTCGTGTTAGTGCTGGACAGATGTTCAAGGTATTTGCTGTTTGGCAAGTAAGACTCTTGAATTAAGCTCATTTTTGACTTGTCAGAAACAGTTACTTGAACTTTAAACATTAGGACATAATCCTCGGAATTCAAATGAAAGACTGCTTTGGGAATAAATAAGAAGCTAAACGCGGGGTAGAGAAGGCCTGCAGCAGGTCACCAAGGACCAGGTGTAACAGATGGAAAGTAACTGGATAATTGAGTGGAATGTTCTGGTCCTGACCTTGATGCATGAAATTTATTTTCTTTTAATGTTTCTTGTAATAGGCAGAGCAGCATGGTGTTGAAGTACAAGACCTGGGATTGCCCATTCAATTCATCACACACTGAGTTCCTAATCTCTGTGTTGGGAGAGGAACATGGGCACCCAGAGGTGTTTGGATTAGGCTTCTTTGATAGCAGAGTAAGGAATAGCTCCAGTCTTTGAAGGAGTTGACATCGCAATTGTTTTTCTTTATTTAACACAGTAACAGGACTTGGATTTAATTGTGTAAGATGGGGGAATAACTGGTGAGGTTTCTGCTTCTGTACAGATATTTCTTCTTCTTTCCACCTCCCACACCAAGCCACGAGCAAAGTGTGGATGGGGTTGGCAGCTTGATGTTTCAACATTCTTTGAACCTGATCCTTATTTTATTTCTCTGGACATGCCCCTTGTATAAGAACCGAAATGAAGCACAATGATCAAAAGTTGCTCAGACCATCTAGTACAACCTGATGTTTTTAGGTTCATGTACATGATCTGCTCAGACTTTTTACTCCCTTGTGGCTTGACATTGAAGTCCAGAATGATTTTTCTTTATGGCTATAAATTAGAATTTGTTTGGAACTGTTCTAGCACTTAAAATCTGCATGGAGGTGCTTTTAGCATTGGGACAGGATTATTCATGCGTGAAAGAAATTAAAATAATCTGTAGGGCATAATCTGTGCAATGGAGCAGATTGGAGAGGAGGACTAGGTTGTATGATTTTTGGTTAAAGCCCTTGGTTTAGTTAGTTGGGAATAATAGTTTGGTAAGAGGATGGGTTAATGGTAAGAGCTGTGTGTGATGGGAAAGGCAGTAAGATGACTACACTGTCTTTACCACCCTTTCCCCTGTCCCTCACCTCACCCCTCCCCCAAACAAGTTCTAATTCATCTCTTGCCCTGCCAGTACACTTTACACCTAATCTCAGCCTATTACCATCTCGTCTAGCTTCTAATCTCTTTTACTTCTTTTGTTTCTTTTATTCTTTTGTCCGATCACAGCCCTGCCTTCAATCTAGTTTCTTTTCTTTCCAGTTTTGAAGAAGGGTTCGACCCGAAACGTCAACTCAAATTTCTCTCCACGGATGTTGCCTGACCTGCTGAGTTTTTCCAGCATTTTCTGTTGTTATTTCTAATTCATGCTGTCTGTGGATCACCTGATCGGGGGAGGCGTATATTTGACCAAACTAGGGGAGGGTTGTAATAGTAGTTAACTCTTTCAAGAACTAGGATATGCTTTCCTGTTGCAGGATTTAGAATTGATAAACCACATGTAGGTAATGTCAGTCGGTGAATATTGGTCTAATAGCTGCACTGTATTTTAGAAAGAAAGACCAGTACTCTTTGTTCTCTTTATTTTCCTTGCTCATTGCTTTATGCCTTTTTCAGTGGCGATTCATGTTTGCAAATGGCTGAGTATTCACGCTGCAGAGTAGCTGTTTCGCTTTACTAAGTGTTGATGGTCTGGTGTACAAGAGTGACAATGTTTTTCTGTCCCAGCACCCATCAATGATTCATATGACACTGAAACGAGCATTGCCAAAGCTATTTATGTTTAAATTAGCTTTTTTAGCAACAAAAAACAAGACATGGCACACACCTCTAAATTAGTCTTCAGATTGTTAAGTGATACTATTTTTACTTGGAGCCTGCCTGAGAATATGGAATTAGTTTATTGTTTTGTTTTCCTAAAATTTCAGATGCATTGGCTGCCCTTCACCCATCCCCCACAAAAAATATCTGTTGTTACTGACATGTCCAGTCAATTCCTTTGATACCTTGGTTCCTGTCTGGATTATCTTCACGTATTGCCTTTGTTCTTTCCATTTCCATGTCTTCCATTGTTACTGTTGGCAAAATCTTTTCCCAGATGCCCTTTTAATCATTTCTGGTCTCTGAATTCTTTTCTCCTGCTGTTTCCAATTATTTGAGCATCTGTGTCCCTTCTCCTTGCCTCCTATGATATTTTCCTAACTCGCCTTTACCTACCTTGTTGTCCCCAATACCAGTAGAGATATATTTAGAAATAAATAACTGGAATAGAATGCGCCAAAATATATAGTAATTTAAGAAAGAGGAAAACCTAGTTACGATTTCTTAAAGCTGTGTTTGAGATTCTGGAAATTGAGGATTAGTGGTTAGAAATAATTGCCATACCATTGGGATATAAAGTAATAAACTGGTTCTGAAATGTATTTTAATAAAAACAATTCCTTCACATTTACAGCGTGGCCAAAGTCACTTTGTAATAAACTGTTCTTGAGAGCTGCCTTGCCAGATTTGTAAGCAAAATAATGTATTGGCAAAATTGTGCTGTAAAAAATGTAAGTTACATTGGCTTATTTCCTGACTGACTTCTAAGCAGGAATATAAGTGCAAGGAGAGTTATGGCAGACAAGCTATGAATTTGAGCCCGTATTCATGAAGTGCATGGACATGTTTTCCCTGCAGTAACACATCAAAAGTAACTTTAAATGCCCTAATAACATAATGTTAACAATGTTTTATATACCAGATGTGATGTTTCCACTCTAAGATTTAAGTAGAAGTTGATAATGCTGTAGTTTGAATCACTAGGCGCAATATTTTCAAAGTTGGAGCCACTTAGTACTCCGACATTTTTATCCATGATAATTGAGAAATTTGAGGACTTTGTGCTCAGCTGCATCCAAGTTTTTTCTAGATTAAAACGTGCTTAGGTGTGTGTTTCAAGGAGATAATTGAACTTATGGTTCATGCTGATGTAGTGTTCAAGGTATTTTTTATCCTAACCTTCTGTAGCTGTCTTAAAAATGTGCTCCTTGCTATTTTCCTATAATACATTCCAAGAAAAGTTTCCTGCAGATTGAATATGTAATGCTTTCCAGGTAGGGGTTAAATTGCACATGCCCTGGGAAAAGTATTAGAAAATAAACCAGTTCTGAAGAAGGGTTTCGACCTGAAACGTTAACTCTGTTTCTCTCTCCACGGATGTTGCCTGGCCTGCTGAGTTTTTCCAGCTTTTTCTGGTGTTATTTCAGAAAATAAACCAGTTATAGCTAAGTTCATATGCAGAATTATTTTTTTATTAAGGACTGATTTTGATCTGAGAAGATAGCAGTTTAATTTATGACAAAAATTAAATATTCTGTTGTATGCAAAGCAGAATAACAATGATTAATTCAAGGGAGAATTTGCTTGAAAATTTGATTTCTTGCTACTGGTTAATATTTGTGACTGGGATACTTTTTGTCAATTAAAAATGAAGATGATTTTGTGCAATATCTACAATAGTTTAAAGGAAATGATCAATGATTTATCTTGTATTTGGCAATTCAAAGGATGTTGTGAAGTGTAGTGCTTTTTTTTCTACATTCAAAGTCCTACAGAAAATGTATGTAAGTTGATCCTTATGTCATAGAGTCATAGAGTTTTACAGCACAGAAAGAGGCCCTTCGGCCCATCGTGTCTGCGCCGCCCATCCATCCCTGTCCAGTCTAATCCCATTTTCCAGCATTTGGTCCATAGCCTTGTATGCAATGGCATTTCAAGTGCTCATCCAAATGCTTCTTGAATGTTGTGAGGGTTCCTGCCTCTACCACCCTTTCAGGCATTGAGTTCCACATTCCAACCACCCTCTGGGTGAAAAAGTTCCTCCTCAAATCCCCTCTAAATCTCCTGCCCCTTACCCTGAATCTATGCCCCCTTGTTATTGACCCCCCTACTAAGGGGAAAAGTTCCTCTTTATCTACCCCCCTCATCATTTTGTACACCTCAATCAGGTCCCCCCTCAGCCTTCTTTGCTCCAAGGAAAACAACCCCAGCCTGTCCAGCCTCTCTTCATAGCTGAGGCGCTCCATCCCAGGTAACATCCTGGTGAATCTTCTCTGCACCCTCTCCAAAGCAATCACATCCTTCCTATAGTGAGGCGACCAGAACTGCACACAGTACTCCAGCTGTGGCCTCACCAGCGTTTTGTACAGCTCCATCATAACCTCCCTGCTCTTATATTCTATGCCTCGGCTAATGAAGGCAAGTATCCCATATGCCTTTTTAACCACCTTATCTACTTGTTCCGCTGCCTTCAGGGATCTATGTACATGTATACCAAGGTCCCTCTGATCCTCTGTACTTCCTAGGGTCCTACCACTCATTGTGTATTCCCTTGCCTTATTTGTCCGTCCAAAATGCATCACCTCGCACTTTTCAGGGTTAAATTCCATTTGCCACTTTTCCGCCCATCTGACCAACCCGTTTATATCGTCCTGTAGCCTGAGGCTTTCCTCCTCGCAATTTACCACCCCACCAATTTTCGTGTCATCTGCGAATTTACTGATCATACCTTTTATATTCTCATCCAAATCATTTATGTAGATCACAAACAACAAGGGACCCAGCACCGATCCCTGAGGTACCCCACTGGACACAGGCTTCCAGTCACAAAAGCAACCTTCGACCATCACCCTCTGCCTCCTGCCACTCAGCCAGTTTAGGATCCAACGCGCTAAGGCTGGATCCCATGGGCTCTTACCTTCTCTGGGACCTGATCTTCATGTGTGTACGGGGAGATGTTCTCTACCTCACTTATCTGGTTCTGCTTTAAGACATGTCAACTGGAAAGGAAGGTAAAATGGTCAGAATTCAACAAAGTAGATTTTGCATTCCATCAGATATCCCTTTTTATTTACTTGTTCATGTTATGATTTCAGTTCAATTGATGTATACTTGACTTTACGTTGACTGTTACTAATTTTAGGCCTGCACTAGATATTCTTTCAGGTTTAATGTTGCTGGTAGCCTCTGTAAGTAGATCTCATATCACCAACGGTCAGGAGTATACCTTTAGCGCCTGTTATCCAGTTATATGATGGTGTGACCTGGAACCGCAACAGTAAGACCCTTCACTGCGTACTGGATACATTGATCTCGCACATGCCTCGTGCATGTCTCCTTTCATCCGTAAATCAGACTAATGAGCTGTATAGTGAGATGAAGTCAATTGTAAACTGACAAGTTGGTTTATTTTATATGAAATACTTGACTGAACAGAATGTTCTTTTCACAGCATGGTTTACCTATTTTCTATTGCACCATTTTTTTTTATTAGTATATGGGATGTGGGCGTCGCTGGCAAGGCCAGCATTTATTGTCCATCCCTAGTTGCCCTTGAGAAGGTGGTGGTGAGCTGCCGCCTTGAACCGCTGCAGTCCGTGTGGTGAAGGTACTCCCACAGTGCTGTTAACATCAAAAATAATGAATTATGCAACTTTGGCCTTGATATGGGCTTGCCGTCACTCGCTCTCACTGACTGGCATTCACTTAGATAGAGAGTGATCTCCTTTCTGACTTTTTTGAAACTTATTGCAGACTTGGCCTCTCACTCTTCCCTCAGCCAACTTTGTCGAGGATTGGATCATCAGGTTGCCAGTCAAGCGGCATCCTTGGATCAGAAACCTCCCATTTGACTAGGCCTCCTGCTGTTGCCAGTGAATGAAACGTAGTTTGTGCAAACCTCTCTGGAATGTGCTAATGATCTCTATTGTCTCAAACGGATATGGTATGCGAGAAACACACTTCATGCCCCAGCTAGTGTATTTAATCCACAGGCTGAACAACTCGTGTGTTACTGAAAGTTAACTCCTTCTATCTTGAATTTAATTCATAGAAACATCATAATAGAAATTAACCCCAAATCCCTTCTAGGGCATTTCTATAAATATTGAACACTGATGAGTAGGGAATGTGATGTCAGTTTTCTGCTGTTGCAGTCCAAAATTGTGCGGGTTAGGTTGATTGGCCATGATAAAAATTGGCCCTTAGTGTTAGGGGGGATTAAATACGCGGGGTTACGGGGATAGGGCTTGGGTGGGATGGCTGTCGGTGTAGGGACAGGGTGCTAGGGTTTGGATGATCAGCCATGATCTCGTTGAATGGCGGAGCAGGCTCGAAGGGCCGAATGGCCTACTCCTGCTCCTATCTTCTATGTTTCTATGTATCCATTCATTCTTAGTTGTCACATAGCTTGAAATTGTGGATGTTTTGATGGAATACTTATGAACTTCTACAATTTGAAAGATGCCGGAGGCCATTGGGAAGATCCAGTAGCCATTTCTAAAGCCCTGTGACATTTCAGTTTCAATTTGGAAACCTGCTGCAGAGATACCAACCACCTGGTTATGGGATTTAAACTCTGCCGTACCACCTACTTGTGTTTTTACTTGGGGGATAAATATGACAATTCTCTACTGTATTTTAATATTGGATATATGTATAGTTGTGTTGAATGTTTTCTTTCTTTGTGTTTACAGTTTTTTTCTATACTGAAAAATCAGAATTGGCAAGTAGCATCATTTTCTGAAGCATAGCCTCAAATAGCCAATGAAGTTGGTTGGGCAAGTCCAATCATGCCATGTACCTTGTAGTGCTGATAGTGATTTTTTTCAGGGGAAGGCTACAAGTTACTGAGAGTTTTGACCTGCTTATTTGTGGGATGGAAGTTTTAGCCCATTGCTTTCCATGGTAATTTTGCCATAGTCAGTAGAACATTTTCAATTGATTTGCAGCCATTCTTAAGCTTTGTAAACGTGTGCTTCTGAAAAAGAAAATAAGGATGAGTGTGTGGGGGGAAAATACACAAACCAGAGTTTAACTCTGGGAAATCCTAAGTATAGTTTTCATAATTCAGTATTTTGACCCCTGTCAGAAACCTTGTATTGCTGATCCAGCAGTATGATTCAATGAATGTATCTCCAGATTCCTCGTAGGACAGGACACATTCCAAGCTGTTCATTTATAATGACTAGTTTATGCTGATTCCATGCTGACATGTTTAATTTTTGGGAAGGACCCTAAGATACTGAATAATAAATGTTTTGTGGCTGAATCCCCAAAACATTGGGAGATTACATGCACTCCAGTGATTGATCTCTGACCTTGTGTGTTTTTAAATGTTAACCAATTTTATAGCACGCAGGGTGATGCTACAGTGATTTCCCCCATACAGTTGATAAGACTAACAAAATACATATAACAGATGAATGATAAAAGATGCAGAATCTAAAAGGAGACAGGAAAAAGTTAATATTTTACATAATAAAAGTATATTTATGGTGGGTGTAATAAAATCTCTTTAGGTGGAGACATTATCACACATTAGGTCCTTTCGCAGATCAGTTCACCAAAGGACTGCAGAGTGCAGCTTGTTAACAAATTCTAATCCAATAAGAAATCTGCAGCAGAAATTATGCTGCAGCGATGACTGGGCATTCAGCCCAGGGCTTGCTCAGGACAGGATGTTGATTGTGTGCTAAGTACATAGTCATAGATAGATGCGATGGAGCGCAGTTTGAGGTATGTTTTGTTTAGGGCACTTTGCCGTGCAAACATTTTCACTAGGTTTGTTTATTTAAATATACATTTCTGCAGATAACAGGCAGGATGGGAAGGTTGAATTTTTGTCAATCTTTTATAAAGGAGCAAACTAAAAAATGGGATGATGTATTTTAAAATAAATGTGTTTCATCATGGGGAAATATGTGCTGTATTTGTAACAAACCCTCGTTCTCAAGCTTTTAAGGGTGGGGCTTACCATTTATAGTCCAGATTACAACAGAAAAATACTTTGTCATTCCAAACTAGTAGCTATTTCCAGTTAATATTAACCTCTCCTACATACATGAGTGCTTACAAATACACCACTATTTTCTGTTTATTCTATATTACTGCTTTTGTAAATTAGATATGACTAAAGCAATGTTGGATTACATTCAAAGCCATGCTGTGTGTATTTTTCTTTTGTTGTGGAAGCATATTAAAATACACAGCAAAAAATGTTTTTCTCTCCACAGTGCAAAACCATTATGATTAGTTTATCTGTTTTCCTACAATGATTTGAGGACTGAAGTACTCTGAGTTTAAAGCAGAATTAGACAAATAATTGAGTGAGTGCTGGTGCAGATGGGCCAAATGGCCTCCTTCTGTGCTGTACTATTCTATGATTCTATGAGTGAGTGTTTGGGAGTTATTCATTTTTGGGACGGTCCAGATGGTCTATTGTCTTTTCTGGTCCTGTAGAAGTTCCTATGTAAAAATTTGGTAATTGGGCAATTGCAAGAGGTACTTGAGCTAGTTTGGTTTACTTCTCATTCCTTTTAATATAGTAGATTAATTTGTTGTTTTATTAATGCCATAATGTGGAGCATAAACACGGGCATGGATCAGGATCAGTTGGGTCGAATATACATACTTTCTATGTAATCAACAAAATGATTAATTCTGACATATTACAATTGTCAAATATGCCACTATTGGAGGTGTCTTTGGAGAAATTTCCCAAAACTGCTCTGCACATTACAGCTGTAGAACTTTTCTGGGTTTAAAAAATAAATAAAAACGCTTCCTATCTCTGCTTATTTTAGAAAATAAAACATTAGAGAAAAGATTAATGCAGTAAAACTAACATGGGTTCAGGAAAAATATCTTACTGAAATAATTACAGCCATCCAAATATCTTCTCAAGGATAGCAATGTACAATTTTGAAAAGGCCTGAGAGAGGAGCAGGTGGTGGGAGGGAAGAAACTGTATTCCAGCATCCCTTTCGTTACAAATTGATCCTTGCTGGATTGTAAAAATACATTCTGGTGACAAAATTCAGCTTTTGGTAAAATTCTTAACCTATTTTTGGAATGAAGTTAGTAAGAAAGAAATAACTTGCATTTATATAGTGCCTTTAACGACTTCAGGACGTCCCAAAGCACTTTATAGACGATGAAATACTCTTTGAAGTGTAGTCACTGGTGTGGGGAGGGGGGGTGGTGGTGGTTTGCTGGCAACACCGTGCACTAAGTGGTGATGGATGTTGATGCTGGGAAAATGGAATGCTTCCCATTTCAGGCATCCACTTTCAGCATTCAGCACTCCCAGGTCAGGAATAGCACAGTCAAAAGCAGAGTCCAGTTCCCTGTACTTTGCCCTAACGATGCCCTAACTGTGCCTCAGTCCCATCCTTAGAAGCGGTTTTGCTTTGCACCAATACTAATGTTATAGTGTAAATCCAGAGTCAGGCCCCAACCATGCCAGACCTGCTTCATAGTGATGTTAAAGTTGTAGTGTAGATGCAGCCTAAGTTGCATGAGTTTGGGAATTGGGTGAGGCATTGCATTAACTTTTACATCTTTGAGACCTTTTGATCTATAAGCTGTAAGACTCCTAAGTGAACTGAATTTGAGGCAATCTCAATCTCAATCCATTGCACAGTTATGAACAAATTTGTGGCCTTAAGTGGAAAATTTCACAGTAGTGGAGTTAGGAATACTTTTCTAAAGTTGGGGCTAAAGCACATGATTGGGGCGGGATAGCTTTATTTTGCACCTCGCCTGCTCTCTACTTGACTACTGTCCTTACTGTTGACACAGGGTAGCCAGTCTGTAACAAAAAAAAGATTATTTTATTCTTGTGCTGACATGCTGCGCCTTAATGTGCGCAGGTGTTATTCTTGGCTCAGTGGTCGAGGTCATGGGTTCATGCTCCACTCCAGGGACTTGACCACATAATCTAGGCTGACACTTCAATTTGGTAGTGTAGGAATGCTGGGCCATCTTGGATAATAAATTAAACTGAGGCCACATTTGCCGCCTCAAGGTGGATGTAAAAGATCCTATGGCACTATTCAGAGAAGAGCAGGGGAGTTCTCTTGGTGTCCTGGCCAATATTTATTCGTCAACCAACACCAGTAAAATAATGGTCTGGAAATTGCGGTCGGAGGCTTCCCACAGGCGAATGCCTCCGAACCGCAAGTAAACTCCGCACCTACCTGGTGCCTCTGTACCTTGGAAGACTCATGCTCCTGGGTCTGCAGGTGTATGCCTGCGTAAAGGCGCATGCGATTCTCAAGCGTTCCTGGGATCACATGGGCTGGCCCAACCAATCACAAAGGAGGATTCCCATTATGCTTATGGGGATTCCATTTACGTACGGAATCCCCATAAGCATGAATAGAAATCCCCCCAAAAAACACACTTTCACAACACTTATAAAAATAAATATCACATGGTCAAAATTAATTAAAATACAATTTAATTAAACATTTAAAACAATTTTTTTTTGAAAAATAAATAAACATTTTCAAGGGGCCAAAAGTACCCTAAATTAATTTTAAAGGTTTTTGTATGGTTAAATCATTAAAAAAAAATATTTTCATATTTATTTAAACCCTTTTACCAGGCGTAAGGGTTTTGTGGGCATTCCCTGTGCCAGCGAATGTCCATTTCCTGCGGATTCGTATGATCTGTCATGTGGAAAGCCAGAACTTGCGGGGCACTTACGACATGATATGCGGTCATAGGTCCCGGAGTAGCCGGGCCAATATATCTGGTCATTGATCTCATTGCTGTTTGTGGGATTTTGCTGTGCACAAATTGGCTGCTGCATTTCCTTGCATTACAACACTTACTACACTTCAAAGGTACTTCATTACCTGTGAAGTGTTTTGGGATGTCCTGAGGATGTGAAAGGTGCTATATAAACGGTAGTTTGTTCGTTCTTTCTTAACTAAAAATGTACTAGTTCCTGTGGGGCTGCAGAGTTCTTCCATCAGTGAAGAATATAACGATGGAATGCAATTATAGTTTAAGCAGTTGCTGTTTAAACAATCTGCTATTGTTAATTGCTGTACATTCCTGTCTTTAGAAATTACGATTACATTACTAAATTAACATCTCCATGTTAGTCAGAACTCTACAGATTGAAACCATAATTTTCAAGTTGTTCAGGAAACAAAGTGAGGTACAAAACAAAAGTCTAACTCTTAAGATTCCTCTTTAAAATGATTAGTCAAAAAAAGATTTTCTTGAATCTTTTTGATGCCCAATTTAATGTTATTTTAAAACCCCAAGTGTGTAATTGGGTGTGCTTGGCTAAAAATGGTTCACATTCTGATCATTCCTCACACTGCTGGACTCCTTGAAAACAGTAAACTTCTTGCTTCTCTTACCCTCTGAAATCAAATACTAAAGGATATAAATCTTCAAATTTTATTTTTAAAGAGATCCTGAGACTTTAATCAGAAAAAACAGCAGTAGCTTACTATTAAACATTTTTAATGTACATGGGGAAGTTGGAATATTTTTCAAGTTGAATAAAATTCTCATTTGAGGATGATGCCATCATCCTCACCTGTGCAATTATTGTATTAATGTTTCCATTGTCCATCTCCTATATGTTGCCCATGTAATAAGCATTAAGATAAGAGAGTGTTTGAAGACCAGGACCTCAAACCTGGCGCTAAGCTCATGGTCTACAGAGCAGCAGTGATACCTGCCCTGCTGTATGCCTCAGAGACATGGACCATGTACAGCAGGCATCTCCAAAGCACTGGAGAGGTACCACCAACACTGCCTCCGCAAGATCCTGCAAATCCATTGGCAGGATAGGCGTCAGTGTTGTCGCTCAGGCCAACATCCCCAGCATCGAAGCTTTGACCACACTCGATCAGCTCCGATGGATGGGTCACATTGTCCGCATGCCCGATACAAGACTCCCAAAACAAGCGCTCTACTCGGAGCTCCGGCACGGCAAGAGAGCCCCAGGTGGGCAGAGGAAACGCTTCAAGGACACCCTCAAAGCCTTCTTGAAAAAGTGTAACATCCCCACCGACACCTGGGAATTCCTGGCCCAAGACTGCACAAAGTGGAGGAGAAGCATCCGGGAAGGCACCGAACACCTCGAGTCTCTTCGCCGGGAGCAAGCGGAAGCCAAGCGCAGGCAGCGGAAGGAGTGTACGTCAACCCAAGCACCCCACCCACCCGCCCCTTCAACCACCGTCTGCCCCACCTGTGACAGAGACTGTAGGTCCCGCATTGGACACATCAGCCACCCGAGAACTCATTTTTAATGTGGAAGCAAGTCATCCTCGGTTCCGAGGGACTGCCTAAGAAGATATGTTGCCCATATAAGCATTTAGATGAAGCTGTTATTGTAGGTATTTTGTGAATCAAAATTGCCCCTCAGTCAGGAGAGTGCGCTCTATAAAGGTGTGTGTTATTATTATGTATTATTCATGGCCTTGGTGACATCCTTGGCTCAGTGGTAAAAATCTCACCTCTGAGTAAGAAGGTCATGGATTGAAGCCCAACTCCTGAGCCTTGAGGCTCTATAGTGTTTTGAGACCGATGTAAAAGGCACTATATAAGTGCAATTCTTCCTTTCTTCATAGAATATCTAGTAATCCAACCGCAAGCTGTCAATAAGTCCCTCTATTAAGGAGGGCTGTTGTTTGTCTTCTATACTGAGATTACTGCTTTGTAGTCACTGCCAAGTTATTCCAATTGCTATATTTCCTAGTGATCAACTGCAATCACTGTGACTTTATTTTTGTTAACTTCATTGTTAATGGGGTCAGATGAGTGTGACACTGAGAACCAATGTCAGTGCATGGACAACAATTTGGGATAAAACCAGTCCATGTAGTTCAGTGATTTCAAGACGGCAATCTCATCTCAAAGTTCTAATCAGTTGCTTTACTTTTGTTTTTCTGGTTTATAATTTATGAATCCCTTGGTTAGTTTACTGCTATTTAATCACTTGCAGGTGTTATTTTATATTTCACTTCTGTAATGTGTGATGTAAGATCAAATCTGCTATGTAAGAGACATGGACTCTAATTATAGAGGTAACCATAATTGTTCAGTGATGTGCATGATGTGCACGATCTTTGTAAATTGATAATACACACAAGTTATGTTGCTTTTAACAAGCAGATAGAGACGTTGACATCTTTGTCTATTCCATTGCAATAGCACGCAAGAATCATCCATTGAGTCTGAGATACTGTCAAATAGTACAAATGCTGTTTTCACAAGAACAGCTCATAACTTAACCCTGGAAGTTAGATTTTTTACTCTCTTAATTTTACTGATATACTGTTGGTATGAAAAATTCCCCGTGACTGAGATTCAGTTTTGAATGTTGTCTGAAACATCTGGTTTTAAAATTAAGGCTGCGGATCACTACATTGACATGTTTGAGTTTTTTGTGTAGTTGCTCGTATTTTTTTCATATCAGTACGGACCTCTGATTTCTTTGTAGCCCTAATAACTATTTCTTTTTAGAAAAGTGAAAGGGGGTAACATAGATGTCCACCCAACAGAGAAGGCTTTGGTTGTTCACTATGAAGTGGAAGCTACAATTTTGGGCGAGATGGGCGATACCATGCTGGGAGAACGGAAGGAATGTCAGAAGATGTGAGTAATAGCCAACAAGTTGTGCTGTTCCAATGTCTTTCTTTATGATTAAATGAAAGAATGGGTATTATCCATCTTCTACACTGTACAACTACAGCAACTTGCATTTACGTAGTGTCATTAATGAAGGAATGGCTAAGTGTGCAAAATATCAAGTGTGTAACAGAACAGAATTTCAATTAAAACTGAATAACAGGAGGAGCACTGAAGAACAGCTCCCCCCTGGAAAATGGGGCATTCTCCATTGTTCCCTCTAATTTTTTTTCTACTGAGTGGGCCACGAACTCCTTTGAGTGCGACCTTTTCCTTTGTGAGCAAATTTGAAAACAACAACAGCAGCAACCACTTAAAAGCATATATACAGTAATGCCATATTGCCACTCCACCGTCTCAAATCATGAGACACTCAGACAAGGTTCTATACAAGTTTAACATAGCTTCTCTGCTTTTGAATTCTATTCCTCTAGAAATGAGCCCCAGTGCTTTATTTGCACTTTTTTATGGCTTTCTTAACCTGCATCGCTACTTTTAATGATTTGTGAATCTATACCCCTCGATCCCTTTGCACCTCTACCCCATTTAGACTCTTATTTTCTAAGGAGTAGATCGCCTCCTTATTCCTCCTACCAAAATGCACCACCTCACACTTATCTATATTGAAATTCATTTTTCATTCACATGCCCATTCTGCAAGTTTGTTTACGGTAGAATTAATTAAAAGCTTTTAGTTCATCATGTATAAACTCTATTTAATAAAAAAATACTTGTCAGAAATGAGTGGGATATAAAAGAACTGCATAATAATGTATTAACACTTCAGAAACGTCACTCAGTTACACAGGTTATGCATCGACAAACAATCCAAAAGCACAAGGTGAGCTGAAAGAGGCATATCTATTTGTGCAATTTGTCTTAATTTTAAAGTTTTCAACGTATTAGTCCA
This sequence comes from Somniosus microcephalus, assembly GCF_052327205.1. Classification (NCBI taxonomy): domain Eukaryota; kingdom Metazoa; phylum Chordata; class Chondrichthyes; order Squaliformes; family Somniosidae; genus Somniosus; species Somniosus microcephalus. The sequence continues at coordinate 193,246 of NW_028225505.1, forward strand.
TCCCTCATGCCACTATAGCAGTGGCTGCACAAGCAGCAGGAGCAGCGGCTTTCCTATGGTGCTGACGTACTGGACGTCCACCCACTACAACTAGACAACCAACAAATATAAAGTGCTGTAGTTCTTTAGTTCACAGTATTAATAAGAATTGAACAAAAATGGGTATCTATTTCCAACTTCAATCACTTCCACTAATAAATGTTGTTTTCTTGAACCAACACACCCCCATGTAACATGTCAGAAATGCAGCACTTATCCACAAGTGCAGAAAAACCACATACACAATTTGCGTCACTGAATTAAAAACAAAAGCAGGAAAAGCTTTGATTTAACAGAAATAAACATTCATCTTTCTTCCTGGACAGGAGAACCAATTAGACTGACTTGGAAATGTTTACTAATGTGTTGATGTAAAGATGTTAATTTACAAATTTTGCTTCTAATGTTTTTCTCTCAAACATTCTCCACAATATTAATCCCTGGTCTTATCACGAAAAGTGTTGAATTATTTTAGGTACTTCCCAATTAAATAGTGGGGAACAAACTTCATTGTACTCTCGATTTTAATCTCCTATTTCAAACATTTATACCAAACCAAAATTGTACATTATCAGTTTAATCAAAGTATTTTCTGTGTCTTTCTCAATCAACAAATTGTAGTTTCTTCTAAAGTAGCTTCCTGCAATTTTTATGCATAATTACATAACTTGTATCTATTAACACTCCACTAAATGTTTAAGAGGAAATCTATATTTACATTATTCCTGGGACTTGTTAGGACTATAGAATGACAGACAAAATTTTTCCCCTTTTTTGGTTCTCTTCCTAAACGCCTTATTTTATTGACTTTCAAAAAAATATCATTTAATATGTAACTCCTACAAATTCTCCCCACCCTCCCCCTCCTCAACAGCATGGTTGCATGTTTGTGTAAAGCTACCCACGTCAGTCGATCGTTCAAATCAAATATTGAGAAATTTCAATTTTAAAATGTTTTAAGCATTTCAGAACCTCTTTACAAGTGTTTGGACTTCAAGACCTGGTTGAAACTTGTTTAGATGAGGGGAAAATTGATTTTTGTTTCTGTTTCTTCCAAAATCATATTCGAAACTTAGGGGGGAAAAACGTGTTTTTAACACTCATTTTTTGTGACAGCTTCATTAAAAATCTTTAAATTCTTTCAAGTCTCGTTGCAGCTTTGACAGAAGTAGAAGTTGCTCCAAGTTTCTCTTTCCCTCTTCAACGCTGTCGTTAAACATACAACAAAAAAATAATAAAAATAAACTCTTAATACCAAATGGAGCTCAAATAAGAAGTGAATAAAATGGTCACACTTCCTAAGAAGGCGGTGAGGTTACCTATCCCCAGCCTTGGCGATGAGTTGGGATCAGTTTTGGAGAAGTTGTTTCCTCATTTTTTGCTGCTGTTCCCTTTGTTGCTCTCAGACTCCGAGGTACAAACAGGGGCACAAACGTTTTCCCCTCTCTCAACATGATTTAAAAAAAAACCCTGATAGACTCTTTCGAAAAGGGGTCACCACCTGGCAAAACTTAACTGGAACTTACCGCGGGACATTCAACATCAGTTTCCCGTGTTTTTTTCCAGCTTTAAAACAATTTTCTGAATTTTTAAAATGAAAATTCTCATTTTTGTTTCACTGAGGGCCTAAAACTTGTTTGCGGAGCTTCCTTCCAGTGGCCATTGTACATGTGCTGCGCTCTACCCGTGTTGTTTCAAAGTGCGGACACCGCTCAGTCCCCGGGAATGGACTACATGTGCCTGGACCCTCACCGCTCCCTCCCCCTCCATCTCATTCTCTCTCCCTCCGTTTTTCTCTCTCTCTCTCTCTCTCTCTCTCTCCCTCTCTCTCCCACGCTCCCTCCTCCCGCTCCCCCCCCCCCCCCGCCGTTCCCTCGCCCCCCCCCCCCCGTTCCCTCGGCCCCCCCCGCCGTGCACCATCTGCAAACCTCTTGGGGTAGAAAGAAAAACTCATTCAAAAATTCATGTCAAAATCTTCAGAGGCTTGGAAGGAAATGAACTTTTGACCAGCCACAGCGGCTTTTAAGTCAAAGCTAGCTGACTGCTGACAGATCAACGCAGGGAATTCTTTCACAGTTAGTAGTGATTTGCAAATATGTATTACTTATTTTGTTGAAACATTTTGTCTATATTACGGCAATTAATCTTAATACAAGTCCAATGGGGCTAATCTAACACCATTAATCTCCCATCATCTTTCAGCACCTAATCAAATAATTCAGGTAACATACACCCATAGCAATGATATCAAAACATCAGCAGGTCAGTGGTGTAATCTCTTGCCCTTAACCTTTTAAATTTGCATAGTTGAAGCATTTTAATGCAAAAAGTGAAACGTAGCAAGTTTGATTTCATTTTTCAGAAAAAAAACATGAATCAGTACTTTATAGCTCTATGCAGTCTTGGGGATTAGCTTTTGAATGTGGAATGTTAAAAGTTTACCAGAGTGCTTTTCCAGATAGAAAATCTTACTGTAAAATTGAAGGATCTGCACTGATGGGAGAACTCTCATCGCATTGCACTGTAGTCCACTCTGGATCACAGTGCAATGCTATGCAGGTTTGACTATTGGACTGTCTGATCCTAACCTGTGAAACTCTTAATTTGCCCTATTAGAGTCAGAATCTAATGAAATTCCATTATCATGTCAGGGGGTCATTATCTCACCTTCCCCAACCATGGATTATTCCACAGCAGCTGCATAGGCAGGGTTTGTTCTGTAATGAGCTTTAAATGTTACTGTTTAGATCTTTGCACCTGTCGCTGTCAAACTATCTTTGTCTAAACATGGCAGCAAAACAGCTCATTACTCCAGGCAACACCTGAATTGGCTGTGTTTTTAGTTTTTTTCCCCCTTAAAACATTGTGCAAGTGTGTTATTTTCAATATCCAAAACTTCCTTCATAAGTATTTTTGAATCCCTCAATTTTCTTCTGCACCTCTTTTTAAAGTGCAAGCTCAAGAGTAAGATATGACTTTGTAGGCACCATCAACCCTCTAGTACCTTAAACAAGTGGGCAATCTTGTGTAAAACTTCGATGATAAATATAAGAGTGCTAATCCTAATTATAGCTTTCTTAACTGTTGTCCTAATTGAGATGAGAAAAGCTAACCTGTCAAAGATTTGGGATCAAATCAGGAATCATTTTAATGTACATGACTGAGTTCCACAGTAGGCAGTGCACATATTAGTTGAGCATTGACAAAGAAGTGTTACAATAGTGACTGATCTGCAGCTGCAAGTTGCACCTATTGTCATCTGTTGCTAAGTGATAGCACTCTTGCCTCTGAGTCAGAAGGTTGTGGGTTCAAGTCCCACTCCAGAGACTTGAGCACAAGATATAGACTGATACTCCAGTGCAGTACTGAGAGAGTGCTGCACCGTCGGAGGTGCCTTCTTTTGGATGAGACGTTAAAACAGAGGCCCCACCTGAGAGGACAGACGTAAAACATTCCATGTACTATTTGAAGAAGAACAGGAGAGTTCTCCTCGGTGTCCTGGCCAATATTTATCACTCAGCCAACATCAGTAAAACAGATTATCTGGTCATTATCACATTGCTGTTTGTGGGAGCTTGCTGTGTGCAAATTGGCTGCCGTGTTTCCTACATTACAACAGTGACTACACTTCAGAAGTACTTAATTGGCTGTAAAGCGCTTTGAGTCATCCTGAGGTTGTGAAAATGCTATATAAATGCAGGTCTTTCTTTACTATACTACAAAGTTGATGGCTACCTTGAGAACCATTCATGTAGTAGGCCAATCAAGTGAGTGGGTATAGATTGTGAAATTCATTCACCTATGTGGGCTGGCAATAAGTCCTTCGATTCCCACAACTGTCTTGGGTATAGCTCTAAAAACAGTTTATTCAATAGTTTGAAGTTCTAGCATGAAAGCTCATTTTGTGGACATTACATAATTGAAATGTGTTTCTAAATATCTGAGTCAAGTGACCTTGCATGTAATCAGCAATTGTGGAGAAGCACTATTGCTTCATTTTGGCACCTGGTATATTGGAGAAAATATGCTGGGTATGGAATTGAAGAGTGTTCTTCCCATTGTCTTCAGCTGTAAGGTTGCAATGTAAAAATGTTTTGCAAAAATAATGATGCATGCCAACAAGTTACAAAGCTTCCTATTTGACCTTGAGCTGAGTTTCTGACCCCATATCCTCTCCATCACAAAGACTGCCTACTCCCACCTCTATCATTACCTCCGCCTATCTGCTGCTGAAACTCTCACTTGTGCCTTTGGCACCTCCAGACTCGACTAATCCAATGTTGTCCTGGCTGGCCTCCTATCCTCCACCCTCCACAAACTTCAGCTCATCCAAAACTCTGCTGCCTGTATCCTAACTCGCACCAGTTCCCAATTACTCATCACCCCTGTGCTCGCTGGCCTACATTAGCTCCTGAACCCTAACACTTCATTTTTAAAATTCTCATCCTTGTGTATAAATCCTTTAATTGTCTTATCACCCCCTATCTCTAACCTCCAAACTCTCATTCCACTGATTTTGGGTTGTTGCACATTTCCCTTTCCTTGTCCCACCATTGACAGCTGTGCTTTCAGCAGCCTAGGCCTTAAACTCTGGAACTCCCTACTGAGGGCTGGATACAGGAGCCCAGTCTGACCCTGACATTACTGGGGGCTGGATACAGGAGCCCAGTCTGACCCTGACATTACTGGGGGCTGGATACAGGAGCCCAGTCTGACCCTGACATTACTGGGGGCTGGATACAGGAGCCCAGTCTGACCCTGACACATTACAGGAGCCCAGTCTGACCCTGACATTACTGGGGGCTGGATACAGGAGCCCAGTCTGGCCCTGACATTACTGGGGGCTGGATACAGGAGCCCAGTCTGACCCTGACATTACTGGGGGCTGGATACAGGAGCCCAGTCTGACCCTGACATTACTGGGGGCTGGATACAGGAGCCCAGTCTGACCCTGACACATTACAGGAGCCCAGTCTGACCCTGACATTACTGGGGGCTGGATACAGGAGCCCAGTCTGACCCTGACATTACTGGGGGCTGGATACAGGAGCCCAGTCTGACCCTGACATTACTGGGGGCTGGATACAGGAGCCCAGTCTGACCCTGACATTACTGGGGGCTGGATACAGGAGCCCAGTCTGACCCTGACATTACTGGGGGCTGGATACAGGAGCCCAGTCTGACCCTGACATTACTGGGGGCTGGATACAGGAGCCCAGTCTGACCCTGACACATTACAGGAGCCCAGTCTGACCCTGACACATTACAGGAGCCCAGTCTGACCCTGACACATTACAGGAGCCCAGTCTGACCCTGACATTACTGGGAGCTGGATACAGGAGCCCAGTCTGACCCTGACACATTACAGGAGCCCAGTCTGACCCTTCCCTAAGCCTCTCCACCTCTGTCATTTCCTTTACCGTCCTCCTTAAACCCACCTCTTCGATCATGCTTTCGGTCACCCTTCCTAATATCTCATTTGGCTCGGCGTCCATTTATGGCTGATTAAACCTTGTGACGTGTCTGTGACGGTTTCCTACATACGCCCCACACACAATGAAAATATGCTATGATGTTTTTTTGTTTGTTCAGTTATATGCATGATGATAGGCAACTCCTTTTTGGATTTAGCTGACAGTTAGTCAAATCCACAAAGCCCTGGTGACTGCTTTTTAGGATATTTAATAAGCTTGGTCTGTTTAATTCAAAAAGAGAGTTGATTTGGAGCTAAGAAGAGATTAGTCAGACCAGGTGGATTCTATAGCTGGTAAGATTACATAAGAACATACATGAAGAAAAAAATAATGTAGACTCAGAAGTCAATTATAAAATTATAAATCAGCATAGCGATAGAAAGCAAGTTGCTTTTATTATTCATTGTCAAGCATCTACTGTAAATATATACATTCTATAATGCTGTTATTTTCTTCATCTATTTAATAAATTAATTTGGCAGTTAAAGACTATAATGAGATCTGTTGTTGATGTTATTCTGCAGCTTTCAAAAATGAGGAGAATACTATGGTGACAGAATGGACCCAATAGCTAAAGAAAGGTTTTTCATTTATTATCATAGACATGTTCTAGAAAGTGAAGATGCTCTTAAGGCAGAGGGAACTAAGATTTGCCTGTGAGAGTAGTCTAAAATAAGTAACCTATAACAATATTATAAAGCAGCTTACAATTTATACCAAACTCTGCCTCATCTACACCTTTAGAGAGATTGAAGAAATACCAGCAAAAGACATAAATATCCAGTTCAGGTCACAAGGGGTTCTATTGTCACTCTCGGGTTATGATAACATGCAAGGAGATTTTGGGCAGTGGGAGTGAACTCCCACAAAAGTAGGATGCCCAGACTGCTTACGGGAGCGACTGGCGCTGCTGAACCCGAGTAGGTATCTATGATAAAACAATGGGGAATATTAAAGCTTGCAATAAAAACTTAATTAAAAAATTTTAATGTTTAGACCATGGTGGCCTGCATAGCTATTCTGTGAACAATACGCACTTGGAAATCGTGGAATTATTAGTTGATTCAACGCGTGAGGAAAACTCTTCTAACTCATTTGCAATTTGATCTAGTGACTAATCAGGGTTTCCTTCCTCGTGGGATAACTGGGTAGTCTGCTATTTCTCAACTCTTGCTCCATCACTTTTTATTAGGGTTGCAAAATTCTGGGAATTTTTAAAAGAGGAAGCTTTCCATGGGAATTTTCGGGAATTTATGGGAATTTAGAGTTTTTTTGCACACTGATTGTTTTTGTCTCTGACCCTTATATTATCTTTGTCGTCAAAATAGACACACTGTTCCATACAAATAAAAACAGGCTTTCAAAACTTTATTTAGGTTATAATTTTGAACTTTATTGAACCCCCACAAAAAAGACCCATCTAAAATAAAATAAAAAGAGCGTCAGCTTATTTAGCCTGTAATTTGTCCTTATTTTGTCCCTTTGAGTCTTCTACTCATGAGTCTTCTACTCCTCACTGCTCCTCCTGATTCTCTGACTCTGGCTCTGACGTGTCCATTTCCTCCACTGTGTCAGTGTCTAGCTGTGTGGTGGACACTTCTGTATCTGGCTCAATAAGTTGTAGGTTCGCCCGGATAGCCACCAGTTTCTCCACTCTCTTGTTAGTCAGCCTGTTGCGCACCTTTGTATGCGTATTCCCAAAAAGTGACCAGTTTCGTTCAGAGGCCGCTGATGAAGGTGGGATTTGGAGTATCACCGATGCAATAGGTGACACGGCCTCAGATGCACAAAGTCCCTTCCACCAGGTATGTGCACTGATATGCTTGCATGATTCCCATATCCCATCCCCATTCCAAAGACCTTGTTTGGTAGAGAACTTTGCCAGACTTCCCAGAACTTTGCCCACATCCAGATTGAGATGGTGTGAGAGGGTAGAAATCACACTGTAAGCGCTATTGATCTGTTCTCCAGAAAGTATTGGTCTCCCAACATGCTTTGGGTCCAGCATGTATGCTGCAGCATGAATCGGCTTGACACAAAATTCTTGACGTGTCTGTATGAATTGAACAATTGCCTTCTCCTCTGCTTTGAGCAGCAGGGATGTGGGTAGGGCAATGCTGATTTGTTCTTTTAAATCAGTAAAAAGCCTGAGAACATCTGACAAGACAGCGTCATCTCCTTCAATCTGAGCAATTGCAGATGCTACTGGTGAGAGTAGTTTAAGGCTGCTAACCACTCTCTCCCAAAACACATCATCCAGCAGTATTTTCTTGATGGTGGTTTCCATATCCCCAGACTGGGATATTGCCATTTCTTGCAGCGACTCCTTGCCCTCCAGAAGGCTGTTGTACATTATGACAACACCACCCCATCTAGTGTTGTTGGGCAGCTTCAGTGTGGTGTTCTTGTTCTTTGTCATTTGCTTGGAGTTGTAGGTTGCTGCAACTACCTGTTTTCCCCTGACATACTTAACAATTTGCTTAGCTCTCTTGTACAGTGCTTCCATGGTTCTCAAACCCATGATGTCCTTGAGGAGCAGGTTAAGCCCATGAGCTGCGCACCCAATAGACGTAATATGAGGGTAGGCCTCCTCCACTTGAGCCCAAGCAGCCTTCATATTCGCAGCATTGTCAGTAACTACTGCAAAGACCTTTTGTGATCCAAGATCGTTGATGACCGCTTTCAGCTCATCAGCAATGTATGTGCCTGTGTGTCTGTTGTCCTTCGTGTCTTTGAGCTTTCCTTGGACTCTGTTATACTCAGCCTCCAGCAAATAAGTAGACAAAGCATGTCTGGTGGGAGGACAGTATGCAGGGCGAATAACATTGAAAAATCTCTTCCAGTACACATTGGCTGTGAGCATGAGGGGTGAGCCTGTTGCATATACAGCTCGAGCAAGGCACTCATCTGCATTCTTCTGGCTATGGTTATCCATTGTATCAAAGAACCTTCCAAGTGGGCCAGGAGTTGCTGATGATAAGGAGCCTGATGCTGAATGAGAACCATCATCTTCTTGAATGGAAGCAGAGGAACTCTGGGCTGACTGCTGTGAGCTTTGAGTGAAGTTGTTGCATTTGGATAAATGCTGCTGCATCTTTGTGGCATTCTTTACATATGGCTTTCTACAGTGTTTGCACATGTACACAGTCTTTCCATCTTTAATGCCTGGGGTAAAATGCTTCCACACATCCGACGGTAAACGTGGCATTGTTCTATGCAGAGAAATAAAGGGCATTCATCTCTGTGTCGAACTGCGGTCGATCAGCACGATTGCAACAGGGTGAGTACATTTTTGCTGATGCTCCATGTGATGGAAGCATGACCTGTACACACACGACGCTACATCACCAATAGTGTATTATTTTGTATATTTTAAATTGAAGGACAACAGAGTTCAACAAGTAACTGGTTTATTTGGTATAAAGTCTGATTTACTTACTGCATCATCACAACATCAGCAGAAAACAAAATGACTTCCTTCAGGACCCCTAACCTGGATCTTAAAAAAACTATAGCAGTCTTAGATGCCTGCAGGCCAATCACAATTCAATATGCAAATATTACAAATAGAGGGAGCGAATCGCTCATCCACTCATCCAACCAATCAGGACACATTTGTTCACAGTCACACACAAAACTTGTAATTATTAAAACAAGCCAAGTAAGAAGATAAACATATATTGATTAAGAAATTCCTTAATAATTAAGATTCCATCTCTGTTAGTAATTTTAAGAGCGGACCTGTGGGGGGAAAAAAGAAAGAAATACAAAAAAACCAATTATGCTAGCATGTGCTTTTTTGGGCAAAATTCCCAAGCTAAACTTCCCGTGGAAAATTTCCGGAAATTTACCGGAAACTTTCCACCCCTTTGCAACCCTACTTTTTATTCATAATGACTTTTTTGCATGAAATAAAAAAAGACAGGAATTTTGGGCCCTTTTTGTTTTATATAAAAAAAAAAGCGCAAAAATTATTTGGTTTTCGTGCTCAACTGTAGATTACGTTAAATTCATGTTGGTGGAAATTCTGAATTTTCAGCTACTTCTAAATTACATGTATGTAGCAAGGAGATTATGCCATTTACAGTGAGATATAGTAAGTGGCCATAATAGCAGTAAGGAAAGCCTAGCTTTGAGGTCCTTTATCATCTCAATATGTTGCCAATCAAAGCTTTCAGTCTTACATTTATGTACACAGCACAGTAGCTGGTTGGGTGTTACTTTTGTTTTACTTGTAATTTTTGAAAGTCTCTAGGCCTGCAGGAAAGGTTCTGTGTATTTTAGGAAGGGTGGGGCAATTTCACAGTATAATTTACAAAATGTAATTGTAAATTTGAGTGTTAAAAAGCCATATGTGTAGCAGAAATGAATAGTTTTCTCTTGGAGAAACAAACTTTCTGTTACAGTAGTTCATTGTTTTACATTTGGCTTTACCCCATGCCTCCACTTGATCCTCCTTTTCTTCAAAGGCGGTAGTGTAACACTAGCCCTTGTTTTGGGTTTTAACTGCCACGCAAATTTATTAAACAGCAATAGAGCAAGCAGAGAATAACTTTTTTATCGTCGTTATTACCCTTTGCTAGCTCTTTATATAGGAGGCAATGAGAAAATATTTACAACTTTAGTGGTAAAAATATGTCTGGTTCCTTTTTAAACTTTTCTTTAACCTTTTCCTCCCTAACTACGGATGTTGTCTGGCCTATCTTAATTCAGGAGTTCCATTCAAATAACCTTTCTTCGAAGGCTATAGATCAAAATTCAGTGCTTTGTAACTGGAGCTTCATGAATTTAAATAACTTGCCTGTTAAATTCAGAAAGCTGCCAGTCAGACATATTTTGGGGAAAAAAAAATCTCCTCATATTTCTATTTGAATTGTGTAGCTTGGTGTTGTGTATGTACCTTTAAGAAAGAACTGCTTTTATACTGTAGTACCGGCAGTGACCACACCTGTATATAAAGCCATAGCAGGCTTCTGTACTTTCAGTTCCAGCATACCCTCTGTTCAGTAAACACTTGTTATTACCGTTCTCCTGCAGTCCGTGTGATATTGATACGCGGACACTACAGCGGCGACGAGCAGGTTCGAACTCGCCTGCAGTACTGCATCACCTCACGGGGATCCATCCCTGAAAAGAAGCTTCTTGGAGGTCGAAGCCAGAGCAACGGGCGTCGACCGTGGGCAACCGCCCAGTGATCCATCGGAGTTCAGTGAATCGCACGGGAAGCTGTGGAGAGCTGGGCTTGGCTCCCCAGTCAAGGTGTTCCAGCAAATCGTGCTGGTAGCAGGTAGTACGCTGACCCTTCCGGACTGCGGCGGGCTTGAGCTTGATCGAGCGGCTCTGCAAGGGGGCCGTGCAGCGTCGTCTGGAAGGAAAAGAGAGAGAGAGAGAGAGGGTGGAGCGCACAGGGCGCGGTCGGTGCTCAAGAGCCGGGCAGCGTTAGAGAAAATAAAAAGAGGGGAAGGAAAAGAGACGCGCAGTGGACAGCGTCGAAGAAGAATAAAACTAAGGAATTTAACTAACAAAAGAGAGACGCGCCGAAGCCGCGGGGCGCCGCAATGACTATTTAGAACGCTAGGAGCAGCATTGGCAGCAAGGGGAAGAAGGAAAAGCGCGGGAGGCGCCATTTTAATCCATTGGGGAAGAAGGAAAAGCGCGGGAGGCGCCATTTTAAACCACCCAAGATGCCGAAGAATGGCAGTATCACTGCTTTTGACAACGAAATAGAAGACTGGACCACGCATGTGGAAAGAATTGAAGTGTACTGCAAGGCAAATGGGGTGGCCGATGAAAAGAAGGCGTCGGTATTATTAAATTTGATGGGCGCGAGAATGTACGGCCTATTGCGGAATTTAATTACCCCAGCTGAACCAATGGAGAAAAGCTTTGAAGAGATTGTCAATATCTTACAGGAACATCTAAACCCTACACCGCTGCTGATAGCAGAAAGATTCAAGTTCCATAAAAGAAACCAGCACAAAGATGAGAGTAATGCTGACTATCTTACGGAACTACGCAAGTTATCGAAGCACTGCCAGTTCGGAGCAGGACTGGCAGATACCTTAAGGGATAAGTTTGTCTGCGGGCACCAGACTGAAGGAACCCAGAAACGACTACTTTTGGAAAAGGACCTTACGCTAGAAAAGGCTTTCAGCGTGGCAGTATCCTACGAAGCAGCAGCACGGGGCGCTGCGGAAATACAACAGAAACCGCAAGAATATAGCACCAACAAAATGGCATTTGGAGCAGAAAAGTGCTATCGCTGCGGCAGAACAACCCATGACCAGAAGGACTGCTGGTTTAAGGACAAAGTATGCAGGCAATGTGGAAAAGTGGGACACATAGCACGAGTCTGCAGGTCGGGAAAGAAAACCAACACTAAAAGAACTACTAAGGAAAAGTACAAGAAAGTAAAAAAAATGACAGACAGTAGTTCGGAAGATCAGGAGAGTGATAATGACTCCGGGAGCAGGAGACTAAGTTGTCTAAAGTTACACAACGTGATCGCAAAGGAGGATCACCGAACCATTTGGGTCACCCTCATGATAGCAGGGTCCCAAGTAAAGATGGAATTGGACACAGGATCAGCCCTAACAGTCATGAATCGACGAGACTATGAGTGGCTATTCTCTCACATACCCTTGAAGGACACGTCCATTGTATTGAAGACCTATACGGGGCAAAAAGTCTACCCCAGAGGAAAAATAAGGGTGCCTGTTAAATACAACGGCAAGGTAACACAGAAACTGTATCTATATATACTACAAGATGGAGGACCACCATTATTGGGATGTGAATGGATCCGAAAAATACAATTGGATTGGCATTCCATTCAGGCGCTAACTGTGGCTCACAAAAAGGATGACGACGTCACACCTGGACGACTGTCAAAAATTCTAACTGACGCGAAAGAGGTGTTCCAGCAAGGACTTGGGACTCCAAAAGGAGTAACGGCAACGATAAAAATGGAAGATAACGCAAACCCAAAATTTTTTAAGGCCAGACCGGTACCGTACGTGATCCAGCCGTCGAAGCAGAGCTGGAGAGTCTGGAGCGTTCGGGTGTGCTGTCCAAGGTGGATTGGAGCGAGTGGGCCACACCCATCGTTCCTGTAATGAAGAAATAATTGAGCAGCATGCCTGGGGAGCCGAAGAAGGTTCGCATCTGTGGGGACTTTTAAGGTAACTGTGAACCCAGTCCTGCACATAGTACAATATCCACTTCCGCGGATAGAAGATATTTTCGCCTCACTATCTGAAGGGAAACGCTTTACGAAGATTGATCTGGCCCAAGCGTATCTACAAATGGAGGTAGAAGAAGCATCTAGAAAATACCTCACGATAAACACTCACAAAGGTCTTTACCAGTACAACCGACTGGTATTCGGGGTAGCATCAGCTCCGGCTATTTGGCAGAGGGCGATGGAACAAGTCCTGCAAGGGATCCCGGGGACCCAGTGTTATTTGGACGACATCCTGGTTACGGGTGAAAATGACGGTGAACACCTTGCCAACCTGGAGCAGGTGCTCACTAGATTACAAGAATATGGGCTATGAGCCAACCGCCCCAAATGTGAGTTTTTCAGGAAACAAATCTCGTATTGTGGCCACATGATTGATGAAGAGGGGTTACATAAGTCCCCAGACAAGATTGAGGCAGTAGTCAAGGCTCCAGCACCGGAAAATGTGTCGCAACTGAGGTCGTTCCTCGGGTTGGTGAACTACTACCATAAGTTCTTGCCAAATTTATCTACAATTCTGCACCCACTGAATGCCCTGCTGCAAACTGGAGTAGCATGGAAATGGAGTGATGAGTGTAAGCGTGCCTTTCAGAAATGTAAATGCCTAATCACTTCAAAGGAAGTATTGGCCCACTACAATCCAACACTACCGATTCGGCTGGCATGTGATGCGTCTCCCTACGGCATTGGAGCGGTGCTGTCACACAAATTCCTTGACGGTTCAGAGAGGCCAATAGCCTTTGCGTCGCGCTCGTTAACCTCAGCCGAGCGTAACTACGCCCAGATTGACGGGGAGGCCCTCAGCCTGGTGTGGGGGGTGAAGAAGTTCAATCACTATCTGCACGGGCAGAAATTCACCCTACTGACTGATCATCAGCCTCTTGTCTCCATTTTTAACCTAAAGAAGGGCGTTCCGGTGATGATGGCGCAACAGCTGCAAAGATGGTCCCTTTTTCTAGGGGCACATCAATACGACAGAGTACAAGGGTACGAAACAGCATGGAAACGCTGATAGGCTGTCGCGGCTGCCGTTGCCTACGGTAGAGGAAGCACCTGCAGTGGACCCTGTTGAGATATTCCATTCGACCATAGTCGAATGTCTACCTGTTACAAACTCAAGTATAGAGAAGGAAACCCGAAATGACCCGACACACGGGTCTATGATTTGACGGTGAAGGGATGGCCAGCACATGGCGACTCACTGTTGCCAGCATTCTCGCCAAGGAGAGAACAGCTGTCAGTGTGCCGGGGGACCTTGATATGTGGATCCCGAGTGGTAATTCCACCCAAGTTGAGAGATAGAGTGCTCAATGAGCTTCATGAGGGTCATCTGGGAGGGGTAAAAATGAAGAGCCTAGCCAGGGAGTTTGTGTGGTGGCCGGGAATCGATAAAGAAATCGAGGATATGACCAAGAGATGCACAGGATGCCAGAAAGTCCAAAACGCTCCACCACAGGCCCCGCTATACCCATGGGAGTGGCCCTCATCTCCATGGCAACGGGTACACATTGATTTTGCTGGTCCATTTATGGACTCAATGTTTTTAATCGCCGTGGATGCACATTCGAAATGGCCAGAGGTCATCAAAATGTCCTCCACCACCACGGAGAAAACTATTGCAGTCCTACGGACCATCTTCGTCAGGAATGGCTTGCCAGAACAGATGTGCTCCGACAATGGACCACAGTTTGTGTCCAAGGATTTCCGGAGGTTTTTGAGGAATAATGGTATAAAACATTACACATCTGCCCCATATCATCCAGCCACAAATGGATTGGCGGAGAGGTTTGTTCAGACCTTTAAAAAAGCAATGAAGACGATGTATAACGACAACATACCTCTACAACACAAGGTGGATAATTTCTTGTTTGCTTACCGGAATGCGACACATGCAGTCACCAACCAAGCTCCAGCCATAATGTGCTTTAACTGAAGGTTAAGATGTCGCCTGGATTTGCTCAAACCAAACAAGACGAGATGTTGAGGATAAGCAATTCCAGCACATCAATGAGAAGCCAACCAGGAACTTCAAGATAGGGGAACCAGTCTTGGCCCGCGACTACCGAACAGAAAAATGGCAGCCAGGAACGATATGCACACAGCAGGGACCACTAATGTACACAGTGGACGTTGGAGAGAGCATCGTGAGATGCCATGCTGACCAGATTCTAGAGTCACAGGAACAAGTCAAACCCATACTACGAGCATGCGCACCTGGTGATGAACCTGAAGTACAGATTGCATCTACCTCAGAATCCGTGGTATTGGAAGCTGACGAACCAACCAATGACAATGAGCCAGAATCGACACTGCCGCAAGAACAGGATACTCGAGAAAGGCGCTATCCAGACAGGATCAGGAAGCCTCCTCAAAGACTGAATTTATAAATAACAACATAAGAAATAGGAGCAGGAGTAGGCCAATCGGCCCCTCGAGCCTGCTCCGCCATTCAATAAGATCATGGCTGATCTGATCCTAACCGCCAATCCACTATCACAGAACCATCTCCTGAATCTAACAGAATTAGACACACGAAATAGGAGCAGGATCAGGCTACACGGCCCCTGGGCCCGCTCCGCTGCCCACAGGGCCATGACCGATCCGAACCTAGACTCATGTCCAAATTCCTGCCCGCTCCCCGTAACCCTTAATTCCCTTTACTTCTAGGAAACTGTCTATTTCTGTTTTAAATTTATGTAATGATGTAGCTTCTACAGCTTTTTGGGGCAGCATATTCCATGGACCTACCACCCTCTGAGTGAAGTAGTTCGTCCTCATCTCAGTTTTGAAAGAGCAGCCCCTTATTCTAAGACTATGCCCCCTAGTTCTAGTTTCACCCATCGTCTGGAACATCTTCCCCGCATCCACCCGATCCAACCCCTTCACAATCTTATATGTTTCAATAAGATCGCCTCTCATTCTTCTGAACTCAAATGAGTAGAGTCCCAATCTACTCAACCTCTCCTCATATGTCCATCCCCTCATCCCCGGGATTAACCGAGTGAACCTTCTTTGTACTGACTCGAGAGCAAGTATGTCCTTTCTTAAGTATGGACACCAAAACTGCACGCAGTATTCCAGGTGCGGTCTCACCAATACCTTGTACAACTGAAGCAATACCTCCCTATTTTTATATTCTATCCCCCTAGCAATGAAAGCCAACATTCCATTGGCCTTCTTAATCACTTGCTGCACCTGCATACTAACCTTTTGAGTTTCGTGCACCAGGACCCCCAGATCCCTTTGTACTTCAGTACTTTCCAGTTTCTTGCCATTAAGATAATAACTTGCTCTATGAGTTTTCCTGCCAAAGTGCATAACCTCACACTTTCTAGTATTGTATTCCATCTGCCAAATCTCTGCCCACTTACTTAGCCTGTCGATGTCCCCTTGCAGGTTTTTTATGTCCTCCTCACTCACTACTTTCCCTCCCATCTTAGTATCATCTGCAAACTTTGATATGTTACACTCGGTCCCCTCCTCCAAATCGTTAATATAGATTGTAAAGAGTTGGGGACCCAGCACTGACCCCTGCGGAACACCACTAGTTACTGATTGCCAGTCCGCGAATGAACCATTTATCCCAACTCTCTGCCTTCTGTTAGATAGCCAATCCTCTATCCATGCCAGAATATTACCCCCAATCCCGTGATTTTTTATCTTAAGCAATAATCTTTTGTGTGGCCCCTTGTCAAATGCCTTTTGGAAGTCTAAATACACTACGTCCACTGGTTCCCCTTTATCCACCCTATACGTTACTTCCTCAAAGAACTCCAGCAATTTGTCAAACATGACTTCCCCTTCATAAAACCATGCTGACTTTGCCCTATTAAATTATGATTATCCAAATGTCCTGTTACTGTCCCCTTAATAATGGACTCCAAAATTTTACCTACCACAGATGTTAGGCTAACCGGTCTATAGTTTCCAGCCTTCTGTCTACTGCCCTTTTTAAATAAGGGTGTTACATTAGCAGTTTTCCAGTCTGCCGGGACCTTTGCCGAGTCCAGGGAGTTTTGGAAAATTATTACCAATGCATCCACAATCCCTACCGCCACTTCCCTCAAGACCCTAGGATGTAAGCCATCAGGTCCAGGTGATTTATCCGCCTTGAGTCCCATTATTTTACCGAGTACCACTTCCTTAGTGATTTTGATCGTGTTTAGCTCCTCCCCCGCCTTTAGCCCCCTGTTTGTCCAGTGTTGGGATATTCTTCGTGTCTTCTACTGTAAAGACTGATGTAAAATATTCATTCAGTGTTTTTGCCATCTCCATATTTCCCACCATTAATTTCCCGGTCTCATCCTCTAAGGGACCAACATTTACTTTAGCTACCCTTTTTCTTTTTATATAACTATAAAAACTCTTACTATCTGTTTTTATATTTTTTGCTAATTTACTTTCATAATCTATCTTCCCTTTCTTAATCAATCTTTTTGTTATTTTTTGCTGTCTTTTAAAGTTTTTCCAATCCTCTATCCTCCCACTAGATTTGGCTACCTTATATGCTCTTGTTTTTAGTCGAATACTATCCTTAATTTCTTTACTTAGCCACGGATGGCTGTCTTTTCTTTTGCACCCTTTTCTTCTCGGTGGAATAAAAATTTTTTGGAAGTTGTAAAATAACTCCTTAAATGTACACCACTGATCATGTATCGTCTTACCCTTTAATCTATTTTCCCAATCCACTCTACTCAATTCCGCTCTCATACCTTCATAGTCTCCTTTATTCAAATGATTACTTCAGTTGATGTATATAGTACAGAGAAAATTGTAATTGTCATTAGTTATTATTTAATTGTTAAATGAATGTTATGTACTGTTTATCTAAAAGGGGAGGAATTGTGTATGTACCTTTAAGAGAGAACTGCTTTTATACTGTAGTACCGGCAGTGACCCCACCTGTATATAAAGCCGTAGCCGGCTTCTGTACTTCCAGTTCCAGCATACCCTCTGTTCAGTAAACACCTGTTATTACCGTTCTCCTGCAGTCCGTGTGTTATTGATACGCGGACACTACACTTGGCTCCTCCCTCAAGCAAACTATTACATGACCAACTGGACCATCATTGCAACAAAGTACCACGTTACGTTTGGGCATAATTTCTGTCAGTAAAGCGGGTTTTTAATTGGTTTTGTACTATGACAGAATTAAAGAAAGAATTTGCATTTATATTGCACCAATCATGACCTCAGGATGTCCCAAAGTGAATTTTTCAATTTTCAAACCAACCAATTGAAGTGTAGTTGTAACTGTTGTAATGTTGGGAAATGCGGCAGCCATTTTGTGCACCGCAAGATCTCTGAAACAGCTACCCAAATCACAGTGAGATAAAGGACCAGATAATTCGATTTGGTGGTGTTGGTTGAAGAATGAATGTTGTCCAGGACACCGGGGCAACTCCTCAGCTCTTCTTCGAAAAGTGCCATGGGATCTTTTATGTTCACCTGAGAAGCCAGATGGGGTCTTGTTTAATGTCTCATCCAAAATGTCTCTGACAATACTGAAGTAAGAACTGCACTGCACTGAAGTGTCAACATTTAGAGATCAGTATTTAGTGGCATCTGGTTAGGTTCTAAAGTTGCTGCAGCATGCATATCATCAAATTTGCTTTCAAACTACAGGAAACTCTCTTTTATCCAGGACCGGCGTGGTGCCGGTTTATCAAAAAGTCCAAATTACAGAGAGGTATAGTAAAAGGTACGAGAGCCCCGTACACAGCAACAGATCCAGGCTTATGGTAATATGGTAGCAACAGGTGCAGGAACCCCGGCCACAAGATCCAGGCGTCCCTGTTGCTTAGCAACAGGTGCAGGAACCCCGGCCACAAGATCCAGGCGTCCCTGTTGCTTAGCAACAGGTGCAGGAACCACAGTTATACAGCCACAGATCCAGGAACGACCACTAATATGAAGTAAAACTTACCTGAACCTACTCCTGAATTTTGCCGGCTAACAGATTTCTGGTTATTTAGGTGCCGGTAAATCGAGAGTTTCCTGTATTGACGGTCAGAGATATCAAAACAGCAAGCACTGAAAACTGCCTATCATACTATTATGAGGGTTGTATCATTCCAATTTATACTGGAAGCATAGTAAACTGTAAATGGGAAGCAATTTTTCTGGAGGGGGCATATTTTTGTAAATGGCACTTAAACATGATAATAGATAGGTTATACCCCTCTAATTTACTACCAGTGCTTTGCAATAATAGCTTGAAAAATTACACTTATTTTACTGCAGTATTTGCTATTTTTTCTTTCAATTATGGCTTAATTTTATTCAGAACTGTGACTGATTAAGTGCTGGAATAAAAATCTGTTTTAATTTTGTTTTTAAAAAGGCATAATAAAGAACCAGAGTGAACCGGCAGATTCTTGGCTTTACTGCACATGTTCATTTCCAATGTCAGCAAATGCCCTACATATAAGGACCCTTAAAGTCTGTTTTTATTGCCAATCTAAAAACCCAGGTCTTTTCAGGTGTTTGTCAAAATTATTTTTTGCACAAAAAACTGAATCCTGGCAGATGCACAGACACAAAGTATAGCAGACCAAAATGCACAATTACGTGCTGACATCATGACTTCTGCAGTCAGAACAGTGCGTCTCACAACATGATCATCTGGTTGTGAAGTTAGCTAAACACAGTACCACTTGGTTGGGAATTTAGTGCTTTATCCCTACTTAAGTATTAAAAAATTTACTCTGTGGTGTAGTGGGGTCAGTTGGTAAATAAGCGCCCTAGAGTATATCTTTAACTGGTGGTATTGAATTAATTTAAATTAATTAAAGGGGTAAGTCATGCCAGGAGAGCCCAGCCCCGTGTTATGCTCCTCTTGCTCTATGTGGGAATTCAGGGACGTTGCCAGCGTCCCTGACGACCACGTGTGCCGGAAATGCATCCAGCTGCAGCTACTAACGGGCCGTATTGAGGCGCTGGAGCTGCAGATGGATGGGTTGTGGAGCATTCACGATGCTGAGAGGGTCGTGGATTACACGTTTGATGAGTTGGTCACACCGCAGGGTAGGGCTGCACAGGCAGAAGGGAAATGGGTGACCACCAGGCGGAGCAATAGAAGCAGGCAGGTAGTGCAGGGGACCCCTGTGGCCATTCCCCTTTCAAACAGGTATACCAATTTGGATACTGTTGAGGGGGATGACTCCAGGGGAAGACAGCAGCAGCCAACTTCCTGGCACCAGGGGTGCTTCTGCTGCTCAGGAAGGGAGGAAAAAGAGTGGGAGAGCAATAGTGGTAGGGGAACAGAGAGGCGTTTCTGTGGCCGTAGACATGACTCCAGGATGGTTTGTTGCCTCCCTGGTGCCAGGGTCAAGGATGTCACTGAACGGCTGCAGGGCATTCTGAAGGGGGAGGGTGTACAGGCAGAGGTCGTGGTTCACATTGGGACCAACGACATAGGTAGGAAGAGGGATGAGGTCCTGCAGCAAGAATTTAGGGAGCTAGGTAGCAGATTAAAGAGTAGGACCTCAAAGGTTGTAATCTCTGGATTACTCCCGGTGCCACGTGCTAGTGAGTATAGGAATAGGAGGACAGAGCAGATGATTGCGTGGCTAAAGAGTTGGTGCAGGAAGGAGGGCTTTAGTTTCCTGGGGAAGGTGGGACTTGTACAAGTCGGACGGGTTGCACCTGAACCAGAGCGGGACAAATATCCTTGCAGGGAGGTTTGCTAGCACTGTTCAGGGGGGTTTAAACTAAAATGGCAGGGGGTTGGGAACCTGAGCAGGGAGACACAGGAAAGGAAAACAGGGATAAAAGCAAAAGATAGGAAGGAGAAAAACAAAAGTGGCAGTCAGAGAAATCAACGGTTTAAATCAAACGTGGCCACAGTAAATAATAATTTGAATAGGTCTAAGAGCGTTAAAAAAACAAGCTTGAAGGCTTTGTGTCTTAATGCGAGGAGCATTTGTAATAAGGTGGATGAATTGGCTGCGCAAATAGAGGTAAACGAATATGATTTGGTTGGGATTACGGAAACGTGGCTCAAGGATGGCCAAGACTGGGAACTCAACATCCAGGGGTATTCGATATTCAGGAAAGATAGGCAAAAAGGAAAGGGAGGTGGGGTAGCATTACTGGTTAAAGAAGGGATTAATACAATTGTAATGAAGGATATTAGCTCTGATGATGTGGAATCTGTATGGGTAGAATTGAGAAATACTAAGGGGAAAAAAACATTAGTGGGAGTGGTATATAGACCTCCAAACAGTAAGGTTGGGGATGGCATTAAAAGGGAAATTAAAGAAGCGTGCAATAAGGGCACAGCAGTCATCATGGGTGACTTTAACCTACATCTAGATTGGGCCAACCAAATTAGTAACAATACTGTGGAGGAGGAATTCCTGGAGTGTTTACGGGATGGTTTCCTGGACCAATATGTCGAGGAACCAACCAGAGATCAGGCCATCTTAGACTGGGTATTATGTAACGAGAGAGGATTAATTAGCAGTCTTGTTGTACGAGGCCCCTTGGGTCGGAGCGATCATAATATGATCGAATTCTTCATTAAGATGGAGAATGAAGTAGTTGACTCGGAGACAAGGGTCCTCAATTTAAATAAAGGAAACTACGATGGTCTGAGGAGCGAGTTGGGTAGGATTGATTGGGGAATGGCACTCAAAGGGTTGACGGTGGATAGGCAATGGCAAACATTCAAAGACCGAATGGATGAGCTACAGAATTTGTTCATCCCAGTTTGGCATAAAAATAAAACAAAAAAAGGTGACTCAACCGTGGCTAACGAGGGAAATTAGGGATAGCATAAGATCCAAGGAGAGGACATATAAATTGGCTAGAAAAAGCAATAATCCTGAGGATTGGGAGCAGTTTAGGATTCAACAAAGGAGGACAAAGGGATTAATTAAGAAAGGGAAAATAGAATATGAGAGTAAGCTAGCAGGGAACATAAAAACTGACTGTAAAAGCTTTTATACATATGTGAAGAGAAAAAGATTGGTGAAGTCAAGCGTAGGTCCCTTACAGTCAGAATCAGGGGAATTTATAATGGGAAACAAGGAAATGGCAGACCAACTAAATACATACTTTGGTTCTGTCTTCACAAAGGAGGACACAAATAACCTCCCAGAGATGCCGGGGAACATAGGGTCTGATGAAAGGGAGGAACTGAAAGAAATCAGTATTTGCAGGGAAATGGTGTTAGGAAAATTGATGGGACTGAAGGCTGATAAATCCCCAGGGCCTGATGGTCTACATCCCAGGGTACTTAAGGAAGTGGCCCTAGAGATAGTAGATGCATTGCTGGTCATCTTCCAGAACTCGATAGACTCTGAAACGGTACCCATGGATTGGCGGGTAGCTAATGTTACCCCACTATTCAAAAAAGGTGGTAGAGAAAAAGTGGAGAATTATAGACCGGTAAGCCTGACATCGGTAGTGGGGAAAATGCTAGAGTCTATTATAAAAGATGTAATAGCAGAGCACTTGGAAAGCAGTGACAGGATCGGACAAAGTCAACATGGATTTACAAAAGGTAAATCATGCTTGACTAATCTACTGGAATTTTTTGAGGATGTAACTGGTAAAATAGATCAGGGAGAACCAGTGGATGTGATGTATTTGGACTTTCAGAAGGCTTTCGATAAGGTCCCACATAAGAGATTAGCGTGCAAAATTAAGGCACATGGGATTGGGGGCAAGGTATTGACTTGGATAGAGAACTGGTTGGCGGACAGAAAGCAAAGAGTTGGAATAAACGGGTCGCTTTCCGAGTGGCAGGCAGTGACTAGTGGGGTACCGCAAGGATTGGTCCTAGGACCCCAGCTGTTCACAATATATATTAATGATCTGGACGAGGGAATTGGATGTAATGCCTCCAAATTTGCAGACGACACAAAGCTGGGTGGGAGGGTAAGCTGTGAGGAGGATATCGTGAAACTCCAGTACGATTTGGACAGGTTGGGTGATTGGGCAGAAACATGGCAAATGCACTATAATGTGGATAAATGTGAGGTTATCCACTTTGGTGGCAAAAACAGGAAGGCAGATTATTATTTGAATGGCAATAGATTGGGAGAAGGGGAAGTGCAAAGAGACCTGGGTGTCCTTGTGCACCAGTCGCTGAAGGTAAGCATGCAGGTGCAGCAGGCGGTTAAGAAGGCAAATGGTATGTTGGCCTTCCTAGCAAGAGGGTTCGAATACAGGAACAAGGATGTCTTGCTACAGTTGTACAGGGCCTTGGTGAGACCACACCTTGAGTATTGTGTGCAGTTTTGGTCACCTTACCTGAGGAAGGACGTTCTTGCCATGGAGGGAGTGCAGCGAAGGTTCACCAGGCTGATGCATGGGATGGCAGGAATGACGTATGAGGAGAGATTATGTCAATTGGGCTTATACTCACTGGAGTTTAGAAGATTGAGAGGGGATCTCATCGAAACCTATAAAATTCTGTCAGGTCTGGACAGACTAGATGCAGGAAGGATGTTTGATGGCCGGGGAGTCCAGAACCAGGGGTCATAGTCTAAGGATAAGGGGTAAGCCATTTAGGACTGAAATGAGGAGGAATTTCTTCACCCAGAGAGTGGTGAACCTGTGGAATTCTCTGCCACAGAGGGCGGTGGAGGCCAGTTCATTAAATATATTCAAGAAAGAGTTGGATATATTTCTTGAGGCTAAAGGGATCAAGGGATATGGGGAGAAGGCAGGGACAGGGTGTGGTAAACCACTGTCATACCTGTCTGTGTCTGTATGTGTATTCCACTAGGTACAGGTCTGGACATGCCTCGGCTGACTCCTCCCACTATTCCAGGTATATAAGTGACTACCTCCCAGTCCCTTAGTATTCTGGACGGGTCGACCACTCGAGACAAGACCTTCATTCTTTAGTTAATAAAAGCCTGATTGTTACTCGCTCAACTTCAGTCTTTTGAGTAATTGATGGCGCATCAATTTTATTAACTAAATTTTTTATAATGGAGAAGATCCTCACACCAGCATGCCTGGACCTGGACAGTCGGGAAGCGGACGCTTCCACCAAGTTTGCTCACTGGCTTACGTGCTTCGAGACATTCCTGACTGCCTCCACTGCGGTCGAAACGGATGCGGACAAACTGTCTGTCCTGATCGCCAAGGTGAACCACCGAGTGTACTCAGTCATCCGGGATGCGACCTCGTACACAGCCGCCCTCCAGCTCCTCAAGACCCAGTACACGCGCCCTGTGAACGAAGTATACGCTAGGCACCTTCTGGGGAGTCGCAAGCAACAACCTGGGGAATCGACTGAGGAATACCTCCAAGCACTGTCCGTGCTTGGCCGGGCCTGTGGGTGTAAGGCGGTAACGCCCACTAAGTACACGGAGGAACTGATCCGGGATGCCTTCGTAGCGGGCCACAGGTCCAACTACACCCGACAGCGACTGCTGGAGCAGAGTGACCTCACCCTCGACAAAGCCTCCGACATCGCACTAACGCTGGACGCAGCCTTCCGGGGCATGGATGCCTACTCCTCTGCACCGTGGACGCCGCGGGGAACGACAACCTGGGACACGGTAGGACAGCCCCATAGCACCGTGCCACCCCAGCCACAGCCCAACAACGGCCCAACTACCGCAGCAGTGTCCCAAAGCCAGACAGCAGTATCCCAAGGCCAGAAATGCTACTTCTGTGGCCAGGCCAAACACCCCAGAGCGCGCTGCCCGGCGAAGAATGCAACCTGCTCGGGCTGCGGGAAAAAGGGACACTACGCCAGCGTCTGCAAGGCCAAAGCCACCCCGAACGCCAGCAGCGCCGCGTGTGGGCCGTGCGAGCCGCCATCTTGGGCCTCCCCAGCCATGTGCGAACCACCGCAGCAGCAGCCATCTTGGACGACTCCAGCCACATGGGAATCATGGGCGCCGCCATCTTGGACACCAGCCGGGACGCAGCAGACCGCCAACCCCCACCCATCTGATACTCGCAGCGACACACCGACCCCTACGCTGGCCTCTGTGACGCTGGACCAAACGAGACCGCACCAGTTAGCTCGGTCCAAAATGGACGTTAAGGTAAACGGCCATGCAATAAACTGCCTTTTTGACTCCGGGAGCACAGAGAGCTTCATCCACCCCGACACGGTGCGGCGTTGCTCTCTCCCAGTCCTGCCTGCGCACCAGCGGATTTCTATGGCCTCCGAGTCCCAGTCAGCGGACATTGGCGGCTACTGCGTGGTGACACTAGTAGTAGACGGGACTGTGTTCAATAATTTTAAACTCCTGGTCCTGCCCGACCTCTGCGCTGCCGTTCTACTGGGGTTGGATTTCCAGTGCCACCTCAAAAGCGTTACGATGGCGTACGGTGGCCCCCTCCCCCCACTCACAGTCCGCAGCCAGCAGCCTCCAAATTGCCCGCCGCGCACTAGATGCAACCTCTCCACACTCAGAGTCCCACCCCCCCCACTGTTTGCTAACCTCACCCCTGACTGTAAGCCCATCGCCACAAAGAGCAGGCGATACAGTGCCGGGGACAGGGTTTTCATCAAAACCGAAGTGGAACGGCTCCTGAAGGAGGGGATTATTGAGGGCAGCTCCAGCCCCTGGCGAGCCCAGGTTGTGGTCGTTAAGACCGGCGAGAAACAACGCCTGGTCATCGACTACAGCCAAACAATAAACCGCTACACCCTGCTGGACGCCTACCCACTCCCCCGCATAGCTGACATGGTCAACCAGATCGCGCAGTACCGCGTCTTTTCGACCATTGACCTGAAATCAGCGTACCACCAGCTCCCCATCAGCCCTGAAGACCGCCAGTATACTGCTTTTGAGGCAAACGGCCGCCTCTATCACTTCCTTAGGGTTCCCTTCGGCGTTACCAACGGGGTCTCCGTCTTCCAAAGGGAGATGGACCGGATGGTCGATCAAAACGAGCTGCAGGCCACTTTCCCTTACCTAGATAATGTGACCATCTGCGGCCATGACTTGCAGGACCATGACGCAAACCTCGAGAAATTCCTCCGCACCGCCCAACTCCTGAACCTGACATATAACAAGGAGAAGTGCATATTCCGCACAGACCGCCTCGCCATCCTTGGCTGTGTTGTAGAACACGGGGTCATCGGTCCCGACCCGGACCGGATGCGTCCCCTTATGGAACTCCCACTGCCCCACTGCCTAAAAGCTCTGAAGAGGTGCCTAGGGTTTTTTTCCTACTACGCTCAGTGGGTCCCCTACTATGCAGACAAAGCCCGTCCGCTGATCAAGTCCACCTCTTTTCCCGTGACGGCAGAGGCCCGCTTAGCCTTCCACCGTATCAAGGAAGACATTGCCAAAGCCACCATGCACGCAGTGGACGAATCCATCCCCTTCCAGGTGGAAAGCGATGCGTCCGACTTCGCTCTGGCCGCCACCCTTAATCAGGCGGGGAGACCTGTGGCATTCTTCTCACGAACCCTCCAGGGCCCGGAGACCAGACACTCCGCGGTCGAGAAGGAGGCCCAGGCTATCGTGGAGGCTGTGCGTCATTGGAGGCACTACCTGGCCGGAAAACGATTTACCCTGCTCACTGACCAGCGTTCAGTTGCTTTTATGTTCAACAACAAGCAGAGGGGCAAAATCAAAAATGACAAGATCTTGAGGTGGAGAATCGAACTTTCCACCTACAATTACGAGATCTTGTACCGGCCTGGGAAGCTCAATGAACCCCCAGATGCCCTATCGCGTGGCACCTGCGCCAGCGCGCAGATCGATAGGCTGAGGGCCCTCCACAATGACCTCTGCCACCCGGGGGTCACCAGGTTCTTCCACTTCATCAAGGCCCGCAACCTGCCTTACTCCATTGAGGAGGTCAGGACCATGACCAAGAACTGCCAAGTCTGCGCTGAGTGCAAACCGCACTTTTATAGACCAGACAGAGCCCACCTGATAAAAGCCACTCGCCCTTTCGAACGCCTGAGCGTCGATTTTAAAGGGCCTCTCCCCTCCTCCGACCGCAATGTGTACTTCCTCAACATCATTGACGAGTACTCCCGGTTCCCGTTCGCTTTCCCCTGCCCGGACATGACCAGTGCCACGGTCATTAAATGTCTGAACAGCCTCTTCACCCTGTTCGGTTTCCCCAGCTATATCCATAGCGACCGGGGCTCATCGTTTATGAGCGACGAACTCCGCCAGTACCTGCTCGCTAGGGGTATTGCCACAAGCAGGACCACCAGTTACAACCCCCGGGGGAACGGACAGGTGGAAAGAGAGAATGCAACTGTTTGGAAGGCTGCCCTACTAGCCTTAAAGTCTAGGGGCCTTCCGACCTCCCGCTGGCAGGAGGTGCTCCCCGATGCGCTCCACTCGATTCGGTCACTTCTCTGCACTGCCACCAATGCCACCCCTCACGAGAAAATGTTTGTCTTCCCAAGGAAGTCCACATCGGGGACATCGTTACCGCCATGGCTGACGTCCCCAGGGCCGGTACTACTGAGAAGACACGTGAGGGCCAATAAAACGGACCCCCTGGTCGAGAGGGTCGACCTCCTCCACGCCAACCCCCAGTACGCTTACATTGCGTACCCGGACGGGCGGGAGGACACAGTCTCCATACGAGACCTCGCACCCTCGGGGACCGCTGTAACCCACTACCCATTACCACCCCCCCCCCACGACCCGATATCCAACCCCAGCAGCCGGCTCGCCTTGGACCGTCACCCATGAGGACTACACTCCAGGGCCCCAGCCTACACGGGACGCGACGCCGGAAGCTCCACCACCCCTGCCGTCGCCACGTCGATCACAGCGGCAGACAAGACCTCCAGAGAGACTCCAATACACGAACTTTTAAATACACTTCACCCCGCCGGACTCATTTTTAAACAAGGGGTGAATGTGGTAAACCACTGTCATACCTGTCTGTGTCTGTATGTGTATTCCACTAGGTACAGGTCTGGACATGCCTCGGCTGACTCCTCCCACTATTCCAGGTATATAAGTGACTACCTCCCAGTCCCTTAGTATTCTGGACGGGTCGACCACTCGAGACAAGACCTTCATTCTTTAGTTAATAAAAGCCTGATTGTTACTCGCTCAACTTCAGTCTTTTGAGTAATTGATGGCGCATCACAGGGTACTGAATTTGGATGATCAGCCATGATCTCATTGAATGGCGGAGCAGGCTCGAAGGGCCGAATGGCCTACTCCTGCTCCTATCTTCTATGTTTGAGCAAGATGCTGGAAGTGGACACAGAGGGTTATGCTATCCAGAAAGTATTTTAGGGTGAATTTGTCAAATCAGTCAAATAAAGAAAGGTTAAGAAAGATTGGATTAAGAGAGAGAGCGAGAGAGAGAAGAAAGAGACAGAAAGGAAAAGTAAGAAAAAATTGGCATTTTAAAAAATAGCCCTGAGAAATACCAAACCTGAAGGAATGAGATGCTACACTTGTAATATTTAATGTTCGGTGCCAGGGAGGTTGATTGGCAGTCATTAACACTTAGCACATCATTAAAAGGGTACTTGCACTTGTAATGAACAGGTTTAAATTTCTGTGGTGAGTTTAATGGGCAAAGACAGGAAGTTCCTAAAAATAAAGGGTGCGATGCCGTTTGCGCAAAGCTAACGGTAGAACTCGGACAGCAACGTTTGGATATACATATTTAACTGTGCTATACCATTTACCCATAAATAACGGTGAATGCCATTAGCCTTGCCATATGTTGACATCAAGTTCTGGCCCATTAACTTTGTTGCAGTTGTTCAATAAATTCATTTTCTTGGAAGGTACCAACAAAATCTTCTCCTTTTCAGTATCCGTCTGAAAAGCCTGAATGCTAACACCGACATTGCATCTCTGGCACGGAAGGTGGTTGAAGAATGCAAGCTCATCCATCCAAGTAAACTAGCAGAGGTGGAGCAGCTGCTCTACTATCTTCAGAACCGCAGGGAAAGTCCCCCAGGAAGAGGTAGGAAGCCACTTGTGGAGCTGTTAGTGACTTGTCTAACCACTACTTTGAAGTAATTAGAAGGACTACGATCTGCATAGGTCTAATGTGGATATATTGTAGCTATGGTGAAGTATTTACATCTCTTTTGAAGTGATGCTGTATAAGCCAGTATATACATGTCCTATTCATAGAGACATTACATCTCCATTAGAGAGGGGATCTTAATATCAAGTACAGTTCCCTTCTTTGAAAAGTGGCTTAAAGCACTTTGATAAATATTAACACCCTCTTTGTCCTAGTCTAGTTCTGAAGTGTGATTATTTAATTGGCGAGTGCTGGTCACATTATCTTGGAAAGTAGCGTGGAGGAGCAACTGAGCCTTATGTTTTCTTTAGCCCCCACATCAACAGCAAGGGGTTTCAGTGGATTGGTCATTTTAATGTCTGTGTTCTCACAACAATGTCTTCAGCACTTCCATTTTAAACAAAAGTGTTCAAAAAGCCAATAGAAATAGGCTGTGACCAAAGAAAACCCCACTGAGGTGCTAAAATTGGCAAATCTGTTTTTAATCACTGACTATTCAAATAGCTGCTTTCACATGGTGGAAGAGGATAAGGATCTTTAATATGGCCTGGACTAAAGGTGGGTTAAAATGGCCTAGATGGACCTGGAACGGAGTGGGCTGGTAGCTGTTTTTTTCCCAGCACAGCTAAACTGATCGATTGCTTGGGAGACATTTGGAGGAGGTGTTCCTGAACACTTGCCAGCTGTTTCCACCAAAAATACGGGTAGTGGCACAACTTTGTGGGGCAGATTGCAGCCCTAACTTGTCAAATGGAGATGTCAAATATTGCTGCCAAAGGCAGAACATTCTAGTTTGTCCTGTGACCATCTATCAGCAAGCGTTTGAAACTTTCTCATGGTCTAGCATTGTGCCAGCCATGCATCATCACAGTGGAGACACCGTATCATTAATGACAAATTGGTGCTGCTGCTAAGATGTTATGATTACTTGGTAAGAACATAAGAACATAAGAAATAGGAGTAGGAGTAGGCCAATCGGCCCCTCGAGCCTGCTCCACCATTCAATAAGATCATGGCTGATCTGATCCTAACCGCCAATCTACTATCACAGAACCATCTCCTGAATCCAACAGAATGAGACACACGAAATAGGAGCAGGATCACGCTACACGGCCCCTGGGCCCGCTCCGCTACCCACAGGGCCATGACCGATCCGAACCTAGACTCATGTCCAAATTCCTGCCCGCTCCCCGTAACCCTTAATTCCCTTTACTTCGAGGAAACTGTCTATTTCTGTTTTAAATTTATGTAATGATGTAGCTTCTACAGCTTTTTGGGGCAGCATATTCCATGGACCTACCACCCTCTGAGTGCAGTAGTTCCTCCTCATCTCAGTTTTGAAAGAGCAGCCCCTTATTCTAAGACTATGCCCCCTAGTTCTAGTTTCACCCATCATCGGGAACATCTTCCCCACATCCACCCGATCCAACCCCTTCACAATCTTATATGTTTCAATAAGATCGCCTCTCATTCTTCTGAACTCAAATGAGTAGAGTCCCAATCCACTCAACCTCTCCTCATATATCCATCCCCTCATCCCCGGGATTAACCGAGTGAACCTTCTTTGTACTGACTCTCAAAGTATGTCTTTTCTTAAGTATGGACACCAAAACTGGATGCAGTATTCCAGGTGCGGTCTCACCAATACCTTATACAACTGAAGCAATACCTCCCTATTTTTATATTCCATCCCACTAGCAATGAAAGCCAACATTACATTGGCCTTCTTAATCACTTGCTGCACCTGCATACTAACCTTTTGAGTTTCGTGCACCAGGACCCCCAGATCCCTTTGTACTTCAGTACTTTCCAGTTTTTTGCCATTAAGATAATAACTTGCTCTACGATTTTTCCTGCCAAAGTGCATAACCTCACACTTTCCAGTATTGTATTCCATCTGCCAAATCTCTGCCCACTTACTTAGCCTGTCTATGTCCCCTTGCAGGTTTTTTATGTCCTCCTCACTCACTACTTTCCCTTCCATCTTAGTATCATCTGCAAACTTTGATATGTTACACTTGGTCCACTCCTCCAAATCGTTAATATAGATTGTAAAGAGTTGGGGACCCAGCACTGACCCCTGTGGAACACCACTAGTTACTGATTGCCAGTCCGCGAATGAACCATTTATCCCAACTCTCTGCCATCTGTTAGATAGCCAGTCCTCTATCCATGCCAGAATATTACCCCCAATCCCGTGATATTTTATCTTAAGCAATAATCTTTTGTGTGGCACCTTGTCAAATGCCTTTTGGAAGTCTAAATACACTACGTCCACTGGTTCCCCTTTATCCACCCTATATGTTACTTCCTCAAAGAACTCCAGCAAATTTGTCAAACATGACTTCCCCTTCATAAAACCATGCTGACTTTGCCCTATTAAATTATGATTATCCAAATGTCCTGTTACTGTCTCCTTAATAATGGACTCCAATATTTTACCTACCACAGATGTTCGGCTAACCGGTCTATAGTTTCCAGCCTTCTGTCTACTGCCCTTTTTAAATAAGGGTGTTACATTAGCAGTTTTCCAGTCTGCCGGGACCTTTGCTGAGTCCAGGGAGTTTTGGAAAATTATTACCAATGCATTCACAATCCCTACCGCCACTTCCCTCAAGACCCTAGGATGTAAGCCATCAGATCCAGGTGATATATCCGCCTTGAGTCCCATTATTTTACCGAGTACCACTTCCTTAGTGATTTTGATCGTGTTTAGCTCCTCCCCCCCTTTAGCCCCCTGTTTGTCCAGTGTTGGGATATTCTTCGTGTCTTCTACTGTAAAGACTGATGTAAAATATTCATTCAGTGTTTTTGCCATCTCCATATTTCCCACCATTAATTTCCCGGTCTCATCCTCTAAGGGACCAACATTTACTTTAGCCACCCTTTTTCTTTTTATATAACTATAAAAACTCTTACTATCTGTTTTTATATTTTTTGCTAATTTACTTTCATAATCTATCTTCCCTTTCTTAATCAATCTTTTTGTTATTTTATGCTGTCTTTTAAAGTTTTCCCAATCCTCTATCCTCCCACTAGATTTGGCTACCTTATATGCCCTTGTTTTTAGTCGAATACTATCCTTAATTTCTTTACTTAGCCACGGATGGCTGTCTTTTCTTTTACACCCTTTTCTTCTCAGTGGAATATATATTTTTTGGAAGTTGTAAAATAACTCCTTAAATGTATACCACTGATCATGTATCGTCTTACCCTTTAATCTATTTTCCCAATCCACTCTACTCAATTCCGCTCTCATACCTTCATAGTCTCCTTTATTCAAGCTTAGCACGCTTGTTTGAGATCCAACCTTCTCACCCTCTAATTGAATATGGAATTCAACCATGTTATGGTCATTCATTCCAAGGGGATCCTTTACTAGGACATTTTTAATTAATCCTGTCTCGTTACACAGGACCAGATCTAAGGTTGCTTGCCCCCTGGTCGGTTCAGTTACATACTGCTCAAGAAACCCATCCCTAATACACTCAATGAACTCATCCTCAAGGCAGCCCTGCCCAATTTGATTTGTCCAATTAATATGATAGTTAAAATCCCCCATAATTATAGATGTTCCCTTATTACAAGCCTCAACTATTTCCTGATTGATCCTCCGTCCAACAGAGTTGCAACTGTTCGGAGGCCTATAGAATACGCCCACTAGTGGTTTTTTCCCCTTATTATTCCTTACCTCCACCCAAACTGTTTCATTATCCTGATCTTTTGACCCAATATTGATCTTTTGACCCAACCTTTGTTATTAACACCTTGTTGGGGGGGAGGGTAGTCATCAGAATAATTTGTGTTAGTTATTTATCTTGTACAGAGCTGGGTGACAAATTGAAAAGATGGAAAGGCACAATAAGATGGTTCATTTTTCATTTTTATGAAATATATGTAGTAGGCAATCTTTGTTTATGAAAATATATATTTTGTTTTAAGTGGGGAGAAGCACCAATTGGAACGTTAAAGAAATTGGAGGTCTGTACAATTTTTTTTAACAGTAGTTTCAATTTAAGACTGTAGATTACTTATGATTGAGCTGTTACATTTAATGTTTTTTTTAAAAAAAACTATGAAGTATACCCTAGGCAGACTGACAAAATCTGATTTAATTTTAAATGTGTAGTTCCTGATTCACCAATACAACATGAAGTTGGCTTGAGCTGCTGTTGAAACCGGCTGTAATAGTAACTTGCTGATCCACAATTACAGGGCAGGCATAGGCAGCAGCATGGAAACTGATCTCTTTCACAATATGTAATGATGGCATGGATAACTTCAAATTTATACCAAGCTATTGAAATTTACCTGAAGGATGTACATAGCCGCAGTGTGCTGTCAATGTTTATTTCAATGTAGAATGAGGTTTATTTTTACATTTCTATATGGTAAATATTGCAGTATATTTAAAAGCAGGAAATCACTCAATCCGATTACAATTAAAAAAAAGTGCATGAACCCCATGATGTGTCCTTTTCTATGGATGCTACAAGATTATGCATTTCCAGTGAAAGCTATTTTCTGATTCTACAACGGTCGTAGTGATGGATTAAAAATCCACATTTTGTAGTTGGTCTTTTATCTTGTTCCAATTTTTAGGAACTTGTGGATTAGTAATGCAGTCTGTAATAGTCTTGGACCAGTAACCCTGCAGAGTTATGTTTCTGGAACTCTTCCACTTCAGTTTCCTCAATTGGCTGAGCAATGAATAGGATGGTAGTAGAAGAGAAATCTGTGCCACAGATTTATCTCCTTCCTCATATGAGAAGAATGGAACATGCCTTAGGGAGAAGTTAAATGTGCTGGTGTATGTTTAGATTTTAATATGTTGCTTGCCAGCAGAAAAGCCCAGTTTGAGTAACTTGTGGCATGGTTATACTGCCGATTCTAGTCTGAACTTGCATGCCCAGAGGCCCACTCAAGTGTTTGAACACCAGTTATTTTTTTAATGCTAGTGAAGAGATTACTTTTTGCTAATCTTACTAATTAAGGTTTGAAATAGTACTACCAGAGAACCTTTGAAAATTTGTCTTGCTCGACATGCAGTTGTAGCCCAGCTAGCCAATGAGAAGCCAAAGTGGAGAACCCTTGAATGCACCATTGCATCAGCATCTTTACCACCCCCTTCCAGTCATACTGTAAAAACTGTGTTGCATTGTTAAAAGCACTTGTTATTGGACCTTTTAGAAATTGGGGAACACAGGAAATTTATAACTCGGTTTTATATTGTGATACTGTTTTAAGATCAGCAGTTAGTAGAAACCAAATGGATATTATTACATTTTGACTAATGTAATGAACGCTGGTTTTCACGTTCCCTTAAATTGCATGTCGAAATATGCTACCTCAAATATTGCCTGCTTATCTGAATTAGATTAGTCTTTAATTATTGGCTTCAGTATTTTAATTTAATTTTTAAAACACCATTTCAAATAATCTGACTGTTGTAAATGCAACCCTCATTGTAATGCTCCATTATATGATTGCAGTAACTTGAGTCCTGGCTTCAGTACTGTTGTTATTTATTTGTTTAAGTGCAATCTCTATATTATTAACTTCATCAAACACTATGCACTTGGTTTCCAAGGGCCATCGTATAATCAAGATGGTGTTTTTGTAGTTTGGGCCAGAACAAAATGTGTCTTTCTTGCACAAAGTAAGAACCATTGGCCTTGTCTTCTTTTCAGAAAAGCGAGAAAAGGTCAGCAAACCTAAGGACCCACCTCCTTTTGAAGGAATGGAAGTGAGTGACAAAAATAAATTGAACTTGAAACTGAAAGTGACATTATAGTGAGACTTGGATGCACTGTATGCTGCATAACTAAGTTGCAATGTAAGAGCAGCATGCAGAGTTGCTACTGTAATAAAATATTCAATAATTGTGATTGCTGCAGCTGGTCCTTTTTATATGGACAATTTGAAGCCAATTCTATATTGATATGTGATTGAAAACAGAAAATGCACAGTAGCTCAGCCAGCACCTGAAAGAGAAAATAAATTAACTTTTCTCAGAATGGAAATGGCCCCATGTAGTCATGAGTTGGATATGAAGACAGTAAAATAGTTTTCAGTTCAAATATCACTAGATGTCGTTCTTGTGTTAAATGCATGCAAAATACACTAGAATAAGAGACAAAAACCGGTGAGAAATTGAACCTTGCAAATTCTCTTAAATTGACCAATAGAATCAATTCTAATCAATTTACAAAGCTATCAAATTCAAATATTGGAATAAGTCTAAAATTTTATCTGGATTAAAGGCTGTTTCCTTTTAAATATATAGTTTCGTTATTTATGTTAGCCTGTGCAAAATAAACTCCTAAAGGGGGTGAAATTCCACTTTTAATGAAAAGTGATGGCATGCTTCTTAATGACCCATTAACAAAATAGCACTTGTACAAAATTGTATTACAAAGTTATGCATTCCTGCAATTTTGTTAGTGGTATATTAATTATGGGGAAAAGCAGACTTTCTATCATTTTTGGTTGAGACATGTTACCCCTTTGGTATTGACATTAGATGTGTTGCATAAGGAATACTGTATCTGGTTTCTGCTACATGTTCCTTATTACCCACAGATTGATGAAATAGCAAATATTAATGATATAGAAGATTACATAGAACTGCTGTATGAGGACATACCTGACAAAGTGCGAGGTTCAGCACTCATTCTTCAACTAGCTCGCAATCCTGATAATTTGGAAGAATTGCTACAAAATGGTAAGCTAACTTTATGATTAAAAGCACCGGTGCTCTGCTTCAGGTATCTGCTTTTTACTTTTTGCATGTCTCTCTTCCCCCCTGCCCCCCGACCATTGTCACATAGGCTTCATTAGTCTCACTCCAGGTTTTCTCACTAATTACTTTCCTGTATTCATTCTCCATCCACTTTATTCGGTAGCTTTGCATTTTCTTTGCTTCACATATTGGGTCATTTATCTTATAGTCTTCCACCCCTTATAAATAAATTAAATTTACTTCTTTTCCATTTCCACCAGTAGAAGGCCTCACAGCCAAAATATAGGAACTACAGTCGGCTATTCGAGCCTGTTCTGCCATTTAATTAGATCATGGCTAATTTGTACCTCAACTTTATTTACCCGCCTTTGATCTAAGGCAGGTTCTAATGAGATTTCTTTACTGATCAGCACACATTTCCCATTTAACAAATATTTGCTCTTTTTGTTCCTTGCTTCCATTTTAATAATTTTATACTTATCCACATTGAATTGCACCTGCCACCTATTGGCCCAATTTTGTGAATGTTTTCTTTTAGGTAATATTGATGTTGGTTTCAGAATACAGTATTCGAGAGTTAATTTTGTGTGAATTTTCCCCATTTTGATTTTTTTTAAATGCTTATATTTCTGTCTTCAGAGACTGCATTGAGAGCTTTGGCTCGAGTGTTGCGAGAGGACTGGAAGCAAAGTGTG
Source organism: Somniosus microcephalus (assembly GCF_052327205.1). Classification (NCBI taxonomy): domain Eukaryota; kingdom Metazoa; phylum Chordata; class Chondrichthyes; order Squaliformes; family Somniosidae; genus Somniosus; species Somniosus microcephalus. The sequence continues at coordinate 229,393 of NW_028225505.1, forward strand.
GAGCTTGCAACCAACATTATTTACATATTTTTCTGTTTCTCTAGGTAAGACTATCTTTGAAATTGTAGCAGTATGTGTACCAGTTGAGAGTTGTTAAGAGTTTGGAATGTCTTTCCCTCTCTAAAAGTTGTTTACAACTGGACTTTCAAACTTCCATATGTAAATATATCAATAATGTAAACCATCAGGCAAATGACTTAAAACAAAGAAGCAGATTTAAAAACCCAAGAGAAATAGCTGGTGAGAATTAGCAGATGATTAAAGCAAAACTTTTTCCAACCTCATGCCTCAAGATGAATCTTTCGCTGTCCATTCACCACAATACCTCTGCAACCATCAATTTTCTCAACCATCTCCACCTTTGTTGCCCTTATCCCCAGCAAAACCTTTGCTGTCTCCCATCCCAGTTGCCCCCCCCCCCCGCCATATGGCCCCATTTCTTTGCTCTCTCGCGTTTAAGGGGTTCAGACTTGAGCGCATAGCTAGCTTAGCCATCCATTGCCAGATCTAGCAGTGGGTTCAATCTCCTGTGCCAAAACTGGCTAGTACTCTAAGCTCATCCTAGAAAGCAAATCTAAAACTCAACTACTTTACTCCACCACAAACCATCTCCTTAACCCACTCTCCCCTGCCTTTTAATCCTTACCTTTGCATCCACTCCCCCAAACTCTCCATTCCTGACTTTGGCTTTGTGTGCGTCCCTTCTTCACTCTGGCTGCTGTGTCTTAGGAAATCTAGGCCCCATGCTCTTGAATCACCCCCCCCCCCCCCCCCAACCCCTCTACCATCTCCCTCTGTTCCTTTAAGAACCTCCTTAAAATCCAACTCTTAGACCAGTGTTATAAGAACATAAGAAATAGGAGCAGGAGTAGGCCAATCGGCCCCTCGAGCCTGCTCCGCCATTCAATAAGATCATGGCTGATCTGATCCTAACCGCCAATCCACTATCACAGAACTATCTTCTGAATCTAACAGAATTAGACACACGAAATAGGAGCAGGATCAGGCTACACGGCCCCTGGGCCCGCTCCGCTACCCACAGGGCCATGACCGATCCGAACCTAGACTCATGTCCAAATTCCTGCCCGCTCCCCGTAACCCTTAATTCCCTTTACTTCTAGGAAACTGTCTATTTCTGTTTTAAATTTATGTAATGATGTAGCTTCTACAGCTTTTTGGGGCAGCATATTCCATGGACCTACCACCCTCTGAATGAAGTAGTTCCTCCTCATCTCAGTTTTGAAAGAGCAGCCCCTTATTCTAAGACTATGCCCCCTAGTTCTAGTTTCACCCATCATCAGGAACATCTTCCCCGCATCCACCCGATCCAACCCCTTCACAATCTTATATGTTTCAATAAGATCGCCTCTCATTCTTCTGAACTCCAATGAGTAGAGTCCCAATCTACTCAACCTCTCCTCATATGTCCACCATCCCCTCATCCCCGGGATTAACCGAGTGAACCTTCTTTGTACTGACTCGAGAGCAAGTATGTCCTTAAGTATGGACACCAAAACTGTACGCAGTATTCCAGGTGCAGTCTCACCAATACCTTGTACAACTGAAGCAACACCTCCTTATTTTTATATTCTATCCCCCTAGCAATGAAAGCCAACATTCCATTGGCCGCCTTAATCACTTGCTGCACCTGCATACTAACCTTTTGAGTTTCGTGCACCAGGACCCCCAGATCCCTTTGTACTTCAGTACTTTCCAGTTTCTTGCCATTAAGATAATAACTTGCTCTATGAGTTTTCCTGCCAAAGTGCATAACCTCACACTTTCCAGTATTGTATTCCATCTGCCAAATCTCTGCCCACTTACTTAGCCTGTCGATGTCCCCTTGCAGGTTTTTTATGTCCTCCTCACTCACTACTTTCCCTCCCATCTTAGTATCATCTGCAAACTTTGATATGTTACACTCGGTCCCCTCCTCCAAATCGTTAATATAGATTGTAAAGAGTTGGGGACCCAGCACTGACCCCTGCGGAACACCACTAGTTACTGATTGCCAGTCTGAGAATGAACCATTTATTCCAACTCTCTGCCTTCTGTTAGATAGCCAATCCTCTATCCATGCCAGAATATTACCCCCAATCCCGTGATTTTTTATCTTAAGCAATAATCTTTTGTGTGGCACCTTGTCAAATGCCTTTTGGAAGTCTAAATACACTACGTCCACTGGTTCCCCTTTATCCACCCTATACGTTACTTCCTCAAAGAACTCCAGCAAATTTGTCAAACATGACTTCCCCTTCATAAAACCATGCTGACTTTGCCCTATTAAATTATGATTATCCAAATGTCCTGTTACTGTCTCCTTAATAATGGACTCCAAAATTTTACCTACCACAGATGTTAGGCTAACCGGTCTATAGTTTCCAGCCTTCTGTCTACTGTCCTTTTTAAATAAGGGTGTTACATTAGCAGTTTTCCAATCTGCCGGGACCTTTGCCGAGTCCAGGGAGTTTTGGAAAATTATTACCAATGCATCCACAATCCCTACCGCCACTTCCCTCAAGACCCTAGGATGTAAGCCATCAGGCCCAGGTGATTTATCCGCCTTGAGTCCCATTATTTTACCGAGTACCACTTCCTTAGTGATTTTGATCGTGTTTAGCTCCTCCCCCCCCCCCTTTAGCCCCCTGTTTGTCCAGTGTTGGGATATTCTTAGTGTCTTCTACTGTAAAGACTGATGTAAAATATTCATTCAGTGTTTTTGCCATCTCCATATTTCCCACCATTAATTTCCCGGTCTCATCCTCTAAGGGACCGACATTTACTTTAGCCACCCGTTTTCTTTTTATATAACTATAAAAACTCTTACTATCTGTTTTTATATTTTTTGCTAATTTACTTTCATAATCTATCTTCCCTTTCTTAATCAATCTTTTTGTTATTTTATGCTGTCTTTTAAAGTTTTCCCAATCCTCTATCCTCCCACTAGATTTGGCTACCTTATATGCCCTTGTTTTTATTTGAATACTATCCTTAATTTCTTTACTTAGCCACGGATGGCTGTCTTTTCTTTTACACCCTTTTCTTCTCAGTGGAATATATATTTTTTGGAAGTTGTAAAATAACTCCTTAAATGTATACCACTGATCATGTATCGTCTTACCCTTTAATCTATTTTCCCAATCCACTCTACTCAATTCCGCTCTCATACCTTCATAGTCTCCTTTATTCAAGCTTAGCACGCTTGTTTGAGATCCAACCTTCTCACCCTCTAATTGAATATGGAATTCAACCATGTTATGGTCACTCATTCCAAGGGGATCCTTTACTAGGACGTTTTTAATTAATCCCGTCTCGTTACACAGGACCAGATCTAAGGTTGCTTGCCCCCTGGTCGGTTCAGTTACATACTGCTCAAGAAACCCATCCCTAATACACTCAATGAACTCATCCTCAAGGCTGCCCTGCCCAATTTGATTTGTCCAATTAATATGATAGTTAAAATCCCCCATAATTATAGATGTTCCCTTATTACAAGCCTCAACTATTTCCTGATTGATACTCCGTCCAACAGAGCAAAAGCATTATCCACTAGCCACGTGGTGAATTGGGAATCCAGATGTGGCAAATTGCATTTCTGATTAGTAATTTAAAAATGAATACTGGACATCATCGTTGGGAATGCAATCTCAATACTCATTTGGATGGCGTGTACATTTGTACTTAATCCTTTTTGTGCATTTGTTGGTAAAATGATAAGATGAAAAGCAGAGTGTGTGAGTGCTTTTTGATCACTGGTTTACTTCCTTGGTAGATGTTAAATAAATATATACATCAAGTATGTTTACCTGTGTCAGTGTATGTAAGGTTTTTTTTTACTACAATTAGTGCTTGTGGCTAAAAAATGTCACCATAGCCACACCTGTGGCTAGTCAGCGATTTCTATTTGACAACACTCTTGGATGAAGAGTTAGATCACTCCTGCTAATATCTCCTCCTTCTGCTCAACGTCTTTTGTTTTATTATGCCTACGTGAAGCACTTTTAGATGTTTCTTTATGTTTAAAAAGTACTATATCAATGCAAGTTCGTTTTTGTTTTAAAATGCATATATAATTTTGTCATTATCTACAAATAAACTGTAATGTTAACCTAAAAATGTGGGAGAATTGTTCAGTATCGTATTGCAGTAATATGTGTTCATTGTAATGTGTTTATTAAAGAAATATTGCAGAAATATTTGTGAAATCTCCCTTGTGTGTATATATTTTTTTAAAGTGTTAATGAATCAGCAATTTTGAGCTTTAGGGTGTGGAAACCTGGTGATTATTTGCTTTACTTTGGCTCTCAGCACCTTGTACTGATTTACTGAAAGGAGTGAGTAGTGCAGAGTACTACTCAGTGAGGCTGAGCATAAAGAACGTTACATTTCTGAGCCATGTAAATGATGAATTATTGGCAGTTCCAAACTGCAGGAAAACACCATGTTATTTTTTAAAAATTTGTTGAAATAATTGTTTCAAAAGATTGGATGGGGGTGAGTATATGAAGCACTGATAACCCTTCAGGCCTCAGTGAATTTTTGAATTGAAGTGAAAAGGCAGAGAATGGCTATTTTGCACACTAATGTTTAAGATGTAGATTTACAACAGCAAACTTCTGAACACTGGGCTTTATTAGACTCATTAGCTGTCACCATTTTGAAATTAAACTGCTTCAGGATCCTTCTTACTTTCAGAATCCTGTAGAGCACATTTTATAGACACATTTTAGTTGTATTGGATGGAAATGCTTCATGGTATGGACATTACAAGGATCAGTTGGGGCTTGGAGTAATAAGAACAACAATGTTGCTGTGTGCCAAACTGATTTTATTTTATGTGTCTTGCAGTTTTTCCCAATTTCATGGACTAATCACTCACTATAAAATTGGTGCACTCTGTATGAACATTATCGAGCATGAACTGAAGAGACATGACCTATGGCAAGAAGAGCTTCATAAGAAGAAGAAAGTAGATATCCTTTCTTGTATGTAACAAAATCTAACAGCAACAACAAATTGCAACTTTGTTTCCATTTACCTCAAATAAAAGGTTTGAGAAATAATTGCCACAGCAGCACCACGCCACATTAATTTCACTTAGTTGTAAATGACCAATGTTCTCCTTCAGTGATGGAATAAGTAACCAACAGAAAACTGAACAGTCACTTTTTTTTAACTATTCAGGGATCAGCAAGTATCACAAAACCAATCAGTTAAAAGACTATTGATCAAATAATTGCATCACACTGTTGTCGATCACCATTTATAACATCAAAAATATGCAAAAAATTACATGACACAGGAAAACAATTAGTAAACATACCCATAATATTGGTTATTTAATGTTGGAATTGCCTGCAAGAAATTTCCCCCTAACATAAGCTTGCTTGCCTTTCTGTTTAAAAGGTAATCTCCAAGCCCCACATCTACTTCCCCTCATCTCTCTTCACTTAGCCTCCGCACTGAGTGATTTCAATTTTTCCCTAAACTCCTTTAGTGCTCTCTCCTCTCAATTACTCCTGCTTCTGTTCTCCCTCACTCTCACCTTTCATATAAAATTCCTTACCCATATCCATGACCACCTCAAACTCACCAAAATTTATGGCCTCTCTTCACCTGTTGTCTCAATCTCTAACAAAGCTATCTCTGACCACTTTGATTTTTGCTCTTGTTCCCAGCACAGCTATCACTTTCCCCCCACCCTTGCCGTTTCAATAGTCCCTATCTTTACTCCCTCAAGTCTGAGAGTCTTAAACGCAACGATATCCAGTGCAACAACAACTTGAATTTATATAGCACCTTTAATGTAGTAAAACATCGCAAGGCACTTATCAAACAAAATTTGACACTGAGCCAGATAAGGGCCTATTAGGGAGATTTTAAGGATCGTCTAAGAGGGGAAGAGATGCGGTGAGGTTTAGGGAGGGAAGTTGAGAGCTTAAGGCATGGCAGCCAATGGTGGAGTGATTAAAATTGGGATGCGAAAGAGGCCAGAATTGGAGGAGCGCAGAGACCTCGGAAGCTTGTAGGGCTAGAAGAGGTTACAGACAATAGAGAGGGGCGAGGCCATGGAGGAATCTGAACACTAGGATGAGAATTTTAAAATCAAGGCGTTACCGGACTGGGAGCCAATGTAAGTCAGCAGGCACAGAAGTGATAGGTGAACAGGACTTGGTGTGAAGTTACGCCATGCAGAGTTTTGGATGACTTCAAGTTTATGGAGGTTGCAAGGTGGGAGGCCGGCCACAAGACCATTGGAATAGTCAAGGCTAGAGGTAACAAAGGCATGGACGAGGGTTTCTGCAGCAGATGAGCTGAGGCAGGGGTGGTGACGAGTGATATTACGGAGGTGGACGTAGGCAGTCGAGAGGGTTTGGGGCCGAAGCTCAGCTCACGGTCAAATAGGGTGCCATGGTTGTGAACTGGTTCAGCCTCGGCCAGAGGCCAGGGAGAGGGATGAAGTTGGTGGCTAGGGAGCAGAGTTTGTGGCGGAGACCGAAGACAATGGCTTCAGTCTTCACTCTGTTTAATTGGAGGAAATTTCTGCTCATCCAGTACTGGATGTCTGACAAGCAGCATAGAATTAACATCCAGATAGAAAAGTACCAGGGAGTTCTTGCTGCTGTGGAGAAATTGTGTGTGAATGATAAAACTGAGCCTTTGTAGTTTTCAACTGGTTCTGTGTAGCTACAATAATCAGAACATTTACCAATCACTGTGAGGAAAGAGTAGTCGAAAAATACATTTATAGAATTGAAGCAGTGAATAAAAATTCAGTTAAGTTATTTGGGATAAAAGGCTTTTTTGTGTAGAATCATAGAAAGATACAGCACAGAAGGAGGCCATTCAGCCCACCGTGCTTGTGCTGGCTCTTTGAAAGAGCTATCCAATTAGTCCCCACTCCCCTGCTCTTTCCCTGTAGCCCAGTGAATTTTTCCTTTTCAAGTATTTATTCAATTCCCTTTTGAAAGTTACGATTGAATCTGCTCCCACCAACCGTTCAGGCAGTTCACTCCTTATCTGAGGAAGGACGTTCTTGCCATGGAAGGAGTGCAGCGAAGATTCACCAGGCTGATACCTGGGATGGCAGGAATGACGTATGAGGAGAGATTATGTCAATTGGGCTTATACTCACTGGAGTTTAGAAGATTGAGAGGGGATCTCATCGAAACCTATAAAATTCTGTCAGGTCTGGACAGACTAGATGCAGGAAGGATGTTTCCAATGGCTGGGGAGTCCAGAACCAGGGGTCATAGTCTAAGGATAAGGGGTAAGCCATTTAGGACTGAAATGAGGAGGAATTTCTTCACCCAGAGAGTGGTGAACCTGTGGAATTCTCTGCCACAGAGGGCGGTGGAGGCCAGTTCATTAAATATATTCAAGAAGGAGTTGAATATATTTCTTAAGGCTAAAGGGATCAAGGGATATGGGGAGAAGGCAGGGACAGGGTACTGAATTTGGATGATCAGCCATGATCTCATTGAATGGCAGAGCAGGCTCGAAGGGCCGAATGGCCTACACCTGCTCCTATCTTCTATGTTTCTATAACTTGCAGCGTCCTTTTTTTCCTTCCTATCGCCTCTGGTTCTTTTGCCAATTAGCTTAAATCTGTGTCCTCTGGTTACCAACCCTTCTGACACTGGAAACGGTTTCTCCTTATTTACTCTATCAAAACCCTTCATGATTTTGAACACCTATTAAATCTCCCATTAACCGACTCTGCTTTAAAGAGAACAACCCCAGTTTCTCTATATAACTGAAGTCTCTCATCCCTGGTATTCTAGTAAACCTCCATTGCACCCTCTAAGGCCTTGACATCCTTCCTAAAGTATGGTGCCTAAAATTGAACACAATACTGCAGCCGGGGTCTAACCTGTGTTGTAAAGGTTTAGCATAACTTCCTTGTTTTTGTACTCTATGCCTCTATTTATAAAGCCAAGGATTCTTATGCCTTTTTAACAGCCTTCTCAACTTGTCTTGCCACCTTCAAAGACTCAAGTACATATAATCCCAGGTCGCTCTGTTCCTGCACCTCATTTAAAATTATATCATTTAGTTTATATTGCCTCTCCTCATTCTTCCTACCAAAATGAATCACTTCACACTTCTGTGTTAAATTTCAACTGCCATGTGTCTGCCCATTTCACAAATCTGTCTGTGCCCTCCTGAAGTATGTTACTATTCTCATTGTTTACTACATTTCCATGTTTTGTGTCATCTGCAAACTTTGAAATTATTCCTAGTATATCCAAGTTCAGGTCATTTAAGAGCATTGGTCCCAATATTGACACCTGGGAGACACCACTGCATATTTCATGCAGTCTAAAAATCAACCGATCACCACTACTCTATGCCTTCTATCCCATAGCCAATTTCGTATTCACGCAGCCACTACTCCTTCAACTTTGGTAACAGGTCTATTATGTGGTAATTCATCAAACACCTATTGAAAGTCCATATACACAACATCAACCGCACTACCCTCTCCGTTACTTCATCAAAGAACTCAAATCAAGTTAGTCAAACATGATTTGCCTTTAAAAGATCCGTACTGGCTTTCATTTATTAACCCATGTTTTTCCAAGTGCCAATTAATTTTGTCCCGGTTAATGTCTCTAACAGTTTTCCCACAACCGACATTAGGCTGGTTGGCCTGTAATTGCCAGGTTTATCAGTCTCCTTTTTTGAACAGGGGTCTAACATTTGCAGTCCTCCAGTCCTCTGGCACCACTTCGTATCTAAGGCGGATTAGAAGATTGTGGCCAGAGCCTCCGCAATTTCCACCCTTACTTCCCTCAGCAACCTAGGGTGCATCCCATCTGAATCTGGTGACTTTTCTACTTTGAGCGCTGCCAACCTTTTAAGTACCTCCTTTACCTATTTTTAAAAAAAAAATCAAATTCAATTTCTCTACTACCTCCTCCTTTACTGTGATATTGGCAGCATCCTCTTCAGTGAAGACAGATGCAAAGTGCTCATTTGGTACCTCAGCCATGCCCTCTGCCTCCATATGAAGATCTCCCTTTTGGTCCCTCATCGGCCCCACCCTCTCTTGACTACCCTTTTACTATTTATATGTTCATAAAAGACTTTTGAATTCCCTCTTGTGTTACCTGCTGATCTATTCTCATACACTCTCTTTGCCCCTCTTATTTCCTTTTTCAGTTCTCCCTTATACTTTTTGTATTCAGCTTAGTTCCCAACTGAATTATGAACACGACATTTATCGTAAGGTTTATTTTTCTGTTTCATTTTAATCTTTATCTCTATTCAGTCATCTAGGGAGCTCTAGCTTTGGATGCCCTTCCTTTCCCCCTCATGGGAATCTTTGAACTATTTTGAAGACATCCCATTGCTCATTTACTGTTTTACCTGCTAATCTTTGATTTCAATCCACCTGTGCCAGATCCCTTTTCAACTCACTGAAATTAGCCCACCTCCAGTTGAATATTTACATAAAACATAGAAGATAGGAGCAGGAGTAGGCCATTCGGCCCCTCGAGCCTGCTCCGCCATTCAATGCGATCATGGCTGATCATCCAAATTCAGTACCCGGTCCCTGCTTTCTCCCCACACCCCTTGATCCCTTTAGCTTTAAGAAATATATCCAACTCCTTCTTGAATATATTTAATGAATTGGCCTCTACTGCTTTCTGTGGTAGAGAATTCCACAGGTTCACCACTCTGGGTGAAGAAATTCCTCCTCATTTCTGTCCTAAATGGCCTACCCCTTATCCTTAGACTGTGACCCCTGGTCCTGGACTCCCTGACAACCGGGAACATCATTCCTGCACCTAGTCTGTCCAGTCCTGTCAGAATTTTATAAGTTTCAATGAGATCCCCTCTCATTCTTCGAAACTCCAGCGAGTACAAGCCCAATCGACCCAATCTCTCCTCATACGTCATTCCTGCCATCCCAGGTATCAGCCTGGTGAATCTTTGCTGAACTCCTTCCATGACAAGAACATCCTTCCTCAGATAAGGCGACCAAAACTGCACACAATACTCAAGGTGTGGTCTCACCAAGGCCCTGTACAACTGCAGCAAGACATCCTTGTTCCTGTACTCAAACCCTCTCGCTACGAAGGCCAACATACCATTTGCCGCCTTAACTGCCTGCTGCACCTGCATGCTTACCTTCAGCGACTGGTGCACAAGGACACCCAGGTCTCGTTGCACTCCCCCTTCTCCCAATCTATTGCCATTCAGATAATCTGCCTTCCTGTTTTTGCTACCAAAATGGATAACCTCACATTTATCCACGTTATCTTGCATCTGCCATGCTTCTGCCCAATCACCCAACCTGTCCAAATCATCCTGGAGTTTCTCGGCATCCTCCTCACAGCACACACGCCCATCCAGCTTTGTGTCATCTGCAAATTTGGAGATATTACATCTAGTTCCCTTGTCTATATCATTATTAATATATATTGTGAATAGCTGGGGTCCAAGGACCGATCCTTGCGGTACCCCACTAGTCACTGCCTGCCACTCGGCCAAAGACCCGTTTATTCCAACTCTTTGCTTTCTGTCTGCCAACCAGTTCTCTATCCAAGTCAGTACCTTGCCCCCAATCCCATGTGCCTTAACTTTACACGCTAATCTCTTATGCGGGACCTTATCGAAAGCCTTCTGAAAGTCCAAATACACCACATCCACTGGTTGTCCCTTATCTATTTTACCAGTTACATCCTCAAAAAATTCCAGTGGATTAGTCAAGCACAATTTACCTTTTGTAAATCCATGTTGACTTTGTCCGATCCTGTAGCTGTTTTCCAAGTGCTCTGCTATTACATCTTTTATGATGGACTCTGGCATTTTCCCCACTACCGATGTCAGGCTTACCGGTCTGTAATTCCCCGTTTTCTCTCTACCACCTTTTTGGAATAGTGGGGTAACATTTGCTACCCTCCAATCCATGGGTACTGTTCCAGATTCCATTGAATGTTGGAAGATGATCAGCAATGCATCTACTATTTCTAGGGCCACTTCCTTAAGTACCCTAGGATGTAGATTATCAGGCCCTGGGGCTTTATCGGCCTTCAATCCCATCAATTTCCTTAACACCATTTCCCTATAAATACTGATTTCTTTTAGTTCTTCCCTTTCATCAGACCCTATGTTCCCCGACATCTCTGGGAGGTTATTTGTGTCCTCCTTTGTGAAGACAGAACCAAAATATGTATTTAATTGGTCTCCCATTTCTTTGTTCCCCATTATAAATTACCCTGATTCTGACTGCAAGGGACCTACGCTTGACTTCACCAATCTTTTTCTCTTCACATATCTATAAAAGCTTTTACAGTCAGTTTTTATGTTCCTTGCAAGCTTACCCTCATATTCTATTTTCCCCTTCTTAATTAATCCCTTTGTCCTCTGTTGAATCCTAAACTGCTCCCAACCCTCAAGTTTACTGCTTTTTCTGGCCAATTTATATGTCCTCTCCTTGGATCTTATGCTATCCCTAATTTCCCTTGTTAGCCGCGGTTGAGTCACCTTTTTTGTTTTATTTTTATGCCAAACTGGGATAAACAAATTCTGTAGTTCATCCATGCGGTCTTTGAATGTTTGCCATTGCCTATCCACCATCAACCCTTTGAATGACATTCCCCAATCAATCCTACCCAACTCGCGCCTCAGACCATCGTAGTTTCCTTTATTTAAATTCAGGACCCTAGTCTCTGAGTCAACAACTTCATTCTCCATCTTAATGAAGAATTCGATCATATTATGATCGCTCCGACCCAAGGGGCCTCGTTCAACAAGATTGTTAATTAATCCTTTCTCATTACATAATACCCAGTGTAAGATGGCCTGATCTTTGGTTGGTTCCTCGACATATTGGTCCAGGAAACCATCCCGTAAACACTCCAGGAATTCCTACTCCACAGTATTGTTACTAACTTGGTTAGCCCAATCTATATGTAGATTAAAGTCACCCATGATGACGGCTGTGCCCTTATTGCACGCTTCTCTAATTTCCCATTTAATGCCATCCCCAACGTCCGCATTACTGTTTGGCGGTCTATATACCACTCCCACTAACGTTTTCTGCCCCTTGGTATTTCTCAGGTCTACCCATACAGATTCCACATCATCAGAGCTAATATCCTTACAATTGTGTTAATCCCTCTTTAACCAGTAATGCTGCCCCACCTCCCTTTCCTTTTTGCCTATCCTGAATATTGAATACCCCTGGATGTTGAGTTCCCAGCCTTGGCCACCCTGGAGCCATGTTTCCGTAATCCCAATCAAATCATAATCGTTTACCGCTATTTGCGCAGCTAATTCATCCACCTTATACGAATGCTCCTCGCATTAAGACACAAAGTCTTCAGGTTTGTTTTTTTAAAGCTCTTAGACCTATTAGAATTATTATTTACTGTGGCCATGTTTGATTTAAAGCGTTGATTTCTCTGACTGCCACTTTTGTTTTTCTCCTTGCTATCTTTTGCTTTTATCCTTGTTTCCCTTTCCTCTGTCCCCTTGCTCAGGTTCCCAACCCCCTGCCATTTTAGTTTAAACCCTCCCCCAGAGCACTAGCAAACACCTCCCCTAGGACATCAGTCATATTTTCATATTTCTTGTCCTTTTCTATAACTACTCTAAACCTAATATTGTGATGATTGTTTCCAAAATATGCTCTCATTGAAACATGCTCCACTTGCCCCACTTTATTTCCCAGAACTAAATCCAGCACTGTTTCCTTTCTCATTGGGATGGAAACATACTGATCAAGAAAGTTCTCTTGTACACCTTTTAGGAATTCCTCTGTCTCTTTGCTCTTTACACTGTTATTTTCCTAGTCTATATTAGGACAATTGAAGTCCCCTATTATCCCTACTCTAAAGTTCTTGCATCTCTCTGTAATTTGCCTGCAGATTTGCTCCTCTATCTCCTTCCCACGATTTGGTGGCCTATCGTATACACCCAGTGGTGTAATAGCTCCTCAGTTCTAACCAAATAGATTCTGTCTTTGAACCCTCAAGTACATCATCCCTTTCTGGTGCTCTAACAGTATCTTTGATCAATACTGCTACCCTGACTCCTTTTTTCCCTTCCTATCTTTCCTGAATACAGGAATATTAAGTGCCAATTCCTCCCCTTGTTTGAACCAGGTCTCGGTTATTGCCACTATATCATCCCACGTGGCTCCTTGTGCCTGCAGTTCACCAACCTTATTAATCGCATCCCGGGGATTTATGCACATGCGCTCTAAACCCATCATTGTCTCTTCGCAGTTCCTTCGTCTGATCTCTCCTATTTCTGAACTACTCCTTATTCTAACGCCGTTTGTCTCTCCCAGTCCTCCGTGCACCTTGTATTTCCTCTCTAATGCGTCATCCTGGTGTTCCTCCCCCCGCTAAATTAGTTTAAACCCTCCCCCATTATCACTGAGGGGGGGATTGATGTTTGATGTCTTTGATTTTAGCCTTTGACGTTAAGGACAGATTTGGTCAATAGGCCAGACCTGAACCATAATGAATGGTCAATTATTAAGGTGCTGGTAAATGAGTACTTAATAGTGGGGAAAAACACCCTGAACAGTGACTGCTTCAGAAAGAATTGCAAGTTCACTGTTGGAAGTTAGGAGGAAGAGAAAAAAAAACTTTATGATCATGTAAAGGAGGAAGAATAAAACATAAAATATTTGCACCTTAAACAAATATTCCAAATGGACCATGGGTGGTAGACTATCTCCTAGTTTTCAGTCCTCCCTGCAATTCTGAACAGAAAAGAAGTTAACCCCAGCTAGCTGCCTGGTTACCTCAATGGTGGTTATGATCCTCCCTGTCTGCCCACTGCAAAAGTAACTGAACATAGTGGGCTGGATTTTGATACTGGAGGCGGGACTACAACTTTTGGGGTTGTAGTCCCGCCTCCATAGAGTTGTGGCTAACCCATGCGATTTTCACTAGATTGACCTTGTTGAGCCTGCCCAGTGGGCTCAGCAGGCCAATTAAGGGCCACCCGGCAACAGGTGATGTCACAGATTGACATTTCATCTGTCAAGAGCTTTTGACAGATGAAATATCAGCGTTTGACAGCTCTTTGAAGCTGTCGAACACTGACAATCTGTACTCCAAGTTACTTCCTTCCTCTCAAGCTGATTTAGAGATCTCTCCAGAACAGAAAGCTGAATGCTGCAACTTTTGACAGCTCGCGGCCATTCTGCTTTCTGTGCCGGTGAGATGAGGGACTCCCGAGACCTGAAGGAAGGAAGCTGTAAAGGTAAGTAAAACTTATTTAAACACTTTACACACACCAAACACACTTACCTCTGCACACATCACTCACCTGAACACCGGACATCTCGAACCCTTCAGCCCGACTGTCCGCCTCGCTAACTTGACGTGGTTTGGAGCCATCGGGAATCCCACACTTCAGGGATAAAAATAGGGATTAGGTTAAAAACTGCCGGTTAACTACCTGTTAACAGGCAGTTAATTGGCACTAATCCCCTTCCCGCCTCGGGGAGGAGGGTCCCAGCACAGGTCGGGTATCCGCCTCCTTTGAAACTGGCATGGAGGCAGGATGGGTTCGTGCCCCCCGATTTCGCGATTTTAATCCCCCACACGCCTCCAATCCCGCCTCAAAGGCCCAATGAAAATCAAGCCCAGTGTGTTTAAAAGTACAGTGCAAAATTAGATGTGATTCAGCTTACTTTCTTTTTAAGATAAAGGGGTGTTTTATATTGAAAATTCTTCCTAATACAGTACCTTATTTAAATGAAGACTGCAATTTTCCTATTTTTTTTACTGATTAAATAATATATCATAAAGATGGTACATTTATATTTATGGTATATTTAATCACACCGAAATTAATTTAATGGAAATGTTGATGATTCCTTAACTTTAGCCTTCACTTGAAGATGATGCTGATAACCAAATACTGAAGAAAGATTATGAGAAAACGTACAAGAAATATCAAGGTTTAGTTATCAAGCAGGAGCAACTGTTGAGAGGTAGGTGGTGCTGGTTTAAAAAGAGTAAGTTGCTACAAGACATAGCAGTGGGATTAAGGAATTTCTGATACTCAGTCATGCTCACTTCTAGATGTTGGAGAAGATTTCCTGCATTAGTTTTTTTTAGTGAAATCGAACTTTTCTTCTGTACGGACATTTATGGTTTTGTTAGAAATAGAAATCTCCTCTATGTTCTGATGTAGCTCCAGAAGTTGATGTATAGTGAAAATCAATCTTTGTTTGTATTTGCATGAAACTTCTGAACAATTCTGATATGAATGATTGAAACAATTTTTCAGTTCCATTGAACAGTGTTACTATTATTTTAAAATAAATGATACCTAATGTGTAATTTTGTTTGAGTGAGACTTCAGTCATACTCCATGTTACTGTATTTGGTTTAGTTTCATATATTTTCCTCTTTTTATCACAAGTGCTTGAGTGCAATTGTCATGCTTTATACCACTATTAATTATAGTCCAGAATTGTTTAATGGCAGCGCAGAATCCTTGTTTGTTTTTCAAACTTCTTGTATGTTCTTTATTAGTTGCTTTCTATCTTCTGTTGAATCTGGCTGAAGACACGAGGACTGAACTGAAAATGAGGAACAAGAACATTGTCCACATGCTTGTGAAATCACTCGATCGAGAAAACTTTGAGTTGCTGATCCTAGTGATGTCCTTCCTAAAGAAACTCAGTGTATTTGTGGAGAACAAAAATGATATGGTAGGTAGACTGGAGCTCCTGGCACGTTTATTTACACTGACCGGATTATTAAGAAAAACTGCAGCCATCACAAAATAGTTTATCACATTGAAATTAGTATTTTCAAATGTCAAAATGAAGTTGAGAATATGCAAATCAACAAAGGGATAAAAAGTGACCCCCCGTTATCAGGGTAAAAAAAGAAAAAGTGCTGTCCCAAATTGCTTAACAGCCAATGAAGTACTTTTGAAGTGTAGTCGCTGTTGTAATGTAGGAAACGTGGCAGCATTTTTTAGTGATGTCGATTGAGGGATAAATATTGCCAGGACACCGGGGGTAACTCCCCTACTCCTCTTCGAAATAGTGTTATGGGATCTTTTATGTCCACCTGAGAGTAGACGGGGCCTTGGTTTAATGCCTTAGTACTGCAGTGTCAGCCTAGATTTTTGTGCTCAAGTCTCTGGAGTGGGATTTGAACCCACAACTTCCTGACTCAGACAAGAGTGCTACCAACTGAGCCACGGCTGAACTTGGGTAGCTAGTAATGGGAAATAAATGTCGGCCTTAGCAGCAACACCCATAGCTGAGAATAAATAGAAACAAAGTCTCGGTTGGTACTGACTATGTCCAGCTACACCTGATACTAAAGCGTAGTCACTGAAATTCACTAATCTTCCGGTGACCAGGTCAAGATGGGGCTAACTGTTGTCCAAAAAAGACCAACTTTTGGGGAAAAAATTGGCCTGTTGAGGCGTTCAGCCAATATTTCTTGCCTTTTAGGCCAAACTGAATTAAATTTCTGAAATGCTATTTACTCTGCCAAATCCATAAAGAAACAAACCTGGCGTGGGCTACACTCTGGTGTGAACTTTACCAGCGCACTTAGTAAGCATAATTAATTTTAAGTTTTCAGCTGGGCAATGAGAATTAAACAATATTTTGAATAAATGAACTTTGCTTGGACTTAGAAGTACCTCTTCTGAGCTGGCTGTCAGCACTTCTAAGGAGATAGGTGTAAGGTGGATGGTACGGTGAAGGAGGAACAAAAGATCAAAGAATTTTGTTTTTCTTTTAATCATAGAATCTTGCAGCAGCATAGATGGAGGCCATTCAGCCCATCATGCCTGTGCCTGCTCATTGAAAGAGCTATCTAATTTAATTCTACACCCCTACTTTTCCTCATATGAAATCTGCTTCCACCACCCTTTCAGGTAGTGCGTTCCAGATCTTAACAATGCTCTGTGAAAAAAAATGCTCCTAATTTCCCCTCTAGTTCTTTTGCCAATTATTTTAAATCTATGACCTCTGATTACTGACCCACTTGTCAGAGGAAACAATTTCTTATCTCCTCCATCAAAACGCCTCCTTATTTTGAATACCTCTATTAAACCTCCCCTTAACTTTCTCTGCTCTAAGGAGAACAATCCTAGTTTCTCCAATCTCTCCACATAACTGAAGTTCCTCATCCCTGGTATCATCCTGGTAAACCTCCTCTGTACCCTCTCCAATGCCTTCCTAAAGTATGATGTCCAGAATAGTACACCGTATTCCAGCTGAGGCATAACCAGTGTTTTATAAAGGCATGATTTCTTGTTTTTGTATATAATGATCCTATTTATAAAGACAAATATCCCATATGCTTTCCTAACTGCCTTATAAACTTGCCCTGCCACCTTCAAAGATTTGTGAATATGTAGCCCCAGGTCACTCTGCTGTTGCACCCCCCTCAAAGTAGTATCATTTAGATTGTAATTCAGATGAATATTTGAATTACTGTACAAAATAATACTGTCAGCGAACAGGATTATACAAAAGAATTTACAAATTTTAAAACCAAATAAATATTTACAAATAGCAGGCTTTATCAGATTTTTTTGAGTGCTCACAAGTCAAAATCAATTTGAGACCATGCAAAGTAGAAGAATATGAAGAAAGATTGGTAAGCAACATAAAGGGAAATACGTTTAATAAACAAAAAAAGGAAAAGAAAGAGAAGAAAATGTTTTTGCATTTGACCAGAGTATGCACAACCAATGCAAAACTAAAATTCAATCCAGTTTTATTTTTGAATTTTAGTTGAAGCTTTTGCCTTAAATATTTTTCCCTTGCACTTTTTTCTATTTCAGGAGTTAGTTCTGTAGCTTAGTGTAGCTGACAGGTTGTGTAACTGCTGTTCTATATTCTGATGGAGCATAGTTTTTTTTTAAATTAAGAAGCTAGCCTTCTCTATTCATTTTAATACATTTTATTTTGTTATATAGAGACTGATGAAGGTAAATTCATTTGTTGCCTCATTCATCTTTGCAAATGTTGGTAATTCATTGGCTGGCTAGATTAAGCGAACATTTACCTATTCAGTAATTATTCGATTCTAGACTATGTAATTACTCTTATCTAAACCATCTAATAGTCCATCACCTGCTGTATGTACTCATTAAGTATGAATGTGATTTGTGTAAAAAAAATTATGTAGTCAGTTCTATATTTAAAGACCTACTCAAGCACATCACATCCTTCGAGATATTTGCACTCCTCCAGTTCTGACCTCTTGCACATCCCCAATTTGAATCGCTCCACCATTGGCGGCCGTGCCTTCAGTTGCCTAGGCCCTAAGCTCTGGAATTTCCTGCCTAAACTTCTCTGCCTCTCTACCACTCTCCTCTTCTAAAGCACTCCTTAAAACCTACCTCTTTGACCAAGCATCTGCCCTAATATCTCCTTATGTGGCTCAGTGTCAAATTGTATTTGATATCGCTCTTGTGAAGCGCCTTGGGATGTTTTACTACGTTAAAGGTGCTATATAAATACAAGTTGTTGTAACAATGGTTTCATCCTGGAATAGTTTTTTTTTACCTAATTGCTAATATAGTTCTATGGCTGCTGGCAATCCTTCAGTATCTCATTGCATCCTTTACGTGATCTTAGACAGCAAGTGTTGGATGTGAGGTGTGCTATTCGATTGTGAACCGAGTCGAATCCTGTCTGCCACCTGCACCTGCAGACATTGGGGATGGTAATCATTGCTGATTTTGTCATCGCTACCCATTGAGATGCTGAAACCAATTGCAGCTCTTTTACCCACTCTGGCTTGAATCAGTTACTTAGCACAACTTGGGGATCAAGTCTAGGACGTTCCTGGCCTGTATATCACAATGCCTCAGTACCACACTAGACAGTGGATTACCCACTGAGCCTTCGAGCTAACACAACCTGAACTGTTCTAACAACATTGTTCTAGTTCTACATGCTTTTTTAGTGCCAGGGAACAGTTACATCTATAAGTCCACTAGGCCTTTTTCTATCTAAAGTACAGAGACTGTTTTTCTCTGTATTCTGTCACTTTTTTTAAATGTTAAATAAATGTGTATCGGAACTTTTATATTTTTGGGGGCGGGAGGAAAATACCATGTTAATGTAACTCCAAAATTTTCCAGGCTTTTCATACTTTTTAATCAGCTTTGGAAGTCTTTGAAAAGTCACACCTGGAAGTAATCCTATGTGAGTAACAGAGGCATTCATCAAAGCTGAAACATGAACAGTTGTTTCAAATCTTGCCACTTTTCCGAATGCAGGTTTGTTTAGTGTTGAATAATGGCGCACTTTTTAATGTGTTTACAACTGTAGAATTGTGTATTTCATTGTGTCCCAGAAAAGGAGCCATAGTTTTATTTTACTCATTTACTCTGGACATTTGGTAAAAATGAATAATTACTGGGGATATTAATAAGACGTTTGTCTGCCTGAAAGCTTGACTTTAATAACTGGGTAAATTGTTAATCTCCGGCAAAAAGTTTAAATTTTTTTTCTATTTCGTAGCATCAAGGAAAGCTTTCTTTGGTTGATTTTGTACTTTTTTTTAAACAAAAAGAAAATAGCCCATTTGTAGCTTGCTGTGTTTTTACTGAAAGCTAATTAATCACTTTAGAATTAGAATTAGTAATGGTCCCACTTGCGCTTGCCAAATGGAGCTTATACTGGGCACAAGTGCGGGATGAGAGATTTTAGTTTAATTTTATATCGAGCTAATTTCATACCATTGAGAACTGTGAAATAAATGGGGAGTTTTGATTATATCTTCTCATATGTTGCATAGTAACCAAAGGGCTTTAAATGCAGTTTACCTATTAAACATTAATAACCTTAATCATTAAAAGTACATTACATATAATTGCATGCTTTCTAACTTTTTTTCCTGGAGGTATTAAAAATGTGAAACTAGCATGGGTTACGTGTGACTGTCTGAAGACCTTAAATGTTTTGTAATGATGTGCTAAATCTTAACCATATTGTAATTAAAGCCAGCTTTTCTTCAATGTGTTTTGTCATTAGCCTAATGCTTTTGCATCAAGAAAAACCTATAAAGACATTAAGCACTGTTTAGTGCTGAAAATGAGTTACAGGAAAAGCGATTTGGACATGCAGATGTTTCAGGTTAAGACCCAGATGATCTGTACATGGACCCCCATATGTGCGGCATCCTCACAAGTTCTCAATTTCTTTTTCATCCCACCTGTGTACACGTGGTATGAATTCGTTGAAAGTGGGCAACTCACCAAAATTCTTTTAATTAGATCATATATAAAGTGTTCAATGAAGAGAGCTGAGTACCACGAATGTACTGTATGAAGACTGTAGCTTGTTGGTGGATAATGAGTGACTTGCTTTATTTTTAACTCTCGCTGGTCTGTATGTATATTAATTATTCCTTGCCTTCTCAGTTTCCCTTTAATGCATCAACAAACTATTCTGTATCTACAAAAAATTCAGCAATGGTTGTGTTCACGAATAGGTATCAGTATGACTAAGAAAATTCACTGTTCTCCAATGATGAACAATATTCGTACACCAGTTGTTTCCTTAATATTACATGTCCCTCCATTTCACATTTTGTATAACACAGTATTTATGAACTTCATTGCTGAATTCCAATGGATGAAACTTTGTATTTCAAAAATACAGAAATGTGATTTAAAGTAAGTGTTTTATCGGTGTTAGATAATTACAGTTCTGTGGTGTTCAACATAAGTATAGCTCCTGCATTTTAAACATATAAACAGAATTACAGTCTTTCCTTGCATTTCTTCCTGCAATTTGCCACATAATTGCCTCCCTAAATTGCAGAAAGGGAGGACTAAATGGACCTGAGGACTTCTGTGCAGAAAGGAATTGCATATTGTTGTAAAGCAATGCTGAGCTGATTCTGGGAGGAGGAATCGGCTTACCCTCCTGGAGTTATCCAAGGCATGGAAGGCTCGGGGGTACAATACTTGTCACTGATAGTTATTTGAGAATTGATGTTCAGAATGGCTCTCGTGGCTCAGCACAGTATAGTTTCTAGAAATAGGTTACATATCTGATTTTAGCCTGCTTTAACAATGGGTGATGTTAATGGAATGAAAGCGTTTTAAAGTTTATGCAAAATTCCATGAAACGTTTCATGGCAGATTGTAAAACAGAATTCAGTCTAAGTTGAAATATATCCACTGATGCTGCAGTTAGAGCTGACCAAGGTCAGCTGTCTAGTGCTGGTTTCCTTTCTGGTTGTGAGTAGACGTCTACATAGTGTATAATAATGCAGCAAATTAAAAATTACATCTGGTGTGAATTTTGTTCTAGCTACTGTAAACTGCGTCTGGCAGCAGTTTCTTGCTACAGGTCAAAGCTTTTCAGCTATAAAAGATTCTACACCCATGGTGCACATCAAAGTGGAATGACCAAACTGTTCTTTCATTCTGTTGGAATTGTAACTGGATGGATGGTAGTACTGTACTTCAAGGACAAACCTGTCTAATACTTAATGGACTTGCTAGTTTTGTGTCTCTTTACCTTCCACTGTAGTATAAATCACAATCTCAATTGAGCAGTTAAAAGGAAAATCTTGCATTGTGATGTTTTTAAGAGTGATGATTCAAATGTTTCATTCGTATTAAATATGGTGAAAGGAAATACAGGTATTGTCAGTGTAGTTGAGCTTGTTAATTATATTTTTAAAAAGTAGGTAAGATTTATTAGATGTTGGCAGAAAGTTGCTGTATACCAAATCTGGCAAATACATTATGCTATCTGTTTCATGCTAATTAATCAACGTGAAAATATAGTGAACAGTGAGGAGGATAGTGATAGACTTCAAGAAGACATAGACAGGCTGGTAGAATGGGTGGATACGTGACAGATGAAATTTAATGCAGAAAAGTGTAAAGTGATATATTTTGGTAGGAAGAATGAAGAGAGGAAATATAAACTAAAGGGTACAATTCTAAAGGGGGTGCATGAACAGAGAGACTTGGGGGTGGGTATATGTGCACAAATCGTTGAAGGTGGCAGGGCAGGTTGAGAAAGCAGTTTAAAAAAAGCATACGGGATCCTGGGCTTCATAAATAGAGGTATAGAGTACAAAAGCATGGAAATTATGATGAACCTTTATAAAACAGTGGTTCGGCATCAACTGGAGTATTATGTCCAATTCTGGGCACCACACTTTAGGAAGGATGTGAAGACCTTAGAGAGGGTGCAGCAAAGATTTACAAGAATGATTTCAGGGATGAGGGACTTCAGTTACGTGGATAGACTGTCGAAGCTGGAGTTGTTCTCCTTAAAGCAGAGAAGGTTGAGAGGAAATTTGATAGAGGTGCTCAAAATCATGAGAGATCTAGACAGAGTAGATAGAGAAAAACTGTTCCCATTGGCAGAAGGGTCGAGAACCAGAGGACACAGATTTAAGGTGATTGGCAGAAGAACCAAAGGCAACATGAGGGAAAACTTTTTTATGCAGCGAGTGGTTAGGATCTGGAATGCACTGCCTGACAGGGTGGTGAAGGCAGATTCAATTGTGGCTTTCAAAAGGGAATTGGATAAGTACCTGAAGGGGAAAAAATTGCAGGGCTACGGGGAAAGGGCAGGGGAGTGGGACTAGCTGAAGTGCTCTTGCAGAGAACTGGCACGGGCTCGACGGGCCGAATGGCCTCCTTCTGTGCTGTAACCAGTCTATGATTCCCTGCTAGTCATTATAATAATGTTTAGACTTGGGTTTCTTTGTGTCCGATAGCAGGTTTTCCAGAGACGCTACCATTTAAGATGTTCTACAACAAAAAAGTGTTCCACTCATATTTTCAAAAACTTTTAAATAAATATAAAAACAAAGTGCAGTAGAGTTTATGGAATTCAGTGCAGTATTTATTAACCTGAGGATTGTAACAAGTTGATACTTGCAGTTGTTAGCATTGCACAAATCTTAGATAGGAAATTGTTAGCCAAAGGATTTAAACCTGTGGTGTTTACTCGCAGTAAAAGCATAAACATGGTTAAATGAGCAACTGTCGCATGAGCACCAGCAGATTGACAAGTGGGTTTTATTATATTTCTTATGTTTTCTCTCTCTCATTGTCTCTCTTCATAGCGCTGCCTGGCTGTGGGATTTGCAAGTTTTTTTCTGTTGCTTTTTTTCCTCCTCTAGCTGGAGGAGACCAGCCAAGAGATAGCTATGGAAGTAGATATAGTGATGGAGGTACAGTTAACCCAGCATTCATATTGATAGTAAAAGCACTCTTAAAACTTGTTTTAACAGAGAGCTTTCACTGTTGCCATGAATGCTGAATAGCCGAGCCTCTCTGGCTATTTCTTGCTCTCAGGACACTGTAATTCTGAAGTGGGAGGATGGAGGATCACAATCTTTCATGTAAGATTTCTGCTGAATATGTGAAAATTAGCAGGCCTAGGTACTGTGGGATGCTTTTTAATTATTTGTGCTATTTCTAGAGTTTTGCTCTCTGCAAAACAAATCAGTGTACTTTAGCTGTCCTTTAATGTTACCAAATCCTTGGATTTGTTTTACAAATACCACATAGGCGTGTTTTGCAATCACAAAGTGTTTGATGTTTCCCATATAAAGACTTGATTAAACTCCTGCTGTGAAATTATATATTTTTATGCCACCTTCACCCTCTCTTCAGAACATTTGCTGTTCAGGTGTCTGAATCATCATCATCAGCTACTTGTGTGGTGTTGAAACAGATGATGTGGCATTTCTTTTTAAAACCCCTTTGAAGGCTGGAGCTGCACTTCTGCAGTAAAATAAATCCAAAAATGTAGTAAATTAAGAAATGGTAAAAGGTTACATGTGTTTTCTTCACTCTAGTTTATCAACCATCTAAATTTGCAGAGAATAATTTTGTTGGAAGTTCTGTGGCATCAAATATTTAGAACACTGCAATTCATTGTTAAAAGAGATAGAAGATATGCTTTTATTCAGTAAATACTAAACTTTTCGTGACCAAATTCTAACCTTTTAATATGACCAAGGGAGTGGGGACATCCTTCGAACCTGAAAAAAAGCATTTGTTTCTTTTTCAGTAAAACAAGTGCTTTTTGAAAATCATTTTCAGTTGGCGAAATGGTATTGGTGAAAGATATATTGGTGGAACTGTGCCGAGAAAGGCTAGTTAGAAAATTTTGTGAAATTAATAATTTCTTGACTTCCCCATCTCGCCAGTCTCTCAACTGCAGTGGCCTTAACAACACGAGTTAAATGCATATAATTTGTGTACTATTTCTTTCTGTCTCTTCTCGTTGCCCATTGCTATTTATATTTGTGAAATCCAACCAAACAAATCACCTTTGTGATTTTACAAGCAGAAACTGCTTTTGAAACATTGAGCTTTCGTACTGTTAATGGGGAAAATGAAGTACAGTACCCTCAGTGTTGACAAAGTCCTGGAACTTTGAAGAGGAAAGAACTTTACATGCTAAGAGACCAATATTCAGCATTTTGTTCTGTTAAACTGCAGGTAGAGTTGAACATCATTGAGAAGCTGTCCAAGTTGGTGCCCTGTGAACATGAGGATCTCCTGAATATTACTCTGCGCTTGCTGCTGAACCTGTCCTTCGATACTGGGCTTCGGAATAAGATGGTCCAAGTGGGGCTGCTCCCAAAATTGACTGCCCTGATAGGTAATTTTTTTACTCACAAGCAACAGACGATAGTTTCTTCTTTCAAAATTTCCTCTGCTATATAGGATGCTGAACATGTGAATGCCAAAGCAAATAACCCCACTGATGTAATGTAATAATAAATACCAGGAGCATGGGTTTCTGAGACGAGTCATGATCCAAACGTGCAGGGATAGCCGTTGTCCCCAATCAGCCAACCTCTTGCTGTGCAGAGGCATAGACTGGTGGGATGGAGGATTGGCGTACGGTGAAAGTGTCATCGCAGCTGTGAGGAAAGCAGGCACAGACCTGCACGATGCACTGCTGGTGATCACACACCAGTTGCACATTAATGAAATTCAAATCTGCGTTTCATGAAGGCGGAGGGCCAGTCTGCAAGAGCCCTCATGGTGACGTTTGTGTTGTCAGTGATGCTTTTACTTGAGGAAGTCTGCAATCTGCACGAACTCTATAGCCTTATTCTGCTGTTTCCAGTTGTCCATGGGGAACTTGATTAGCCAACATGATATAGAAACATTAGGAACAGGAGTAGGCCATTCAGTTTCTCGAGCTCTTCCATTAGATCATGACTAATCTGCAACTCCTTTTTCTCACTTTTGCTCAATATCCCTTGATACCCTTGCCTAATAGAAATCTATCTCGGTCTTGAAAGCTCCAATTGTCCCAGCATCCACAATCTTTGGAGGAGAGAGAGCTCCAGATTTCTACTACCCTTTGTGTGGAAAAGTGCTTCCTGATTTCACTCCTGAACGGCCTAGCTCTAATTTTAAGATTATGACCCATTGTTCTTGATTCCCACACCAGAGGATATCATCTCACCGTATCTACCCTATCAAATCCTTGCAAGCACCTCGATCAGATCACCCCTCAATCTTCTACTCCAAGGAACACAAGCCAACATGGATGCAAAATTGGTTAAGTGACAGGAAACGGAGAGTAGTGGTTCTAGGACTACTGCTTTTCTTCATATATATCAATGACGTGGATGTGGATGTACAGGGCACAATTTCAAAATTTGCAGATGACACAAAACTTAGAAGTATAGTGAACAGTGAGGAGGATAGTGAGACTTCAAGGGGATATGGTGGAATGGGCGGACACGTGGCAAATGAAATTTAATGCAGAAAAGTGCGAAGTGATACATTCTGGTAGAAAGAATGAAGAGTGGAAATATAAACTAAAGGGTACAATTCTAAAGGGGGTACATGAACAGAGAGACCTGGGGGTATATGTATACAAATTGTTGAAGGTGGCAGGGCAGGTTGAGAAAGCAGTTAGAAAAGCTTACAGGATCCTGGGCTTCACAAATAGAGGTATCGAGTACAAAAGTGTGGAAATTATGATGAACCTGTATAAAACACTGCTTCGGCCCCAACTGGAGTGTTGTGTCCTATTCTGGGCACCGCACTTTAGGAAGGATGTGAAGGCCTTAGAGAGGGTGCAGAAAAGATTTACGAGAATGAGTCCAGGGATGAGGGACTTCAGTTATGTGGATAGACTGGAGAAGCTGGGGTTGTTCTCCTTGGAGCAGAGAAGGTTGGGGGAGATTTGATAGAGGTGTTCAAAATCATGAGGGGGTCTGGACAGAGTAGATAGAGAGAAACTGTTTCCATTGGCAGAAGGTTCGAGAACCAGAGGGGACAGATTTAAGGTGATTGGCAAAAGAACCAAAGGCGACATGAAGAAAAACGTTTTTACGCAGTGAGTGGTTATGATCTGGAATGCACTGCCTGAAAGGGTGGTGGAGGCAGATTCAATCGTGCTTTCAAAAGGGAGTTGGATAAGTACCTGAAGGAAAACAATTTGCAGGGCTATGGGGAAAGGGCAGGGGTGTGGGACTAACTGAAATGTTCTTGCAGAGAGCTGGCATGGGCTTGATGGGCTGAATGGCCGCCTTCCATGCTGTAACCATTCTATGATATCAGTGACTTACTAAATCCAAGTATGAACTACAGACTAATACATAGAAGCTATGTACAGGCCATTTGGCCCAACCAATCCACGTCGCTGTTTATCTTCCATGATGATAAATAGTTCTTACCATGCTTACCTGCCCTGTTCACTTTCAACTCCTTTTCTTTCATCCACTTTCCAATCTAATCTTGAAAGTTCCTGTCTCAACCATGAACCCTGGAAGTGAATTCCACACCTTCAGAACTTTCTGTGCAAGGATATTTCTCCTCTCTTTCTGAATCTCTTGCATTTAATCTTGCATCGATGGCATCTCGTCCTCAACCCCTCAACTGCTGTAAATAGTCTGTTTCTACCTATTCTCTCCCATTCTTTCACAATTTTAAACAATTTTGTCATATCGCCCTGTAACCTACATTCTTGTAACAAAAAAAGACCCAATTTTTCAGGTCTGTCGTAATATTTGTATTTTCTCAAACCTGGCAGCATGCTAGTGAATTTGCACTTTAATACCTCAATATCCTTCCTCTAGTGTGAAGCCCGGTACGGCACACAGTATTCTAACTGAGGTCTTGGATAGATTTTATATAGGTTCATCATTAACTCTTGAATTTTATATTCTATACCTCTTGTGATAAAACCTAGAATTCCATTAGCTTTTTTTTTGCAACTTTATCAACCTGAGGTACTGCCTTTTAATGTCCAATGAATCTATACCCACAAATTCCTCTCCTCTTCCACAGACTGAGCTAACTTCCATGCAATATATAATTATTGCTGTGTTTTTTTTTGCCAAAGTGTATCACCTCACCTTTACTGACATTGAATTGTACCTGCCACATTTTAGTCCATACCCCTATATTATCAATATCCCATTGCAGTTTCCTTTCGTCTGCTTATGTACTGCTCCTCTGATTGCTAATGCCACCTATTTTGGTATCATTTTGATGTCACTTCTTTGAGGCCTATATCCAAATCATTGATGTACACTGAACAGAAGTGGCTCCAGAATTACTACACACTTCCAACCACTCTGGAAAAACTGCCCTTAACTCCTACTCTCTGTTTTCTCCCTTTGAACCAGTTTTTAATCCAGTCTGTTATTCTGCCCCTAGTTCCAATCTTCTCTAGTAATTATATGTGTGGTACCTTGTCAAAGGTTTTCCTAAAGTCTATGTACTCCACATGCATGGCATTTCTTCTATTGACCATGTTTGTTCCCTCCTTTAAAGAGGTTTGTCAAGCATGGTCATTCCTTTTGAAATCCGTGCTGATAACTTCTAACTATTTTCTCTATCTATATACCTGGTAATTTCATCCTTAACTAAGGACTTTATCATTTTCCCTACCACAGATGTTAAGCTAGCTGACCTGGAATTACCCTGGTTTGCTCTGTCTAGCTTTGTAAAAATGTGTTCTACATTGGCCACTCTCCAGTCCTCCAGCACATAGCCACACTCAATAGAACACTGAAATATAATTTCTCGGACCTCTGCAATTTCCTCTCTCATTTACCTCGGGATCCTAGGAAAATCCTGTTTTTTGATCATCTACAAATTGACTATATTCTCTCTGGCCGCACCTCACATTTAAAAATTCTCTTTTTATTGATGTTGCTGATAACGGCTTGCAGCCTGGAAGGAGCTGGACACAAAGAAGTCGAGGGCCGTAGCAACTTTGGCAGAAACAAGCATTGCAGTGCCACCTGCAGTGGGTTGCAGGAGGTGACAAAGGTCAGTGACAGCCTTCCTGGAGAAGTGCAGCCTCCTTATGTGCTACTCCTCTGAGTCCAAATACTTAACTCTGGGCCTATACACCCTGTTGGGAGGGGAAGGATGTGAGCTCTCTCCTCTGTTTTCTCCCTGCAGCTGCAGCTCTATGTGCTCTTTCCACCCGTTGCTGCTGTTCTAGCTCCATGGAATTGAATGGTCAGAAGGATTCTCATTTTCAGTGAGAATGTTGCCAGTGCCCCCTTAATCTTCATGAATGTTGTCGAGCAACAACAAGCAAATAAGAAAGTGATTCTGCACCCAAACATGACTGAAAAATATAAGCAAGATGTCTTCCAAACCTTTACAGCGAGTTAACTTTGTAACAGACGCATGCCCCTTTAAATACCACTGGAACTGGTTGTTTCCCACCTTGTACCGCTCATGATTTGTGGGTGGGTTTAGGAAGAAGTGGTGGTGGCAGTGGTGCCTTACACAAAAATGGAGTCCAGGACCTAATCATATAATAGGACCCTCATTTTTATATATTTATTTGGTCAAAAATCACAATAGGTGGGCCTGTGGCAGAAACTCAACTTTTTTCCCCCTGATTTGCACCCCGCGTTCATGTTGAAAAGCAGGGTGTTGGGCACAAAAATATCGACCCCAAGATTCTGAAAAAGATTCAACAGTGACCTCTAGTGGGCAATATTTTTGGACCACATCATTCCTGTGGCTGTTCCCTCAATTGCTCAAGACTATCTGTCGCTACTTGCGTAATAAGTTAATTGGTAGGCTGTTGAGTGCATCATAACCACGAGCCCAGCTATTAATACCAGTATAGGTTTTGGCGTACAAAATAAAGCTAAAATTATAACCTTCTCGGTGATGGCACTGTGAACATTTCCAGACATATGGGTAGCTAAGTGGTAGCTGTGGCAAATAGTTTTAGCTCAATACAGGTTCAAGCTATATTTTCGTCGAGTCTTCCAGTTTGCTGACTTGACAGTTGGTTGTAAAAAGTAACCTTGTGAAGATGACTAATTGGGCCTCGAGTTAGAAAACAATGACTCATTTATTACAGTTAATCTGTTCGTAATACAAGAGCCACTAACCCCTCTTTAGCTCATTTCAGGGAAGAGGAATTTTCCTTCCAGTCCGTAACCAAACCCTCTAATTGGCATGATCACAGCCATTACTGGTGGCTCTAAATGGCTATAATTTTATTTTGTGAGTGATGTTTAAACTATGGTGCCACCCCCTGTGCTAGTGGTGCCTCTGTGATTTAGAAAGATTATTGAATTGGAATGTTGATACTTTTAAGAAATCATTGGAAGGCATTAGAATAAATCTGCAGCAACAATACTCTTGGAAGCCTTAAGTATGTAATCATAAAACACATCTGACTGGATTTGACGGTAGTTTCTCCTGCTCTATCTCCATCTGTACTTAAATAATAGCAGACCAGTCATCATCTGGAAAAAAATAAGTTCTGATGCTCAATATTAGGTTAACATTCTGGTGGGACCCTTCATTTGAGCCTCCTATCTTTCTCTTGAATGTCTATCACTCCTCTTGACCCCATGGCTGCCTATTTAACATTAAGTTGTGAATGAGGCAGAATTTCCCCCAGTTGAATATCAGGAAGACGGAACCCATTATTTTCAGCACCCAGTAAAAACTCTTGCACCCTTGCCAGCAACTCTGTTCCCCTTTCTGGTTGCTCAAACTGAACAGGGCCTTGTGCAACTTTGCCATTTTGTTTGACTGAGCTGTACCTTAAACTGTAATTCCTCTCCATCACGAAGATTTCTTTACTCTTCGGCTTCACAAAGTTGTCCACTTCTGTCCCTTCCTTACACCCACTCCTGTGGAAACTCATTCCATATCATTGTCACTTCAAGCATGATTTTTCCAAAGTCCCCCTTGTCAGCCTCCCAACCTCCATGTTCCATAAATGCAAAATCAGTCAAAACACTGCCACCCCAATCTGTCTCGCACTAAGCCACTCTCACCTATTAGCCCCTTCCTTGCTCCCTGTTCCCTAGAATGTTGAATTTAAGATCTTCATACTCATCTACAAATCCATCCAAAGCCTTGCTCTGTCCTACCTCTTCAGCCTTCCCCAGGCTTACATTCCCCAGACTTTTCCTCCTCTGAGAAGCACCGCGGGATATTTTTCTATGTTAAAGGTGCTATATAAACGGAAGTTGTTGTCTGGATGCTTGGACTTATTTCTCTTATGCGCTTTAACAGTCTGAAAGATCCCATTTATTTCAGTGGACCTGAACCCAGGTCACAGAGTGAAAGAACAGTGTTGGACCTAGCTGTGCCGCCCTGTTTTCTATGACCTAATGCCTTTGTAAACACACAGGAGGAAAAAAATCAGACAAATCACATCTCATTCGTCTTAACTCCAATCATTCTTTTATGATTGGATGGCACTGCACTACACATCTCAATTACTGCATTTTTAACATCATAACATTCTGTTAACTTTTAAATTTCAGATTAAAAAACTGTGCTATATTGAGCCAGAGATAAAAAGGAAACATTGTGATTACTGAAAATTTGAATTAGGAATAGAAAATGTTAAAAATTCACAGCAAGTTGGTCAGCAGCTGAAAGAAAAAGCATTTTTCCCTCTCTCGAATGCTGATCTGACTTGCAGTGGATTTCCAGCATCTTCCATTTCGATTTCTATTACGCCCAGTTACATTTGGCGGCACATCTACATGATCTTTTGTGCTTCGCCTGACACAAATGTGTATCATCATTCTGCTGATTTCTGAGTTCCCAAGGTTTTGTGACTGCAATGAGACCACCTCAAAAAGGTGAAGTTTAACGAGCTTTGTTGTGCTGCTTTCTAAAATTGCCAATTGTGAGGAAGGAGATAACTCGCCTATCAACTCTTTGACTTTAAAAATGTCACCAGAGATCAGAGCATTTAAGTACAGAGGCACAAACTTCACTTTTCCTGACTTGACAGGTGCAATTGGACGGTATCATCCCAGCTGCTTGTTTGTAGCATTTTCTAGATACTGTACTGTATAACTGGAACTATCTGCACAACTGCAACTCAGTTTATGGGTTCTGAATTTGTTGTATCTAAATTTATCTCTAAATGGCAGTGAATACTAAATTCAACCAACATAATGACTGAACAATCTGTTTCTTGTCATGATTAGTTAATCTTTTAATCTATTTTGATCTCCACACATTTAATTAATAGATTTACAGCTAATTGGTTCCTGCTTTTCCTTATTTATTATTATGTGCTTGTCAACTGTTTTGTAGTATTCCTGTAAAACTGTCTTGGCTTTTTCTTTACTCCTTTGGGGTTTGTCTCAAAATTCTCACTCCAGCTTCAAACGCGCACAGTCTTTAATGTAGGTGCTGAGTACCTGCCCTGACTTAAATGAGGTTTGTGTGCTTTATTAAATATTCCGTGTCTGTGCAATGTGAGCAAACTTCACATAAGGCAGTACGATACAATTTTCGTTATTCCTTTCCCGCCCACTTCTCTCCCCCCCCCCCCCCCCCCCCCCATTTCTGAGTGTTACTTTTACATGGAAACCTGTCATAATACAATGCTGAAGTATCTTACGAGTGGAGGCCCTATTTTTACCGAAAAAACGCAAACAAAAAAGAGATTGCATTACCTGCTACTTAAGTTAATGGTTTTTCTGCTAGAAGTTAGAACCTTGGAGCCAATCTTGCTTATTGCATTTCATCTGTGTTTCTCATTGCTTTGTTTTTTTTCTTTTTTATCTCGATTGTTTTCACAAGCCTGTTTAATGCTATGCATTTTATCTTGGAAATCTACTGTACTTAACTCTCATTACTTAAATCGGGCCTTTTTAACTTCAGAATTAGTTGGAAACAAAATTGCAATTTCTTGACCTAGAGCATGTGCACAATCCAGTATCAATTTCATAGAATCATAGAATGGTTACAGCAGAGAAGGAGGCCATTCGGCCGGTCGAGCTCGTGCCGGCTCTCTGCAAGAGCACTTCAGCTAGTCCCACTCCCCTGCCCTTTCTCTGTAGCCCTGCAATATTTTTTCTTTCAGGTACTTATCTAATTCCCTTTTGAAAGCACGATTGAATCTGCCTTCACCACCCTTTCAGGCAGTGCATTCCAGATCATAACCACTCGCTGAGTGTAAAAGTTTTTCCTCATGTCGCCTTTGGATCTTCTGCCAATCACCTTAAATCTGTGTCCTCTGGTTCTCGACCCTTCCGCCAATGGGAACAGTTTCTCTCTATCTACTCTGTCCAAACTGCTCATGATTTTGAACACCTCTATCAAATCTCCTCAATCTTCTCTGCTCTATGGAGAACAACCCCAGCCTTTTCAGTCTATCCACGTAACTGAAGTCCCTCATCCCTGGAATCATTCTCGTAAATCCTTTCTGTACCCTCTCTAAGGCCTTCACATCCTTCCTAAAATGCGGTGCCCAGAATTGGACACACTACTCCAGTTGTGGCTGAACCAGTGTTCATCATAACTTCCTTGCTTTTGTACTCTATGCCTGTTTATGAAGCCCAGGATCCCGTATGTTTTTTTAACCACTTTCTCAACTTGCCCTTCCACCTTCAATAATTTGTGCACATATATCCCCAGGTCTCTCTGTTGATGCACCCCCTTTAGGATTGTACCATTTCGTTTATGTTGCCTCTCCTCGTTCTTCCTACCAAAATGTATCATTTTGCACATTTCTGCGTTAAATTTCATCTGCCGTGTGTCCACCCATTCCACCAGCCTGTCTATATCCTCTTGAAGCCTATCCCTATCCTCACTGTTCACTAAGTTTTGTGTCATCCAGTTCACGTTGCCAGGGTATAACGTGGTTGTTCTTTACACAGCTTATTCTTGGTAGATGGAAATTGTGTCACATTGACAAGATTTGCCTGCATCATGTATAGATACCAAATTTCTTGTCCACAAAGCAGTATTTTCTATCTGGTTACATTTTAGAAAAAATATGAAACTCATTCTTTTGAATGCTGAATGTTATTGAGAAAATCCTCAGTTTTGGGCTGGTGTAGTGACTTCAATGTTGCGGTCATGCCTTCTTTGAGAAAGTACCAATGATCTGCAATCCACCAATTTATATTGCGCACATGCAGTTATTTGAAAGACCCGGTTCCTAACTTTGTTTTCTTGCTGACAAACCTTCCCTAACACCTGGGGCAGGTCTGTACAGGCCAAAGGTTCTAAAGTGACATTGCTAGTATGTTTCAGTTCAGCACACGTGCAGCCAGAAAAACTGCCAACCATTCCCCTGTCTCTGACCTGCTGTCTCTTGAGGTACAAGCAAGAAACACCTTTTTAGATGGCCTCAGACAAGAGGCCATCATTGACTTTACTGTGAAATTGTAGCTGCCTTTGGCAGTAGCACTGTACAGTGAAAGTAGCTTTGAGGTTCCTTGATTTTGAACCGCGCTTCAAATTTCTTGAAATTTGTATTCCATCTGTAAGTAAGATTCACTGGTTCTCGAATAGGAGTTCTTGTAAGTAGTGGAGTGAGAGAAAGAGCCTAGCTGAGCACATCTCCTGAACCCTGTTATGGAATGACATTAATGATACTCATATCAAACTCTGAGACACAGGCCATCCTATCCTTCCAACTGAAGGGAGGCCTTAGGAAGATGTTGATGGAGGAATAAACTGGGTTAGTTTTTTTTCAAAACTGTTCTTGTATCTAAAAATGTGAAGCTATGATCGTGCCCTGTTTTGGATCACCATCACTGTCCCCTAAGAGTTAATATTGTGTGCATTATAATTCTGTTTGTGATACCCTTTGGCTGTCTACTTAGTTTACATAAGTGCTGCCAAAATGTATGTATTCAACTTAACTACCTCACCAGACTTAGGGGGACAATTAATCTTGCAGATTACTATAAAAGAGGCCCTTATTGCTACTGTAGTTCTTCTTTAGTTTTAATAGACCATTGCTTGTTATTTTTAGGGCCAATCTTTTACTATTCAGCTTATAAACAATCATACATTTTTCCTTCAAATGAAGTGAGGTAATAGCAGGGGTCAGATGTGGCAAAAACCCTAACTAAAACCATCTGCCACAGCCGGTGGGGGTGCAGTAAAGTTGTATCAGGATTGCTTGAAGTTATTGATGGCAGTAAAATTTATGCTTCCTCCTGTTTTCTCAATTAAATGGAGATGCTTTTTTTTTCCCCCTGGTGTTGGACTGGGCACACATGGTTTTAATAGATCATGTGCAAATATTGCCCGAGTTTCTGTCTCTGTAGTGCAGACTTCTTAAAGAGGATATAGTTTACAAATAGGTTGTTAAATGTGAAGTGTGCATCACTCATGAAACCCAGTAAACCGGAGTATCTCTTTTACAATGATTCACTCAATCAATTCAAGTCAATTTTATACAATCTTTTCAATGTCAACTACCCGGTATAGTTAGTGTACCTGAGTTGGATTGGACCCCATGAACCATTAGTAAATTACTTGATTAAGCATTTATTTAAAGATGCGGTGCTGTATAATTTTTGAAATACTGTACATTTTATTTTAAAGTTACCACTCTGTATCTTAGCACAAAAGTTATTTTTTATTTTTTTGAACAAACACAAAAATAGAAGTATAAGCTTTTTTGAAATGCATTTCAAAAAAGCAAGGAAGTACGTGATATGCTCCATCTCCCAATCACCTTGTTCCACTTGTTGCTTTCTCCAGTTACATTACGCTACTGGTCTGACACTAGTAACTACAGAGTGCGAAGTGCAACTGGCAAGATTGGAGTTATGCTGTGACTGGCACTCTGCTGTGAGAAGAGAACTCTGCATAATAGACCTCAGCTCTACAGTGCCTTTTTTAAAGTTA
Organism: Somniosus microcephalus; assembly: GCF_052327205.1. NCBI lineage: Eukaryota > Metazoa > Chordata > Chondrichthyes > Squaliformes > Somniosidae > Somniosus > Somniosus microcephalus. Next base: position 264,490 of record NW_028225505.1, read on the forward strand.
GGGGGGTGTGGAGCGGGAGTATCTGGCTTCTCATTACATATATAAGACTCAGTGCTATGTTTATGAAGTGCTCAGGGGCCCAGTGGATGGTGTAAGCACTTTATAAACCCTGCTTCATGTTGAACTAGTTATACTGCACCCGCACTAAAGTTGAAAACATGTGAAATGGTTTACTGGCAGGTATGTTTCACTGCTTGGCTTTAGTGTGCTTGGGAGTTGGGTTGGAATCTAGCTACTGAGTTATACTGCCTCATGCACACCCAAAATCATTTTGCATGAATGTGACAGTATAACTGTTGCTCTGAAGATACCATTTTGTAGTATATATTTGACCGAACTCTCATTCACAACAGCTTAGTAAACTGAAGATATTTTTACCTCCTGGATACCCCACTGTTCAACGTCAACTCACGTATTGAGTTTGAAGGCAGCTGTGTGAGCCCAGCCTGCCCATACTGGTCAGCAAACTGATTTTGCATTTACTTGTTTATATAAACCTTTTGAGCCATTGGCGAAGAGTTGGGGAGCAGAAACGAAGTTACAAGCAATTTTGCAGTTGATTTATGTTACAGCTGCTGTGTCACCTTGCAATATAAGTGCGATGATTTTTATAGCGCAATTTCCCTGATGCAGTATTATAGAAGGGGTTTTGTGTTATAAATGTGCTATTAGTGTCAGAGTGCACTTTCCAGTGGCTAGAGCCATACCTAGTACAAATATGAATGCTTGTGGTTGTTGCAAGCCAATTATCTCAGCCCCAGGACATAGCTGCAGGACTTCCTCAGGACAGCGTCCTAGGCCCAACTATCTTTAGCTGCTTCATCAATGACTTTCCCTTCATCACAAGGTCAGAAGCGGGGCTGTTCGTTGATGATTGCAGTGTTCAGCTGCATTCACCATTCTTCAGATAATGAAGCAGTCCATGTCTGCGTGCAGCAAGACCTGGACAACATTCAGGCTTCGGCTGATAATATTTGCACCACACAAGTGCCAGGCAACAGCCATGTCCAACAAGAAAGAGCCGAATCACCTTTCCTTGACACCCAATGGCATTACCATTGCTGTGTCCCCAACCATTAACATCTTGAGGGGTCACCATTGACCAGAAACTCAACTGTACCAGCCACATAAATGCTGTAGCTTCTCGAGTAGGTCAGAGACTGGGTATTCCGCAGCAAGTGGCTCACTTCCTGACTACCCAAAGCCTCTCCACCACCTAAAAGGCAGGAGTATGATGGAATACTCTTCACTTGCTTGGATAGGTGCAACTGCAACAACACTCAAAACTGAACACCATCCATGGGTGAGTACGGCCAGGTGAGTATTTATACTACTCTATAGTTTGACAGTTAAGATTAATAGTTTATAAAATTTAGAAGGTCTTAATTTTTGTGGTTCTAGTTTCTAAGGTCTCTGTTGTGCATCGGGGAGTGCTAGTAACCAAGGGCCCTTGAGTATATAATTTAATTGTAGTGTAATTAGTGGTATTGATTTTATTTAATTTAATTTAAATTAATTAAAGGGTAAGTCATGGCAGGACAGCTTGGCCCCATGGCATGCTCCTCCTGCGCTATGTGGGAAATCAGGGACACTTCCTGTGTCCCTGACGACCATGCATGCGGGAAATGTATCCAGCTGCAGCTACTGACAGACCGCATTCCGGCGCTGGAGCTGCAAATGGATACATACTGGAGCATTCACGATGCTGAGGACATCGTGGATAGCACGTTTAGGGAGTTGGTCACACCACAGGTAAAGGCTGCACAGGCAGGAAGAGAATGGATGACCACCAGGCAGAGTAGTAGGCGCAGGCAGGTAGTGCAGGGGTCCCCTGTGGCCATCCCCCTCTCAAACAGATATAGCACTTTGGGTATTGTTGAGGGAGATGGCTTATCGGGGGAAGGCAGCAGCAGCCAACTTCCTGGCACCATGGGTGGTTCTGCTGCACAGGACGGGAGGAAAAAGAGTGGGAGAGCCATAGTGATTGGTGATTCTATTGTAAGGGGAATAGATAGGCATTTCTGTGGCCGCAAACGAGACTCCAGGATGGTATGTTGCCTCCCTGGTGCAAGGGTCAGAGATGTCTCGGGGCGGCTACAGGGCATTCTGGAGGGGGAGGGTGAACAACCAGTTGTCATGGTGCATATAGGTACCAACGATATAGGTAAAAAACGGGATGAGGTCCTAAAAGCTGAATATAGGGAGTTAGGAGGTAAATTAAAAAATAGGGCCTCAAAGGTAGTAATCTCAGGATTGCTACCAGTGCCACGTGCTAGTCAGAGTAGAAATAGAAGGATATTTCAGATGAATATGTGGCTAGAGGAATGGTGCAAGGGGGAGGGATTCAAATTCCTGGGACATTGGAACAGTTCTGGGGGAGGTGGGACCAGTACAAACTGGACGGTTTGCACCTGGGCGGGACCGGGACTGATGTCCTAGGGGGAGTGTTTGCTAGTGCTGTTGGGGAGGGTTTAAACTAAAATGGTAGGGGGTTGGGAACCTGTGCAGGGAGACAGAGGAAAGGGAAGCAAGGATAGAAACAAAAGACAGGAAGGAGAAAAGCAAAAGTGGAAGGCAGAGAAATCAAGGGTGTAAATCAAACAGGGCTACAGTAGATAATAAGTGTTAAAAAAGCAAGCCTGCAGGCTTTGTGTCTTAATGCGAGGAGCATTCATAATAAGGTGGATGAATCAGCTGCGCAAATAGGTGTAAATGGATATAATGTAATTGGAATTATGAAGACATGGCTCCAGGTTTACAAAGGCTGGGAATTCAACATCCAGGGGTATTCAATATTCAGAAAGGACAGGCAAAAAGGAAAAGGAGGTGGGGTAGCATTGCTGGTTAAAGAGGAGATTAACACAATAGTAAGGAAGGGTATTAGCTCTGATGATGTGGAATCTGTATGGGTAGAGCTGAGAAATACCAAGGGGCAGAAAACGTTAGTGGGAGTTGTATACAGACCCCCAAACAGTAATGCTGAGGTTGGGGATTGCATTAAACGGGAAATTAGAGACGCGTGCAATAAGTGCACAGCAGTTATCATGGGTGACTTTAATCTACATATAGATTGGGGAAACCAAATTAGTAACAATACTGTGGAGGAGGAATTCCTAGAGTGTATACCGGATGGTTTCCTGGACCAATATGTCGAGGAACCAACTAGAGATCAGGCCATCTTAGACTGGGTATTATGTAATGAGAAAGGATTAATTAGCAATGTTGTTGTACGAGGCGCGATCATAATATGATCGAATTCTTCATTAAGATGGAGAGTGAAGTAGTTGAGTCAGAGACTAGGGTCCTGAATTTAAAGATCACATGGATGAACGACAGAATTTGTTCATCCCTGTTTGGCATAAAAATAAAACAAAAAAGGTGACTCAACCGTGGCTAACAAGGGAAATCATAAAATCCAAGGAGAGGACATATAAATTGGCCAGAAAAAGCAGCAAACCTGAGAATTGGGAGCAGTTTAGGCTTCAGCAAAGGAGGACAAAGGGATGAATTAAGAGGGGGAAAATAGAATGAGAGTAAGCTTGCAGGGAACATAAAAACTGACTGTAAAAGCTTCTATAGATATGTGAAGAGAAAAAGATTGGTGAAGTCAAGTGTAGGTCCCTTGCAGTCAGAATCAGGGGAATTTATAACAGGGAACAAAGAAATGGCAGACCAATTAAATACATACTTTGGTTCTGCCTTCACAAAGGTGGACATAAATAACCTTCCAGAGATGTCGGGGAACATAGGGTCTAATGAGAGGGAGGAATTGAATGAAATCCGTATTTGTAGGGAAATGGTGTTAGGGAAATTGACGGGATTGAAGGCCGATAAATCCCCAGGGCCTGATAATCTACATCCCAGGGTACTTAAGGAAGTGGCCCTAGAAATAGTAGATGCATTGCTGGTCATCTTCCAAAATTCTATAGACTCTGGAATAGTTCCCATGGATTGGAGGGTAGCTAATGTAACCCCACTATTTAAAAAATGTGGTAAAGAGAAAACGGGGAGTTATAGACCGGTAACCCTGACATCGGTAGTGGGGAAAATGCTAGAATCCATTATAAAATAGCAGAGCACTTGGAAAACAGTGACAGCATCGGACAAATTCGAGGAACAGCACCTCATCTTCCGATTAGGCACTTTACAGCCTTTCGGACTCGATATCGAGTTCAACAATTTCAGATCAGAACCTCGGCCCCCATTACATTTTTACTTTTTTTTATCCACACCTTTGTTTTGGCCCTCCTCCCGTCCCCTCTTTTTTTCTCTCTCTCCCACATGACAGCTGTCTCCCATTCTGCCAGCACATTTCACACCTAATCTAGAGCCGTCTTTTGTCTCCACTAGTCCTATCACCATCTCGTCTCGTTTTGAATACCTCTTAATTACTCTTCTCTTTTGTTCTCTCCCAGCCTGGCGCCTCAATCTATTTCATTTCCTGTGCCTTTCCAGTCTTGACAAAGAGTTTGACTCGAAATGTTGACTCTATTTCTCTCTCCACGGATGTTGCCTGACCTGCTGAGTTTTTCCAGCATTTTCTGTTGTTTCGGATTTCCAGCATCCACAGTATTTTGCTATCGGACAAAGTCAGCATGGATTTACAAAAGGTAAATCGTGCTTGACTAATCATCTGGAATTTTTTGAGGATGTAACTGGTAGAATAGATAAGGGAGAACCAGTGGATGTGGTGTATTTGGACTTTCAGAAGGCTTTCGATAAGGTCCTGCATAAGAGATTGGCGTGCAAAGTTAAAGCACATGGGATTGGGGGTAAGGTACTGACTTGGATAGAGAACTGGTTGGCAGACAGGAAGCAAAGAGTTGGAATAAACTGGTCTTTTTCCAAGTGGCAGGCAGTGACTAGTGGGGCACCGCAGGGATCGGTGCTAGGACCCCAGCTATTCGCAATATATATTAATGATCTAGACGAGGGAACTGGATGTAATATCTCCAAGTTTGCAGACGACACAAAGCTGGGTGGACGTGTGTGCTGTGGGGAGGATGCCGAGAAACTCCAGGATGATTTGGACAGGTTGGGTGATTGGGCAGATGCAGTATAATGTGGAAAAATGCGAGGTTATCCACTTTGGTGGCAAAAACAGGAAGACAGATTATTATCTGAACAGCAATAGATTGGGAAAAGGGGAAGTGTAACGAGACCTGGGTGTCCTTGTGCACCAGTCGCTGAAGGTAAGCATGCAGGTGCAGCAGGCGGTTAAGAAGGCAAATGATATGTTGGCCTTCATAGCGAGAGGATTCAAGTACAGGAGTAAGGATGTCTTGCTGCAGTTGTACAGGGCCTTGGTGAGACCACACCTTGAGTATTGTGTGCAGCTGTGGTTGCCTTATCTGAGGAAGGATGTTCTTGCCATGGAGGGAGTGCAGCGAAGATTCACCAGACTGATACCTGGGATGGCAGGAATGACGTATGAAGAGAGATTGGGTCGATTGGGCTTATACTCACTGGAGTTTAGAAGAATGAGAGGGGATCTCATTGAAACTTATAAAATTCTAACAGGACTAGACAGACTAGATGCAGGAAGGATGTTCCTGATGGCGGGGGAGTCCAGAAGCAGGGGTCACAGTCTAAGGAATAGGGGTAAGCCATTTATGACTGAGATGAGGAGGAATTTCTTCACCCAGAGAGTGGTGAACCTGTGGAATTCTCTACCACAGAAGGCAGTTGAGGCCAAATTATTAAATATATTCAAGAAGGAGTGAAGGGTAAAGGGATCAAGGGATATGGGGAGAAAGCAGGGACAGGGTACTGAATTTGGATCATCAGCCATGATCTCATTAAATGGTGGAACAGGCTCGAGGGGCTGAATGGCCTACTCCTGCTCCTAACTTCTATGTTTCTATAAAGCAGTCTGCTTGAATGGCAGTTCATCCATCAGCCTAAAAATTCGCCACCGGCGTACAGTGACTACAGAGTTTACTGGCTAAAGGATGCACTGCAGCAACTCGCCAAGGCTTCTTCGACAGCACCTCCCAACCCCATTACCTCTACCACCTAGAAGGACAAGGGCAGCAGGTGCATTGGAACACCACCACCTCCAAGCTCTCCTCGAAGTCGCACACTATCCCAACTTGGACATATATCGCTGCTCCTTCATCATCGCTGGGTCAACATTTTTGAACTCCTTCCCTAACAGCATTGTGGGAGCACCTTCACCCCGCAGACTAGCAGTTCAAGAAGGCGGCGACCCATCATCATCGAGGGCAACTAGGAATGGGCAATATATGATGGCCTTGCCAGCGATGCCCACATCTCAAGAATGAATTAAAAAAAGAAAATACTTGTAATGTAATAGCACACTGTACATTTCATCAGAATGAATAAAAAAATCAAATCAAATCAACTTTTGCCATTGTTAGTGCACAAGTGCAGTACAACGAAATGTAGGCTTGCGGCTCCCGAGAGTGTACAATTTGGATTAGGACACTTAAACATTTCAACATACATTTGTACATATATATTAGCATAAATATGACCATAATAAAGTGCATCGGCAAATGTGCAGGCTTTAGTGTTTATTTGTGGAGTTCAGTAGGATGACAGCCCTGGGAAAGAAGCTGTTCCTAAATCTGGTCGTACGGGTGCGAATGCATCTGTAGCGTCTTCCAGATGGTAGGAGGGCGAACAGACTGTGGCTGGGGTGGGTAGGGTCTTTGATGATGATGGACCGTGCCCTCCGTAGGCAGCGTTTCTGATATATATGTTCTATGGTCGGTATTCGGATGCTTGCAAAAATTCCAAGTACAGGAAAATATAATGTGCACTCTTTTTGGCAAATTTTTATTGGAATACTAATAGTTTCAAGAAATGCTTCAGATAAGTGGCCTTATTTTTAATTTATTGGTAGAAATAAATCCTTTTAAAATTATTCTCCAGTTAAAAATAGTCAGTTATATATTTCCACTGTCTTGTAGTTTCCAACACTAAGGTAAGGTTGTGTTTCCAATTGGGTGTTCAGTCTTTTCTCCCAACACACTCATGCTCATTACAGTACCTTCTTTGAAGCAAATGGTGAGGATTTTGATGGGAGCTGAAGTTGAAACATAGTTTGTGTGCCAAATCTTGATTATTACACTGTAGCTCATATTGGGAGATCAGCTGCTGTATAGTAACCATTTATGTTAATATTTTAAGAGATTTCCTCTTTCTTTCAAAAGCACTTAGGAGCATTATAGTTATTCAGCCAGATAGCACTGCATTTTTAGGCATATTGTGAAGCAGCAAGCTTTGAAAAGAACAAAAAAAATGGTTTTGAGTGTTTAAAAGATTGTGTTTTATTTCTGGAATGATTAAAACTTGTTTTTACTAAGTGGAAGAAAGCAAACTTTAAATGAGGTGTATGGATAAGAGATAAAAAAACAGAAAATGCTGGAGAAACTCAGCAGGTTATGCAGCATCTGTGAAGAGAGAAACAGAGTTAACGTTTCAGGTCGATGACCTTTCGTCAGAACTGGAAAAAAGTAGGAAATGGAACAGATTTTTAAGCAAGTGAAGAGGCGGGGAAAGGGGGGAGGGGAATGAAAGAACAAAATGAATTTTGAGCTTGGCAAGATGCTGAGCTCTTTTTCCGCCGCCTTCGTCTCCATGCCCACTTCTTTGGCCAGGGGTCTTTCCCCCTGCATGGCTGACCCTTTCTCCCGCTTTCAGAATCCTCGTTCCACCTGGACCCCTCCCTCGATCTTTTCATTGCAAACTGCCGGCGTGTAATCGGCCGTCTCCATTTCTCTGCTCCCCTCACTCACTCCAACCTACCTCCCTCTGAACGTGCAGCACTCCATTCTCTCAGATCCAACCCCGACATTGTCATTAAACCCGCTGACAAGGGTGGTGCTGTTGTTTGGCGAACCGACCTCTACCTAGCAGAAGCTGAAAGCCAACTCTCCGACACCTCCTCCTACCTCCGCCTGGACCATGACCCCACCACCGAACATCAAGCCACCGTTTCCAAGACGGTCACTGACCGCATCTCCCCATGGCCACCAACCTCATAGTTCCCCAACCCCGCACAACCCGCTTCTACCACCTCCTCAAGATCCACAAACAGGACTGCCCTGGTAGACCCATCGTTTCAGCCTGTTCTTGCCCCACAGAACTTATCTCTTCCTATCTCGAATCTTTTTTTCTCCCCTTGTCCAGTCTCTTCCCACCTACATCCGCAACTCTTCGGATGCCCTCCGCCACTTTAACAGTTTCCAGTTTCCTGGCCCCAACCGCCTCTTTTTCACTGGACATACAATCCCTCTACATCTCCATCTCCCACCAGGATGGCCTGAGGGTGCTCCGCTTCTTCCTTGAACAGAGGCCCAACCAGTCCCCATCCACCACCACCCTCCTCCGCCTGGCTGAACTTGTTCTCACATTGAACAACTTCTCCTTTGACTCCACTCACTTCCTCCAAATCAAAGGTGTGGCTATAGGAACCCACATGGGTCCTAGCTATGCCTGCCTTTTCGTGGGATATATGGAACACTTTGTTCCAGTCCTACTCAGGTCCCCTCCCTCACCTCTTTTTCCGGTACATTGATGACTGTGTCGGTGCCGTTTCCTGCTCTCGCCCTGAACTAGATAATTTCATTCACTTTGCTTCCAATTTCCACCCTTCCTTCACCTTCACATGGTCCATCTCCGACTCTTCCCTTCCCTTCCTCGACTTCTCTATCTCCATCTCTGGGGATAGGTTATTGACAAACATTCACTACAAGCCCAATGACTCCCACAGCTACCTGGACTACACTTCCTCCCACCCTGCCTCCTGTAAGGACTCGATTCCATTCTCCCAGTTTCTCTGTCTCTGCCCTGACGATGCCACCTTCCATACCAGTGCTTCTGACATGCTTTCCTTTTTCCTCAACCGAGGATTCCCCTCTACCGTGGTTGACACAGCCCTTGACCGTGTCCGTTTTATCTCCCGCACTTCTGCGCTCACCCCTGCCCCTCCCTCCCTGAACCACGATAGAGTTCCCCTTGTCCTCACCTTTCACCCCACCAGCCTCCACATTCAATGGATCATCCTCCGCCATTTCCGCCACCTCCAGCGGGATCCCACCACCAAATGCATCTTCCCCTCGCCTCCCCTTTCAGCATTCCCTCCTCGACACCCTTGTCCACTCCGCTATCGCCCCCAACACCTCTTCCCCCTTTGCCTGGCACCTTCCCATGCAAGCGCAGGAGATGCAATATGTGCCCTTATACCTCCCCCCCTTCCCACTGTCCAGGGCCCAAAACACCCCTTCCAGGTGAAACAGCGATTTACTTTTACTTCTCGCAATTTAGTATACTGTATTCGCTGCTCACGATGTGGTCTCCTCTACATTGGGGAGACCAAACGCAGATTGGGTGACCGCTTTGCGGAACACCTCCACTCAGTCCGTAAGGGGGATCCCAAGCTTCCGGTTGCCTGTCATTTTAATTCACCGCTCCACTCTCACTCGGACCTCACTGTCCTCGGCCTCTTTCATTGTTCCACGGAAGCTGAGTGTAAGCTCGAGGAACAGCACCTCATCTTTTGATTAGGCACTTTACAGCCTTCTGGACTCAACATAGAGTTCAACAATTTCAGACCATAACCTCGGCTCCTATCATAGATATATATATATTTGTCTGTGTCTTTTTTTCTTCTCCCCCACATGGCAGCTGTCTTTCATTCTGCCAGCGCAATTTACACTTCGTCTAGAGCCATCCTTTGTTTCTTAACCTGTCCCATTACCATCTCCTTTTGCCTTGAATATCTCTTAATGTCTCTTAATCTCTCCCGCCTTCAATCCTATCACAGACCTTCCCTTTTGTTCTTTCATCCCCTCCCCTTTTTCCCCACCTCTTCACTTGCTTAAAAATCTGTTCCATTTCCTGCTTTTTTCCAGTTCTGAAGAAAGGTCATCGACCTGAAACTCTCTTTCTCTCTTCACAGATGCTGCCTGACCTGCTGAGTTTCTCCAGCATTTTCTGTTTTTATTTCAGATTTCCAGCATCTGCAGTATTTTCTTTGTGTATGGATAAGAGAGCTGATTAGCAGAGAAACTGCTCTTTTGAAAAGTACCCTTCAGCGCACAAACATAATCTCCTCACCATCTGAGTCGCGATGTAAAGTTGTGCTTTCTTGCATTCAATTTGTGGATTACAGAAATCAAACATTTTATTAGTTTTAAATCTGGCTATTTTGATACATGGCACTGAAATGAAGTACAAAATGTTGGGCTTATGTCGTGTTAAATGAGGAACAGAATAAAGTAAATTGAGAGGACAAGGAGAATTCTGTGTTTCCTCCTGCCTAAACTCCTGAGCGCTCAATGAGTGAATGAAGTTATGGCGTTCCGTATAATACACATGGAATCTTCCCTGTCCGTTTGTAAGATTGCAGTTTGTGGAAATCTGTATCTCTTCTGTTTTAGAACAGCAATCAAACAAATTAAACTCTTGATGAGCTTTATATTGGGAAGTTTAGTTACGCGCAAATCTATTTTTACAATGTACAAATGGTCTTGGGAATTAAGGAGTTTAAAAATGGCCTCGCTTAGGTTTTTTTTTCGTAGGGGTGGATCCTCATTTGAATTGAGCAGCTTCACATAGCGAAATGACTTCACATAAATTAATACTAAAGATGTACACTTTAAATGATTTCCTGCAGTGAAAAATGGATTTACACAGAACAAAATCTATACCAAGATGATGTATTCATTTTTTGTATTCATACAGTACAAATGTCAAACATGTTTTGTGATGCATCCCAAAATCTGTTCCCATATTTCTCACATCTCTAATCGGGTTTCTGCCCTTGCCACAGCAATGAAATGGCCCGAATCAAAGCCACAAATGGCATCCTCTGTGAACTATATTATGCTGCCTCATTCTTCTCGATCTTGTTGCAGCCTTTGACACAGTTGACCACACCATCCTCCTGCTATGCCTCTCCTTTGATGTTTAGCTGAATGGGGCTGCCCTTGCCTGGATTCACTCTTAGCTATTCAGTTGCACCCAGAGAATCTCCTGCAATGGCTCCTCTTGCTGCCACCCCCACTGTTACCTCTAGAGCCTCCTAAGGATCTATCCTTGGCCCCTTCCTATTTCTCATCTGCAAGATGTCCTTTGGCAGCATCATCTGAAGACATGGTGCCAGCTTCTACATGTCCGCTGACAACACCAAGTTCTACTTCACCACCACCTCTGTACCTTGCCACTGCATCTGTGCTGTCAGAATGCTTGTCTGACACCCAGTCCTGGATGAGCTACAATTTCCTCCAATTAGTCATTGGGAAAACCAAAGCCATTGTCTTTGGCCATTGCCACAAACTCCGTTCCCTCCCCCTCTCTGGACTGGCCCCCTCTCCATCACAGAGACTACCTACTCCCACCTCCGTAATATCTCCCCTGCCTCAGCCCATCTGCTGCTGAAACCCTCATCCATGCTTTTGTTACCTCCAGACTCGACTATTCCAGTGCACTCCTGGCCGGCCTCCCATTTTCCACTTTCCATAAACTTGAGCTTATCCAAAACTCTACTGCCTGCGTCCTAACCCGCACCATGTCCGCTCACCCTTCACCCTTATGCTCGTTGACCTACACTGGCTCCCAGTCCACCAACGTCTTGATTTTAAAATTCTCATCCTCATGTTTAAATCCTTCCATGGCTTTGCCCCTCCCTATCTCTAACTCCTAGAGCTCTACAACCCTCCAAGAACTCTGCGTTCCTCCAACTCTGGCCTCTTGTGTAACCCCCACTCCCTTTGCCCCACCATTGAAGGCTGTGACTTCAGCTGTCTATGTCCTAAGCTCTAGAATTCCCTCTTCAAACTTCTTAGCATATCCACCTCTCTCGCCTTTAAGATCCTCTTTAAACCTACTTCATTAACCAAGCTTTTTGTCACCCATTGTAATATTTCCTCCTTGAGCTTGATGTCAGTTTTTGTCTAATTACACTTCTGTGAAGCACTTTGGGACATTTTCCTACATTAAAGGTGCTATATAAGTGCAAATTCTATGAATAATATGAGCAGCATTTACAGATGTAAATAGCGCACTGTATCTTGTGTACTGTATTAACAATCAGTGATTTAAATTTATAGTTATCTGCCTTACAATGGCCATTTGCTTAATTTCTAGGAGAACTAACCAGCTTTTGGATTGTTATTGGGAATTCTTCAGCTTTATCCATTTACTACAGAATACAACCTGTAGTGAATTTATCAAGGTGCAGGATGAAACCCACTTGTGTTAACAGGAAGTGGTGTGGTGCTGATGTGAGACCAAATATTAAACTTCAATCCTGTTATGAAGGAGACATGGAAAGTTAATAAATGGTGTTGACTTTGCAGCATTTTATCAGTATTTATACTTAATTGTGCCTGAGTCAGTGCTGAAAAAGTATTGAAAATTTGTACAGCATTCGACCATTGGAACATTTCTGATTGGTTAAATTAACACTTCACTTGCCAAAAAGAATTGGACTGAAAAAGAATTTCATGAATACTCCATGCCACAGCATGTTTTTCCACAGTGTAGATAATGTTTATCCACAGTGTAGAGCCCCTAGTCCTAACCTGCAAACTGAAGTTTTACCTCTGTGGTATATTTCTTGTCAGCCCTTCATCTCATCAATGTTTGAGTTCAATTGCAAGACTATAATAGCACTTTAGCTGGGACTGGGGAAAGCTGCTGTTAACAGGAAATGTGATGAGTTTGACGAAAATTCTGCTTGTTTCATACATTCTGCACTTTTCTATTGTCAATTGAAAACTTTTTTTCCAGCATTTTCTTTCTTTCAGTTCTTCGGGTTGCAATCATGGCACTGATATTCATCACAAACATAATGTATTGGTATGAAATTTCCCTGCCTGCTATGTATCGTAATATGGAATGCATTCCAGCTTGCTTTATCTTAAGGAGAAGGTGGCTTGCTAATGACATGAGGCTGAATTGAAACAAGTACATTTTTGATGCCATTTTGAGATGACAAGTTCCGAAGGGTATCGCACTCAACATTACATTGGCATTTGCACTGCATGACATCTGAATAAAGGTTATTAGTGTTTATCAGGGGTTTATCTAATTGGGGCCTTGGCTCTTTAGATGGGACAAGGCAAAACTCATTACAGTTAGCTGTAAACACAATAAATATTTGCTACACATTATTTACCCACCTTTGTAATCAGTAAACTTCTAATAATTATTTGTGTAAAGTATAATTTTAGGAGGCAGCACCTGACTTGGAGAAAAAAACTTAACTTCTCGAAAGTGTTAAATATGACCAAATGTTAGCATATTATGATTTAATGTAGCAATTATTTATAAACCAAAATGACTGTAGGAAGAGATCAAGTGAATCTGAAATTGCGAGTAATTTACTTCCATGTTACCAACCCTTAATACACTTTCAGAGGAAAAGTGTTAAATTTGGTAATGTAACTTATAGAGGCTACAAAAAGAACTAGAAAAATAAACAAATAGACATTCTCTAATGAAGGGTTGTATACATGCATCCTAATCCTAACCCTAATAGGATCATAGGAACAGGAGTCGGCCATTTAGCCCCTTGAGCCTGTTCCGCCATTCAATTAGATCATGGCTGATCTGTCTAACTCCATTTACCTGCCTTGGTTCCATATCCCTTAATAGCCTTGCCTAACAAAAATCTACCAATCTCCGTTCTGAAATTTTCAATTGTCCTAGCCTCAACAGCTTTTTGAGGGAGAAAGTTCCAGATTTCCACAACTTTTTGTGTGAGGAAGTGCTTCCTAACATCACCCCTGAACAGTTAGCTCTAATTTTAAGGCTATGAGCCCTTGTTCTGGACTCCCCCACCAGAGGATACAGTTTTTCTCTATCTACCCTCTGAAATCCTTTAATCATCTTAAACACCTCAATTTTAGATCACTCCTTGATATGCTATACTCAAGGGAATACAAGCCTAGTCTATGCAACCTTGCCTCATAATTTAACCCTTTTAGCCCCGGTATCATTCTGTTGAATCTGCGCTGCACCCTCTCCAAGACCAATATATCCTTCCTGAGGTGCAGTGCCCAGAACTGAATGCAGTACTCCATATGCGACTACTGGGGCATAACACTCCCGTTTACACTACACAAGCATTGGCAGAGTGCATTATTCCTCTTAATATACTGCAGGTTAAATCTGATGTGCAGTGATTATACACAGATATGATCTTTTAATGAGGATGTCACTCATCAACCAAATGTCAGCCAGGAAATCCTTCTGGGGTGCCCAGAACAGAACACAGTACTCCAGTACTATAAGTAAACAGCAATCAAAGTTTTGTTAAGAACACACCATTTACAATGGACACTTTTACAAAATAATTTTTTGAATTCTTTTACTATGCTTATCTTAGAAAGTGTTTGGAAAAGGAAAAAGCCTGAGATTTTGATGAAAGTGACAGCATTATCATTTTATTTCATCTTTTCTATTTCAGGAATTGAAAACCAAAGACAAATAGTGATGTGTATTCTGTACCATGTCACCATGGATGATCGCTTCAAATCCATGTTTGCATACACTGATTGCATCCCACAGGTAAAAATATCTGCATGACCAACTAAATGAGTCTCTAATTTGGCACTTTCACGAATGGATAACGGAGAACGATACTGTTAAAATATACATCTGTTTCATTTAGAAAATACGACTATAGATAGATATATCCATACTTTGCGAGAGTGATTTATGTGTATTTCCTCCAAACTACTGCTGCTTATGGTGCACTCTTATCTAACACTGGTTGGGTGACACAATTGCTGAACACCTGTGTTCTGTATGGAAGTGTGTCTTGGAGCTCCCTGTGGCTCGCCACTTTAACTCCCTCGCTTTGGCCTCCGACTCAAGGTTCAAGAGCAGTGTCTTATCTTTTGTCTAGATGCTTTGGAGCTCTTTGGTTCAGTCCTGACTTTATTAACTTCAGACCTTATTTTATCCTCCATTTTCTTTACAACAGAATGTGATGGTAATGTGGGCAGATCTGTCGGCATTTGGGAGGAAGGTAGGCAGGTTGATCGGGGTTAGACTGTTCATCAGAGCACCATGTTAGCGGCTGGGTCTGTGCCTGTTTCTTTTCTATCTGTACTACTTGACCCACTGTGGCATTTTAATTTCAGACCTCTGCATTTGCAGAGGTATACACACCCGAAACATTAACTTGTTCGTTCTTTTTACAGACGCTGACTAACTTGGTCTGTATTTATAGTGTTTTTGTTTTTATTCCACTCTTTACACTATGTACAAAGTTCTTGAATATCCCAGTTTTTATGAAACTTTCCTTATTAAGTACAGGTTATTTTCATGTCATTTTATCCTTTTGATTATTGTCTTGGTGTCTAGCCCTGAACTCTCATCTTTCTCCAGTTTCTCACCAATCCCTCCTCATGACCTCTCTGCATTTTGTCCATGAGACCTGCTTCCTCGACCCTATGCCCACCAAACTGCTGACCACCCAGCTTCCTTTTCTGGCTTCCATGTTAGCTGACATTGGTAACGGTTCTCTCTCCTCAGGTACTGTCCCCCTCTCCCTCAGATTTGCCGTCATCACCCCTCTCCTCAAAAAAACCCTTGACCCCTTCGTCCTTGCAAACTACTGCCCCATCTCCAACCTCTCCTCCTCAAAGTACTTGAATGTGTTGTTGCCTCCCAAATCCGTGCCCATCTTTCACACAACTCCATGTTTGAATCCCTCCAATCAGGTTTCCGCCCTGCCACAGTACCAAAACGGCTCTCCTGTGACGAAGGTAAACTATCCCTCCTCGTCCTTCTTGACTTGTCTGCAGCCTTTGACACTGTCGACCACTCCATCCTTCTTCAACGCCTCTCCACCGTCGTCCAGCTGGGTGGGACTGCACTCGCCTGGTTCCATTCTTATCTAATCGTAGCCAGAGAATCACCTGCAATGGCTTCTCTTCCCGCTCCCGCATCGTTACCTCTAGTGTTCCCCAAGGATCTATCCTTGGCCCCCTCCCATTTCTCACCTACATGCTGTCCCTTGGCAACATCATCTGAAAACACAGCGCCAGTTTCCACATGTACGCTGACGACACCCAGCTCTATCTCACCACCACTTCTCTTGACCCCGCCACGGTCTCTAAATTGTCAGACTGCTTGTCCGACATCCAGTTCTGGTTGAGCAAATATTTTCTCCAATCAACTATTGGGAAGACTAAAGCCATTGTTTTCAGTCCCCGCCACAAACTCCGTTCCCTAGCCACTGACTCCATCCCTCTCCCTAACATCTGTCTGTGGCTGAACCACACTGTTCGCAACCTTGGTATCATATTTGACCCTGAAATGAGCTTCCGACCACATATCCGCAGCATAACTAAGACTGCCTATTTCCACTTCCGAAACATCGCCCGTCTCCGCCCTTGCCTCAGCTCATCTGCTGCAGAAACCTTCATCCATGCCTTTGTTACCTCTAGACTTGACTATTCCAGTGCACTCCTGGCTGGCCTCCCAGATTCTACCCTATGTAAACTTGAGGCCCTCCAAAACTTGGCTGCCCATGTCGTAACTCGAATCAAGTCCCGTTCACCCATCACCCCTGTGCTCGCTGACCTACATTGGCTCCCGGTTAAGCAATGCCTCGATTTCAAAATTCTCATCCTTGTTTTCAAATCCCTCCGTGGCCTCTCCCCTCCCTATCTCTGTAATCTCCTCCAGCCCCTTCAGGTGATTTAGTAATATTGCAGAAACATCTCCACCTTCACTTTGGGCTCCTTCATGATTGAACTGCCAGTAAATATTTGTCTTAGTGAGCATTAAAAAAAAAAATTCTAAATTTCTCTTACTCAAGTGAAAAATTCTAATTTTCATCAATGAGGAAGCAAACTTGGGTACCAACTAGGTTAGACGTTCTTGCTGGAAAAAAACGGCTTGGGTGGTGCTGTGTGTTCATCTTCGGGCAGTTCTCACTGCGCTCTCTATCAGGATGACCACTTTGTCATGAGCAATGAAGCAGTCTTCAGCAGTGCTGCAAAATCTGTATTCCACTGAGGCCTGTCATGCATATTAACGTTAATTGGATTTTGGGCCTAAATCTTCCAGGATGATGAAGGATTCACTGCAAGCAGTAACGACAACTTGTACCTCTGTAGTGCCTTTAATGAAGTAAAACGTCCCAAGGTGCTTCACAGGACCGTTATCAAACGTAATTTGACACTGAGCCACCTAAAGAGATATTAGAGCAGATGAGAGGTAGGTTTTAAGGAGTGTCTTAAAGGAGGAAAGAGAGGTGGAGAGGTTTAGGGCAGGGATTCCAGAGCTTGGGCCATTGCAGGTGTTTCTGTGGGAGATGGAGAAGCAATCAGTCGGACCCAATCCTGTCCTCGCCCAGTGCATGTACATGCACATTTACTTTGGGGAATTAATTGGATAGCAGTCGGGAGTGATTTTTCCTCTAGTTTAGAGGCACTGAAGCTGACAGTAGAACACTTACTGCCACTCCACCTGTTATCAGTTAATTTACGCATAGAAGTTGCAATGCGGAAACAGGCCGTTTGGCCCAACTAGTCCGTATCAGTGGACCTAGCACAGATAGGGAATCAAATTTGTTGTACATATGTGTAAAGGAGAAATTAGTTGGTGTTATGTACACTATAATAGACAACACCTTGTATTTATATAGCGACTTTAATGTAGTAAACATCCCAAAGCGCTTCACAGGAGCGTTATCAAACAAAATTTGACACCGAGCCATATAAGATGATATTGGGACAAGTGACCAAAAACTTGGTCAAGAGGTAGGTTTTAAGGAGAGTCTTAAAGGAGGAGAGAGGGGTTTAGGGAGGGAATTCCAGAGCTTGGGGCATAGGCAGCTGAAAGCACAGCTGCCAATGGTGGAACGAATAGAATCGGGGATGCGCAAGAGGCCAGAATTGGAGGAGTGCGGAGGGCTGGAGGAGGTTATTGAGATAGGGAGGGGCGAGGCCAGGGAGGGATTTGAAAACGAGGATGAGAATTTTAAAATGGAGGCGTTACTGGAGCAGGAGCCAATGTAGGTCAGCAAGCGCAGGGGTGGGTAATGGGTGAATGGGACTTGGTGCGAGTTAGGATATGGGCAGCAGAGTTTTGGATGAGCTCAAGTTTATGTAAGGTGGAGGATGGGAGGTCGGCCAGGAGAGTCAAGTCTAGAGGTAACAAAGGCATGAATGTGGGTTTCGGCAGCAGGAAGCAAAGCTCCAGAAATTGCCCAAAAAAGTGGCTTAACTCTCATTGCAAGTGATCCACAGAATTACAGGCATTTATTTATCAGAACCAATGAAAATAGATGCTTATATAATGATGCAGTTTAAAACCAGTTTTGCCATGGAGCAACACACTACTGTCTTGGCTTTCCAGACTTTCTAAAACCATTGTTTTGATGGTCCCCTTTGATCTCTCCTTTCTCTCCCGCTAATGGAATGCTGCTAAAGGTCCCTTCATACAGCGCCCTTTGCTCTTTGAAGTCATTATCTGCCAAAGTTCATAAGCTGGTTGATCAGATCAAACAGTGAGCTCGGGAGTCATTGGTCAGGATAGCGATTCTAGAGGAAAGCAAGCTTTTTGCTGTAATCATTCAAAGATGTTGGAGGGGAAGGTGTGTGGATGTGGGGAGTGCAGAGTAGGCCTCTGGTTGCTGGTAAATAAGTGAAGTCAGGTGCCAGAGAGTCTAGACACAGTGATTTCAGTCCGGGTCTGTGGTATCTGATACTCAATATGGGAATTGTCTGAAGGAATACCACTGCTTCTTCACTATAGATTCAACATCTAAATACCTTCCTGTTAAATCAGTGACGAGTGACAATAAGCACATTTAAGCAAGGCATACTTTGGACTATAATTTATTGTTAGTGTAGTGACTAGGCTTCCGTTAATAATATATGAATAATCAGTAACATTTTGAAGCCATATTTACACTTCAGCTGCAGACTTGGATTTGCAGCTGATTTGCAGCAATTATTGAAGTATAAATAATACATTATCATATTTGACCTCAGTTGTAGATTGAAGTAACAGTACCCACCACTTGATGTTGGAACGGGCATATATTGGGCCAGAAATTCCAGGCCAGAAGCATGAGTACGGTCGGGTTACTCACGCAGCTGGCCGTTGGAAATGCCGGCGTTCAGCAGGAGCAGCGCATGCGGGGAACGCCGGCATTTCCAGACCCGAGGTCTATTCACAGCGTGTGCAACTGCACAGGCAGCGCTTGCGCAGTGAACTTTGTGGATTTCAATGATGGATTCAGTGAGGGTAAGTCCTTAGAAGTTACACTTCAAAAAAGCAAGTGTAAAGTTATTCATTGGCTGCGGAGGAAGATATATTTTATCGTGGAACTTTTGAAATGCAATATTTTTGTTTGGGAAAGGGAGGGAAGTTATTTTAAGAAATTTTAAGTAAGTTTTAAAGTTAAAATTTTTTATTTTTTTATTTTTTTAAAAAGGGTTTTCAGAACGGTAGGTAGAAGGAGCAATTGTGGCTGTGTGAATTGAATGTGAGAATGAGTTATGTATGTATGTCCACATATATTCCTTTACGTATATGTATGTATGTTTTATATTCCTTTACTAATGTGTATGAATGTATGTTTTTAATTATGATTTTCCAATAAGTTACTTTCTCTGAAAGTCATAATTAAATAATACATTCATACACATAAGTAAAGGAATATATACATAACACGCAAAGGAATATATACAGACATACATACTTTCAGAAGCTCCACGATAATAAATATCTTCCTCCGCAGCCTCTGGAGCAACTGTACCCATGCTTTTTTCATGTGTAAGTTGTAATGACTTGACCTCACTGAAAGCATTAATGAAAGCGGCGAATTATACTGCGCACGCGCTGCCTGTGCAGTCGCACGCGTTCTGCCTCTGAACCCCTTCGTTCAGAGGACAGGAAATGCCGGTTTTCCCCACATGCACTGTGCATGCTGAAAACCGGCATTTCATCCGGCCAGATGCGTAAGTACCCCGACCGTACTAGTGCATTTGGAAGGGAATTACTGGGCCAACATTTCACATGTCAATAAAATAAAAGATTTAACAATTGCACGACTTGCCCCCTCGCATCTGCGATTGAGGGTCCAAGGAGGTGCATTGCGCAATAGGTCATCATCGTACGTATCCTCACACTGTTCCCTTTGGGGAACTGTTTGAAGTGGTGGAAGGATTTATGGCCGTGATTAATGCTCATTCCGTGACCGTAACCATCTTTCAACCAGCCATTAGGGTGGTTAGTCCTATGGCGGGAGGGTTTTACGGGCTCCCACAACCCATCTGAGGGGGGGGGGGGGGCCACCAACACCCACGGACGCAAGTATCCCGCTGGATGTCCACCCAGAATTTAAAGTTGGAGCTCCGACTCCACTTGCTGGGACTGCCTGGAGTGGGGTTCGAAACCCTACTCCTTCTGGCCCAGCGGCGGGGATGCTTACTGCTACGCAAAAGGCCCACTCCGCACAAAAGGTGACACCCATACGTTTCCTGCGCCTTTTCCCTCCCCGTGACTGGAGCCCTATGCTGCCATTTTAAGTTGCTAATTGGATTGGGCCTTTGTCATAGCGGTAGGATCCCCGCCGCTGGGCCAGATCAGGGTAGGGTTTCGAACCCAGCTCCAGACAGTCCCGGCAAGTGGAGTCGGAGCTCCGGCTCTAAATTCTGGGTTGACATCCAGTGGGATATTTGCGTCCGTGGGTGTGGGTGGCCCCCCCTCCTTGTATAGCTTATGGGAGCCCGTAAAACCCTCCCGCCATAGGACTAACCGCCCTAATGGCTGGTTCAAAGATGGTTACGGTCACGGAATGAGCGTTAATCATGGCCATAAATCCTTCCACCACTTCATACAGTTCCCCAAAGGGAACAGTGTGAAGACACGTATGACGACGACATTGCTAAATAAATAAATGGAATTAAAAAAATTCTTTTAGGGCTTTTAAAAGTCTTTAAATTGCTTTAATTCTCTTTAAAACTACTTCAGATTACTCAAAATAATGTAAACATTTTAAAAAGTTTATAAAAGTTACCAAAATCTTCAAAAAACTTCCAAAAACCAATTTAAACTGCTGCTTTGCATGTAAAAATGCTTAGCAGCTTGACAGAAACATTGGGGGCGTGTCCAGTGAAACTGAGACCTCAAGGGGCGTGTCTCACTTGCACTGCACGCTCCTTGCTTCGCGCTGGCTGCACTCCTGGGCGGCGTGACGTCATACGCTGCCCGGGATTCTTCTTTTTCAAACACCAAGTCCAGGCGTCCCTGGAGCTGATCGGCAGTAGCGCGGGGTAAGTGCAAATACGGGGCTTGCACGCGCTGCAAGCCCCGTTTAGGAATTTCTGGCCCATTATAAAGCAGGTGATCAGGCTTCTGTATCAAAAATAACTTGTTTGGAAAATACTGTGGATTAAGCTTTATTAAATTACTCAAAATCTATCTGTTCTTAGCAGAAACATTTAAAAAAAAATAATTTACACTACCTTTTTTAAAATCTTTTTTTGAAGAAAATGAGTGTGCCATTTTCTTAATTCTCCCCCAGCTTGTTTTTCTTATTCTCTTCTCCTTAAAACACAGACCCGTGTTGGGGTGTGACTCTTCTGGCACTGGCAGTGCTCTAGTATCGTGCGCAGTTTTTCATATGAGCCTAGGCATTGTGTATTGCAAAGCTGTTTGACAGTGAAGAGCTTCACAGCCGTGCCTCATCATGCCTCACTCAACTTCCATACATGTACACTTTTGCAGCAGGGGTCACTGGACATCAATTAGCAATGGGAATTCTGGTTGATTTTTTTCCCTCTCTCCTTAATGCAAAGATGCTAAAGCTCCATTTTCAGCATTCTAACTGTTGTGGCTGAGATCCTTTTACTCAGCACAGATCTGGTATTGAACATGGAACCTTCTGGTCTGTGTGACTCATCACCATACTAAGCTTTTCCACTGGGCCTGTAAGAAGTGATTCAGGCAGGTGATGTAAAGTCTGTGGGTTGTGCAGTTAATAAATACACAGACTTCAGAAGTAACAAACAAAACAGGTCTTTACTATTCGAAGGTCCGGGCGAATCTGCCCAATAACTCCTGGCACAACACTTATATACTGGTGTGGTCACTATCGGCATTACAGTATACAGAAGCCAAACAAATAGTGCCACACCTAAAGTAGTTCCCTTAAAGGTGAACGGTTACATTCAATAGTTCCCTTAAAGATAGACGGGTACATACACTACAATCCTCCCTTTTTAGCTTATTACTTACAGAGTCCCCGTTAAACATACATATCTTCAACTTCCTATAAAACAAATTACAGATATAATCTCGGTGGAGTCAATGTCATATAAAACAATTTACAAATATAATCTCGGTGGAAACAGTTCACAGGTTCAGTCTCTGCGGAAACAGTTCATAGATTCAGTCTCTGATCTTGACTCGTTCCGAACAACATTTCTTTGGTGTAGCCTGATTACCTGGCTAGCGTGACTCCTCCATAGCCTTTTTCTTGACGTAACAGCTTGAACCTTCGTCCTGTTGAACCAGCAGTGCGGACTTTTACAACCAACTGGCTGTCTTGACACTTTCCAGTTTTTCAACTAATTTAGCTCCTTTCGTAATGTCCCGCCTGGAATGGTAGAAGTGCTAATATTTTAGACAGCTATTATCTTCTGCTTCTTTTTCTTTTCTGCCTTTTTGAAACTCTCGGAGCTCCTTTCTCGGCTGCCAGCTGTAGCGCCACCAACTCTCTATGTTCCTTAGACCTTAAGTGCTTCATCCGGATTTCAGCACTTTGAGAGTTTTCATCACAAGCTGGGCAGACCACATCCTCGTAATATTCAGTGTCACTCAACAGGTCATGGTAATATTCGGGTTCGTCCTGAGTTAGGCCAGCGAGAGAGACTTCTTCTTCCTCCTCACCCGTCTGGACGTTAGCTGACGGTGGTTCCTTCCCTAAACATCTTTCTTGAAAAGCCTTCTTCATGCATTCATATTCATCCCGCTCTTCCTGGGTTATCTGCCATTCCTTCACGACGGACCTCATTTGTGAGTTCAATACCTTCCTTTCCATCGGTAATTGCGTTATCAGGCTATTTAACCCTTCTACTGAAGTAACGGTTTCCACATTCTTCTGTTCACCTTGACGTGATTCAACGTACTTTTGGCATCCTTGTAAAATTTGTGTTGCCACCTCAGCTATCTCCGTGACTTTTGAGAGCTCCGAACTCGTTCCCCCTGAAGATTGAAGCTCGTGTTCAGATTGTTCCCCTTGCAGAGTCTTGTCCTTCAGCATATGAAGGAGTTGGCTGACCGTTAACTCTTCCCTGGGAACACGGTGGATCAGAGTCTTCTCCATTTCCTCCACCTCTTTCTCCAATACTTCCACCTTACGTTCCTCTTGAACTTTGGCTTTCAGCGCTCGGAAAAGTTGCGCCCTGATGCTCTCTAGTTCATGTTCAGGGACCATTCTTACAGTGTCCTGTTCTTCCACTGAAAGGATTCCCAGTTGAATCTGTTCTTCAAGTTGTTGAACCTCGGCCATTGCCGCCTCATATTTGTCTTGGGTGTCCTTCAATGTTTTTATAAGTTCTTGGACATCCTGTCTTTCATGCTCTGCCATGATTTTCACCTCTAATTTCTCATCGATGGATGGATCTCCTACCGATGAGTCTGTCTTGGCCTTGAGCTCATCAAGAATTTCCTGCAGCCGTTGGACTTCTTGCTCATGTTCAACCTTTAGTTGTTCATATGCTTCTACTGAAACTAGCTTTTCGGAGGCTGCCGAGTTGACCCCCTCCAGAATTGTAGCCTGGGCCTGTTCATACTGTTCTTTCAACTTCTCACACTCTGCTTGTAAGGAGTCGTAGAGCAGAACTGGAATAAAATCCTGGCTCCCTGAAGATTCCTCTTCCTTTGGTTCATTCTGTAAATATTCTAGTTCCTGAACAGCATCAGGGGAATGTGATTGGTATTTGACCATGATGGCTCTATGGTCGCTCTCTGCTTGAGCTAGCTGTCTCTGTAGTCTTTCCAGGTTCTCCCATTCGGTGTCCCAGAACCTTTCCATATTTTTCATCTCTTGTACGAGACGGTCACTCAACTGTTCTAATTGTTGTCGTACTTTGACATAAGTTTGCGTCCGAGCTCGGTGTTCTTCCGTCATGGATGAATCCTTTGCTTGAACAGGCTCAGAATTCTCTGTCAACCTGGAGTTCTGCTCTGCAGCTTTATTCTTCTTGGTACCATAAGTCCTTCTGCATGTCTTCGTTTTCTTTCCCATCGTCGGCAAGTCCCTTTTAGCCTTGTCTTCCATATTCGACTTGGTCTTATCATCATCCATTTCAGAATCTGAGCTAATAGCTTGCACCGAGTCCTCCCTCATTATGGCTTTTAGGTAATGCCATTCCATGTCTATTTTCTTAATCCACTCCCGTCCTAGAAGTGGTGGTCCTCCCTCAGGTAATACGTACAAGTTCATTCTTGGGTGTTCTTTACCCCTATCTCTCACCTTGACTCTTATTTTCCCCACGGGGTATACGTTATGCCCAGTGTATGTCTGTAATACGAACTTGGTATTTCTTAAAGGTATGTGAGAGAATAGCCGGTGGTAGTCCCTTCGGTTGATGACTGATAGAGCTGATCCAGTGTCCAGCTCCATTCTTACTTGGACTCCAGCTATTTTTAGTATGACCCAGATGGCCTGTAGATCCGTTTCTTTACCCACATTGTGGATTCTCAGCCTACCCAGCTCCTGGTTGTTTGGGTCTGAGTCTGAATTCTGTTCGTCTGAACTCTTCTCAGCCACCTTGTGTACCTTGTTGTACTTTTCTTGTGGTGGCTTCCTTTGATTTTTGGTCTTTTTCCCGGACCGGCATACCTTCGCGATGTGACCCAGTTTGCCACATTTCCTACACTCTTGGTTCTTAAACCAGCATTGATTCTGGTCATGCGTGGTCTCCCCACAATGGTAGCATTTTGTTGTGCTTGAAGTAATTTGGTCCACCCCAAGTGCCGCCGCCTTTAGTTGCATTTCCACCGTTCCTTTCGCTGCGGCTTCGTGCGATGCAGCTATAAGGGCAGCCCTGTCCAGTGTGAGGTCGTTCTCTTCCAGTAGTCGCTTCTGCGTCCCTTCTTTGGACAATCCGCATACGAACTTGTCCCGCAGCGCTTCTGTCAGATTCCCTCCGAACTGGCAGTATTTCGCTAGCCTACGCAGTTCGACCAAGTATTCCGCATTGCTTTCGTCTTTCTTCTGCGTTCTTGCGTAGAATTTGAATCGTTCAGCCAGCATCAGCGGTGTGGGGTTCAAATGGTCCTTCAGCACAGCCACAATCTCTTCGAAGGTCTGATCCGCTGGTTTATTTGGTGCTATTAGATGCTTCAAGAGCCCGTATGTTTTTGCCCCCATCGAGTTTAGCAATGTTATCGCCTTGTCGTCTTCCTCTATTTTGTTGGCTTCGCAATAGATCTCTATGCGTTCCACGTACGTGGCCCAGTCTTCTATTTCCGAATTAAAGTCGTTAATATTCCCTCGCTTAGGCATTTTTCTTCCCTTGGGAGCAGCACCAGTATTTCTTTAAGTATTCTTATTTATTTGTGTATTTCTAAGATGGCGGTTTTCCCGCGAAATCGGCGGTTTCCCGCTCTTTCCTTCTCTCCCCGCCCACTTCAATGGCGGTATCCCGCTTCTGGCGTCTTCTCCGCCTAATGGCGGCTTCCCGCGTTTCTTCCGGTGGAAGGGGTACGCTTCCCCCACAGCGGACAGGTTCAGCCGCTGGCTGGCTTCCGCACAGCTCCCCTTACTCGGCTATGTCTTTTCCTCCCGCCCAACCGGCGCTGGGTACACCCCGTTAACGGAGGACAGTTCAGTCGCTGGACTGGCTCTCGCGCAGTCTCTCTCTCCGTACCCGGCTCTGTCGCTCTCACCCGCACGTTCGGTGCTACCGGCTCTGGGTACCCCGTTGGTGGAGAACAGTTCAGCCGCTGGACTGGCTCTCGCGCAGTCTCTCACCCCGTTTTCGGCTGTGTCTCTCACCCACTCCCGCACGTTCGGTTTTGCCGGCTCTGAGTACCCCGTTGGTGGAGAACAGCTCAGCCGCTGGACTGGCTCCTCGCAGTCTCTCTCTCCGCACCCGGCTCTCACCCGCACGGTTCCCGTTCGCCTCCCCAGCCCTCTCGCAGACCGGTGTTTCCCTCCCCGGCTGCGGCTGGGTTTCTCTTCCCGCGCCTACTCGCAGGCTCAGCGCTGCGGTCGCTGCCCGGATTTTTCCCGCCGATCGCGGTCCGGCTGTCACCCGACGCCGTTGGACCCGACTTTTGGCCGGCACAGCTCCCCCTCGACCGAGGTCGAGTGCTCTGCCCTTATCCTCCGGATATTCTCTACACCTTCCCCTACTCACAGTCTCTTCGGCCGCCTTGTTCCCTGCTGATCGGCTCACTCCGCACCGTGGTAGAAGGGTAGTCAGTGCCTGTTGCTAATGGAAGCTTTTGTTGCTAAAGTCTTCCACCTCTCTCCTGCTGCAGCCTCGTGTTTTCTTCCAGCAGCACGACGAGGGCGGTTGCCTCTCTTCGACGCTCTTCTTGCTTTGGTAATCTTGCCGCAGGGTACGATCGGACTCGTCGCCACTGTAAAGTCTGTGGGTTGTGCAGTTAATAAATACACAGACTTAAGTAACAAACAAAACAGGTCTTTACTATTCGAAGGTCCGGGCGAATCTGCCCAATAACTCCTGGCACAACACTTATATACTGGTGTGGTCACTATCGGTATTACAGTATACAGAAGCCAAACAAACAGTGCCACACCTAAAGTAGTTCCCTTAAAGGTGAACGGTTACATTCAATAGTTCCCTTAAAGATAGACGGGTACATACACTACAGGTGAGCTGGCCAATGTTTCTTATCTAAGACTCCCAACACCACCATCGTTCTATACCTCTTAAAATATGGATCTTCCTGCTTCCATGTGGCTTTCTTTCTCGCAGCCTACTTGAAACTGGATGCAGCTAATGCTAGCAAGTTTGAGCAATGGTTTTATTAGGAGTGAAACTTTATTACCTTTTTCTCATTTAAATGTTCAACTACTTGCAACTTCTTGGAGGAAATTTTAACTAAACCCGTCTGGCGGGAAACTGACTGGATTGGCTGTCCGTTTTGCACCCCGCCCAATTTTACTTTCCATTGAAGTCAATGGAATGTAATATCAGGCATGTTAAAAATTCTGGCCCCTCCAATCCAGTCAGTTTCCTCATTGGGTGGGTTAGGTTAAAATTACCTGTCAAACCACATGTAAAATATTTTTACAGTTCAAGTGCGGGTTAGATAATTACAGTTTCATTTCAAAAGAAAAAGTGTAAATCATGTTACTTTATTTGAACAGCTGTGAATATATTGTAGAGGAAGGGTGCAGTAATATTTGAACATTGAAGATCAATTGCAGGAACTGATGCATTTGTGTGCTAATCTGTTGACAGTTAATGAAGATGTTGTTTGAATGTGCAGAGGAGCACATTGACATGGAATTAATATCCTTTTGTATTAACCTAGCTTCTAACAAGAGAAATGTGCAATTGATTTGCGAAGGTAAGAATTTATCTGATATCTGAAATGTAGCAGAATCTTAACTTTTATATCAAAATCGGAGGGACTGTAACCTTAGATTTAGTTTTCACTTCTTCTATTTATAATTGTGATTTTTAAAAAGTATGTAATAATAGATACAAGTAGATTGAGGGTGCAGTTATACTTATGCTTTTGTGTCACTGTGAAGATGTTTACAATATCCAATGCAGAAATGACAATGTTCAGGCCCCAGGCCGATTCTTGGCATGCAATGATTTGAGGCTTCCTCAGCAGGCTGCCTCACACCACCACATCACATGAGTATAACTCTAGTATGGTGTCAAGGCAGACTTACTAAGTGCTCAGAAGGTCCATTAGCATTCATAAGCACTTTTCACACTCGAGCAGAGTTATTTTTAATGTTTTGAAAGTGTGAACGCTCCCACCTGTGCCATCAAAATACTGAACATTTACGGACAAGGAGCGGAGTAGCTTTCCCTGTGACTCTCAACCTGCAGAATCACTTGGGTGTTTTTGGCTGCAGTGCTCAGTCTAAAACCACATTCTAGTGTTGTCCTTTTCTGTAGCGTGCTATGTATTATGGCATTTCATTGATTTAGCTGTCACTTGAGTATAAGTTGTTTTGTGCCTTTTAATTGCTTAGATTTTTTTTAAATTTGTGATACAGAAGGCCTGACTTATTGTAAGATAACTTGAGGAAAACCCTTCTAGTCAGTTTAGTTGATAAAATATAGGTTAACAGATTTTACACTTACTAGCAACTTGCAAACCCTTTCAATCTACTTTCTTAAATGTTTGAAGTTCCGAGAGAGCCACTTATGCTTGATTGACCACACATTTTGGATTCCAGTAAGACCGTTGAATGTTTACAGTTCTTTTGTCCTGGTTGTCACAAGTGATCATCTGTTTTTGTGAGAAAGCTACAGACACACTTTTTCATGTACTGCTACTAATTTATGTGTGTAACATACTTGTGTGCACACTGATTCAGAAAGGGGTTACAGATTATATTTTTTGTTTTAATATGTTGTGAGCAGTATTGTAAATTAAGATTTAAAAAATTTAAACTGCAAATATTTGTGAAGAATATTCTTAAGGAATTACTTCTAATTCGTAAGTAATTCGTTTTCGCTGATTTATTTGACAACTGAGAAACTGAAATCTTGCATCTCCAGCTGTAGGTAGCATTACTTGTGATTTGTGGTGTTTTTTTTCTTTGTAATTAAATATCTTCTGGAGCTATTTAATTTAGGATGTTACACAAGGTTATTTCACCTATGACTTAAATACAGCAATCTCTCAAATGAGAGAAAGTGGACTGAGGTTACAAGATGAAACTAATATTTGAATTTGTGGCTGTTCAACAGTGTAAGCAGAGATTAGTGGGACTAAAGCCTCTGCAAATTCAGTTTTTTTTTCCTACTGAAAATATTTGACTGCTCAGCTGCCTTGTTAGTTGGTCCTTTGCTGTCGGATATCTGTGGTCTTCAGCAGGACAGCACCTGGACAACAAGATGAACTGCATGTTCAGTATTGTACTACGCAGATCCCAGCTGATCTGATGAGACTTCCTTTTTATGTCAAAAGTATTCTGAAATATAAGTACATTATATTTAATATTTAAACTGATCTCATTTAAAGCAATAACAAATTGGACCCCCCCCCCTCTTTCCCCCCCCCCCCACGGTCTTGATTTGTTTTGTAGGCTTAATTGTGCCAAATTCAGCTTGTTTTCAGCCACGTGCAAAACTGTACTAAGTACTTGCATCTGCTGTTACAGATTTTCAGTTTGCTGTTGTAGCTGAATGTGATATGTATTGATTGTGTTCTGCAAAGTGATGCAGAGTTTTCCATGTCAATTGGGATAACTGAAAACTGCAGTTTAAAAATTGCAAACCAGCTGACAAAATCAGCTGTGTCGGTCATTGACAGCTGCTGTAAAATCTAATGCCATTGTGATTTAAAAAAAAATGAAAATATTAGGATATCGTGTGACTACTGATGTAATATGCTTATCCAAGTGGGCCCACTGTAACAAGTTCATGGCTTTGGTGCTGGTGTTGTGCAGTCGGGCCCACTCTGTAATTATTGCACCTTTGTGCAAAATTTATATTTTTTAATAAATTTTCACTCTGGGGATACACTTCTGCAGAAGGAGAGCAGTGCCTTGTATTCTAGCCATGTGGTCTCCACACCCTTGCTAAGATTATTTGTGGCTTGCAATGCTTGTACCGATTGTGATCTCTTTCATTCTATGAACTGCTAGTGTCTCTTGTTTTGAGTTAAATTTGCAGCACACCGAAACACTTGCTATCATGGAACTGCATGAGTATACAGGCATCAGTAATAGACTCCTTTTGAGCAAGTAATCTGTGGATAACTTGAACATTACCTTGTTACTATTTCTTTAATAAAGCTGGAGTCCCATGTATTCTTCCACAATATACTTTCTGTGTTTGTAATCTTTGCTGATTTGATACTGTTAGACCGAATCAGTATGAAATTTCATTTAGAAACAAATGTGATATCCCATTGCAAGAAACTTCATATTTTTAAATAGTTTCTATGTTAGCTTCTATTTTTTCTAACATTCATTTTTAAATCAATGGAATTAATGTTTGTAATCCCTTGATTTGCGATGTAGTTATTCCTGTTTACTTACAATACTAAATAATTGACATGGAACATAGTTAATCAGGAAATTGCTGAAGTGGGTATATGTCTAATCATATCATTTTGCTGAGAAAATTGACTCAAGATGGCTGACTTTGAACATTATACATTTTAGGAAATGGCCTGAAAATGCTAATGAAAAGAGCCTTCAAATTCAAGGATTCACTACTGATGAAAATGATCAGGAACATTTCTCAGCATGAAGGTCAAACCAAAAAATTATTTATTGTAAGTACCGTAGAGCGATTTACCTGTAAGTAATTAGGGCAGTGCTTGTGGGGTGTTTTTTTGAGTACACGCAAATGTGGTTAATTCAGATTTACTTGATGATTGGCTGCCTTGACCTACCTCCCTCTGTTGATTGCACCAGAGATTTATTTTACAAAAGCACAAATGTAGCAGTGCTTCCTGTTGTTTTGCACCCACTATCTAAGCATGAGGGTTCAAACTCTTAATTGCCAGATACTATGTATAGTTTGAGAGAGTGGTCCCTTTGGGTAAGTGGAGTGGTCCCTCAGTGTAAGGGGGTGGGGAGACGGGGGGAGCAGCTTCTCTGGATTGCTGTTCACTCGACTGGAATTGAATCCTGTGGCTCACTGTTGATTCCATGAACCTTGATCATAGGTTTTTCTTTCCCTCCCATAAAATGTCGTCTGGATTGTCCTCAATACAGAGCACACTGTAACACAAAGGATGTTCCCATTGCCTCAACGCCTACCAGCCTCAAAAAAATTCTCCACTGCATACGAGAGGGAGGCCTGTGATGCTTTATAGTTAATCTGAACCAAAATTGTTTGCTGTGCTTTTTAAAAAAAAATAAATAAATAAAGTTGGCAAGCGCAGCATAGTTCCAGAAATATGGATTGGTTATATTGTGCTGTTTTAGAAATGAAGGTGGCAAAAAGCCAGTGTATAATTATATTTGCCCATCTTTGGGTCACGATAAACAGGTATAATGAGCCTTTTTACAAAAAGAAATCCCTACAATGTTAAGCTTTTAACTTCAAAATGATTTTACGGTTAATAGAAGGAACAAAGATTTTTTTACATGTGTCCTGCAACAGTTTGGGAAAAATCAGACTCTGGTCAATCTGTAATGTAGCAAAACATGCCAGTCTTGTTCTCTCGATACATTAGTTTGTACAGGAAACTTTGGTTTATCCGGAGGTTAACTGTCCGGAATGCTCGAGCCACCGGCAAAAATCAGGAGCCGTTTTGTTAGGTTTTTTTTCTTTTCGTTGCTTTTTTTTCACCAGTCAGGCTCTGCAAGGTCTCGCTGAAGCTGTTGCTAAGCTACAGAGACGCTTGCAAGGTACGGCCGACTGTTTAGAAGATGGGTTTGTTGCCAGATACGGAGCTCAAAATCTCCGTATGTTTCAACATTAGCACTGGTTCGTCCGGCAGTTTTGATGGGACGGCAACAGCTTGGTCCCGTCGCTGCCGGATAGCACAAAGTTTCCTGTACACATTTTGAGGAAGGTGTGGAGGTAAAGGAAGGTGGTGGGTGTTTTATAGCCTATTTAAGTATGGGAATGATAATTACTGTTTTCCTATGTCCGGTGATGCAGAAGGTAATTATACTTGCAAATAGCACAACTTATTATCCTGAGTTTTGCTATGTTCAGGTTTTTTTGATGAGTTGTGATTACAAATATTAGGAATCCAATACTGAGAAAAGGCTTTTCAGCACAGCTTATCCCATTGATCTGTAATCTAGACCATGGAATCAATTGTCCATAACAAAGAATATTACCCTATTATCTATCTCTGTATTGTTGCCTGCCATTCCCATTTTAATTTCCTTTAAAACCTCCATCTATTAATCTTTAGATCCATATCCTGTGCAGTACTTATATATCCTCCAGGAACATAAACATGTCAACTCCACTAAAAAAAAAGAGTCCATTGCTATTGTATCATCATATTAATCAATAGTTTATTCCATATATGGACTGTTCCCTTAAAGGAGGAATTATGGCTACTTAATATTTTAATCTTTATTTTCCAAATCATGCTTTCCTGCACTGTTGTCCCATGCTTAAATACTATTTTTAATGCTCTCCTTCAATTTATCTTTGTAGTGTCTCTGGCCCAGCTGATGGTCAGTATTTTAGTCTTAAATGGCTCAATTAATAGTCCTCACCAAGCTAGAATAAAAGGAGCTACCCATTGCTTGTTTATCCATGGTTGATAACTACCATAGTCATCTGATCTATTTCATACTTTACATTGTTGGGGACACTGTTGACAAATATCAAGAACTCGCTGGGTCCCCGATACACTGGGTTGCAGATCGGTACCATTGATGCTGTTTCATTTTGAATTCTATAGTGTTCTCTTACTGAAATTAAATTAAGAATGGCATTTTTCCAGTTTAGCAACTTGTCATTGATGACACAAGTGACTAGTTTGTAAATGCAAAATCTAATACAGTATTTTTCAAGCATCTGGTTTATATCAAGGGACATCAGGGAGATTCCCCAGATTGGTGCATTGCATCAGTATATCATTTCATTGGGCCGATCTTGCTGGAAAATAACAGTGTGTTAACGATGCATGCAATTATTAATGA
Organism: Somniosus microcephalus; assembly: GCF_052327205.1. Classification (NCBI taxonomy): domain Eukaryota; kingdom Metazoa; phylum Chordata; class Chondrichthyes; order Squaliformes; family Somniosidae; genus Somniosus; species Somniosus microcephalus. The sequence goes on from NW_028225505.1 coordinate 297,293, forward strand.
GCAAATCGGCCAGCAAGTTCAGGGGATTAAGAGATACGCCATGAGTTGTGAATTTACAGAATTGCTGGTCAATTTATACCACTTTGCTGTTAGCTTCACACAAACGGCCTCTCGCCAATAGCTGTCCTGTAATTTTTAAGAATTTGCTGGTTTTGCACATTAATTGCCCATTAAACTTGCCACAGAAAGTTAACTCTGGTAATTAACAGCGTAAGTACCTTTTTAACGACATAAGTGTTAATGCCGTGCCAAGCAGCCTCTCTGACCCAGAAAGGGAACAATTTAAACTGTGGCATCTAATTCTTTCAGGTGGTAAATTGTTCTTAGAGATTTTAAAAATGTTAAATTTAAAAATGTTTTACTTACTTTTCCTTTCTGTCTCTCTTTTTCTTTCTTTCTCTCTCTCTCTCTCTCTATCAAATCTTTCTTTCCCTCTCTATTTATCTTTCTGTACCTGATTTGACATTAAATTCACCCACTCTAATTCACCCTCCTTCTCAGTCACTCCTCTGTTTCTTTCTCAGTCCTTAAATCTCATTTCTTAAGGAGATACATTGTTGGTCCCACCATTTACTGAGGTCAAAAGCCTTCTCAGAACCTATTTTTTCAACCATGCCTCAGTCATTTCCTCTAATTTTCCTCAAACTCCTGTTTGTTATTGTTATCATTGTAAGTAATTTGAGACTAGTGAGATTTGACTGATGGTCTGGTCAGATCTGTACCCAGGGTGAGCAATTGGGATCACTTGGCCAGCTTCCATGCCTTAGATTATAATGTTTTCATCAAAAATGATACAGTATAAGGGAGACAGCAGGGCTGAGTATTATCTAAGTTAGGGGTTCCCAATCTTTCTCCCCTGCCCCCCTCCCATTTTACAAATATTCCACGGACCCCTGTAACACAATACAAGTATCTTTTCTGTATAAAAAATTTGTTGTACAGTTAAACATATTTTTGTTTTACTTAATGTGAAACTTGTTGCTGGTGCTGAGCAGCATTTCTGTCAAGACGTGGAGGTATCTTTGACAAGCACAGGCATATGTAATAGTCAATGTTCATCCTGGCTCGATACTTTGTTTTGTACTCATAGAATCATAGAGTAGTACAGCATAGAAGAAGGCCATTCGGCCCATTGAGTCTGCGGCGAGCCTTCACTGTCTCCGATACCCAGAGCCCTCCCCTGCGCCGATATTGTTGGCAGTTTAGTTTTAATGTTGAACTTTGTAAATGAATTGCTGGCCCATGAGAGAGAGTTGAGAAGAGGTCAGTTGAAAACTCCTGATCAAACTCACTACAGTGGCGTTAAAGGCAATTTGTTACTTCCCCATTCCATACAGTCTTTCCAGGTCATTTGTGTTTTATTTTTAGTAATTATCCTTCACTTAAGACCATTAAGGAAAGCTTTATGAATATTTGAGGACGCAGTACTGATTCCCAAGATATTCAACTAGTTGCCTGTTGCAGTAGAGTTCTATCACACATCAATTTAGTTAATGGAAAACAAATTATGTAGACATCAGTTCTAAAAAGAAACCCCCATAGGGTTTCCCCATCAGGGAATGTTTAATATTAATCCCTAGACTGAATCAAACTGAACTTGATATAGACCATAACAATTAATGCTGTTATTAGAACCATAAAGGTGTTTTTAAAACTTGCAACTTTTAAGTTTCAATAGCAGCGGATTTACAAACTAGGTGCTGCTTCAGTTTCCTAATAGAATACCAGCTACACCAAGCACAGAGTGGCAATTTCTCCAAAATTATCGAGTGTCACACATCCCTGTCTCTTCCTTTTCCTCCTTTTGGGAGAATTCTACTTTTTGCATCCATGCAAGAATTTCATAAGTACTAATGAACCAGTATTGAAATGTTATCTATTAATTTTTAGGTCATAAATTACAGAAAAATTACTTAAGTGTTATGAAAAGTTGGGCAGAATAACAAACTGTCAGTTGAAGCAATATGGTTCACTGGTCCAAGGGTCAGCAAACGATAGTTACCTATCTTGGAAATTTCCATTGCATATAAAATGAAAATGGGTAGTTGAGAAGAGGAAAGACATTACTTCTGTAGCACATGACCAAGAATATACTAGAGTCTATATATCCTGATTGAGTCAGGCAGGCACTGTGAAGAGTGTGCTTATAGATGTTGCGATTAAGTTACTGTAATGCTACAATTTAATAATATTTACTAGTAATGGTGTCATTTAAAAAAAAAAAATTGTGAAATCACAGGTTTTTAACACCATTAAATTTATGGTCCTTCAATGTGACTGTAAAGCTGGCTTTTGAATATTGAGCATGGTGTCCATTACTACTCCAGCTTTAAAAAAAATAGTTTTGTACAACGCACTGAATTGCAAGGTGATTGTAAATTAAATTTTCTGGGAGTTCATGAATTTTAAACAGTGTGCTCTGATACTCAGTAGGGTTCCTCATGTGGTATTAAGTTTTAATTTTTAGAAGAATTGCTTTTGTATAGCTCCAGGTTCTACAGAGTGAAAACAAAACACAATTTGAATATTGTATTGTCTTTCAGGATTACGTTGGGGACCTGGCAGCTCAGATCAGTAGTAATGAAGGTGAAGAATTTGTTATCGAGTGTCTTGGAACACTTGCTAATCTTACAGTTCCGGATCTAGACTGGGAGCTTGTACTGAAGGAGTATAACTTGGTTCCATTCCTCAAGGACAAATTGAAACCAGGTTTGTTGGAGGGGTGGATTATACTGACTAATGGGTAATGAAAACATGGTTGTAAAATTTAGTTAAGGAGTTTATAAATTGTGAAACGCATTTTTGATAAGCATATTATAATTTTGTAACCACCTAAAAAGCAGAAAAAGGCAAATATATTTATAATTTCCTTTGTTGATAAAACAAAAAAGTAATTCCTTCCTTCCTCTTGTCCACCAAACCAAACCTCCTCCAAGACTCCCCTCTGCCCTAGCCCTGAACCTGTGTATTTCTCCAGCTTCTCTCTCATTTCCCATTGTGCCCTCTCTAAGTTCATCTTGTCTGAGACCTAGCTCCTGTTCTCTTCATCTCATTTCCACTAAACTGCTGTCTATCCAACTTCTCTTCCTTGACCCTCTCCTTTTCCTTATCTACATGCTGCTCCAAGGTGACATCATCCACATGGGGCCAGGTCTCATGTGTACATTGATGACACCTAGTTCTACCTCTCCACGAACTCTCTCAACCCCTCCACCGCCTTTGTTGTCGCACTGCTCAATCTGAGAAGGAAGTGGAGCGCTAAATCGAGCGTTCCACTTCCTTCTTGGAGCGCAATTGGCAGCAGATGGGGCGGAGACTTCAGCAGCGCTGCAGCGTTCAAAGGCTCCTTCCCTCCCTTAAAGGGAAGGGCCATCGCTGCAGGCTCTGCAACATAAAAAGTACCTACCTGGACCACCAAGGCAGCCGCGATCCCGCGCGATCAGCCCGGCACTCGAGCAGAGTGCAGGGCTGATAGATCGTGAGCAGGAATCCGTGCAAAAAATGGGAACAAGAAAGGTAAGTTTTTTTTTAAAATTTACCTCTGCCACCTCGTCTTTAATCATCGCCCCGAAGCGGCCGGCCGGCCACCCGATGCATGCCTCCTGCAGCTGTCGGTGTTTTCGACCGGAGCTGTTGCAGGGGGCGGAAGTCAATTTCGGGTCTGGGGCGATGCACACAGCGATGACGTCACGATCTCCGGGCGAAGGAGATCGGGGCACAATGCCGTAAAACTCCCACCGAATATGATGGGAGTCGATTTCTGTGCTAACGGAAGTTGCAGAGGCACCCAATTTCGGCCCCCATAGTCTTTGGCCCCTGTCACAAACTCTCTACCCATGCCAATGATTCCATCCCCCTCCCTGGCCACTGTCTCAAGCTGAACTGGATTGTTTGTAACGTCAGCATCCTCTTCGACCTCGAGCTAAATCTGACCCTATATCCTCTCCATCACAAGGATTGTCTACTTCCATGCCCATAACATCATCTTGCCCCTACCTCAACCCATCTGTTGCTGAAACCCTCATCCATGCCTTTGTCACCTCTGGACTTTACAATGCTGTCCTGGCCAGCCTTCCAACCTCCACCCTCATTAACCTTCAGCTCATCCAAAACTCTGCTGCCTGTATCCTATCTCGCACTAAGTCTCAGTCACCTATCACCCTTGTACTTGATGAATTACTGCACGATCAGAAATACCCTCCAGTGTATAGTAGCTTCCGAGTTCCTAGAACAGCAGCGACATCAAGTAGGGGTTGTAGCAAGGGGTGATTTTTTGGGGGGATGGGGAAGCGATTCTTGTGATTAAAAACATGGCCATAATTTTTTAGTGGCCCTGCTTATGATGTATGGTCAGAATTATTAAAGTAGTGTACTTCACAAAGTTTTTAAAAAGAGTTTCTAAGGTATTCGGAAGGAATAAAGAAACCTCTACTAATGTGCTTGTTAACATACTTTTTTTTAATGAAGAGGTCATGACAAATTGAATTGTTTCCCAAACTCTTGTCAATCTTTCCCCATTTTTTTTCCTTAGTGGTTCCCAAGGGTCATAATCAAGGCCACTAATTTACAGTTTCCATGACAAAAAGGACAAAAATCACAGAATTTCATTCTCAAAGCACAAGTTGGAATCCCATGCAAAAAAAACCCCCAGAATTTGATTTATTCAATTTCTGTAAACTACTGTCCCTGGTCACAATGCAGCTTCCGCGTCTAAGGGGCTTGACGAGCAGTCTGCTCCTAGGCCACATTATCCACTAGAAGGAGTCTAAGAGCTGTACTGCGCATCATTGCTTAACGAGCCTGCCTTAATCAGTTAATACAACCGCATAGTAAGGCTTCCCTCACCCCTTTCCTATGTTGATGTTAGTAATTTGCTCTTTATTTTGGCATTCCTTCCCTAATGTATTACTTTCCAAACTTAATTTTTGTGGTTTATAGTTCCTAGGGTCTCTGTTGTGTAGCGGGGAGTGCTAGTAAACAAGGGCCCTTGAGTATATCATTTAATTGTAGTGTAATTATTGGTATTGATTTGATTTCATTTAATTTGAATTAATTAAAGGGTAAGTCATGGCAGCACAGCTCGGCCCCATGGCATGCTCCTCCTGCACTATGTGGGAAATCAGGGACACTTCCTGTGTCCCTGATGACCATGTGTGCGGGAAGTGTATCCAGCTGCAGCTACTGGCAGACTGCATTGTGGCGCTGGAGCTGCGAATTAATACATACTGGAGCATTCGCGATGCTGAGGACATCGTGGATAGCACGTTTAGGGAGTTGGTCACACCGCAGGTAAAGGCTGCACAGGCAGGAAGGGAATGGGTGACCGCCAGGCAGAGTTGTAGGCGCAGGCAGCTAGTGCAGGAGTCCCCTATGGCCATCCCCCTCTCAAACAGATATACCACTTTGGATATTGTTGGGGGAGATGGCTTATCGGGGGAAGGCAGCAGTAGCCAACTTCCTGGCACCTTGGGTGGTTCTGCTGCACAGGACTGGAGGAAAAAGAGCGGGAGAGCTATAGTGATGGGGGATTCTATTGTAAGGGGAATAGATAGGCATTTCTGCGGCCGCAAACGAGACTCCAGGATGGTATGTTGCCTCCCTCGTTCAAGGGTCAAGGATGTCTCGGAGCGGCTGCAGGACATTCTGGAGGGGGAGGGTGAACAGCCAGTTGTCGTGGTGCATGTAGGTATCAACAATATAGGTAAAAAAATGGGATGAGGTCCTAAAAGCTGAATATAGGGAGTTAGGAGGTAAATTAAAAACTAGGACCTCAAAGGTAGTAATCTCAGGATTGCTACCAGTGCCACGTGCTAGTCAGAGTAGAAATAGAAGGATATTTCAGATGAATACGTGGCTAGAGGAATGGTGCAAGGGGGAGGGATTCAAATTCTTGGGACATTGGAACCGGTTCTGGGGGAGGTGGGACCAGTACAGAGTGGACGGTTTGCACCTGGGCAGGACTGGGACCGATGTCCTAGGGGGAGTGTTTGCTAGTGCTGTTGGGGAGGGTTTAAACTAAAATGGCAAGGGGTTGGGAACCTGTGCAGGGAGGCAGGAAAGGGAAGCAAGGATAGAAGCAAAAGACAGGAAGGAGAAAAGCAAGAGTGGAAGGCAGAGAAATCAAGGGTGTAAATCAAACAGGGCCATAGTAAATAATAATTCTAAAAGGACCAAGAGTGTTAAAAAAAACACAAGTCTGAAGGCTTTGTGTCTTAATGCGAGGAGCATTCGTAATAAGGTGGATGAATTAGCTGCGCAAATAGGTGTAAACGGATATGATATAATTGGGATTACGGAGACATGGCTCCAGGGTGACCAAGGCTGCGAATTCAACATCCAGGGGTATTCAATATTCAGGAAGGACAGGCGAAAAGGAGGTGGGGTAGCATTGCTGGTTAAAGAGGAGATTAGCACAATAGTAAGGAAGGATATTAGCTCTGATGATGTGGAATCTGTATGGTTAGAGCTGAGAAATACCATGGGACAGAAAACATTAGTGGGAGTTGCGTACAGACCCCCAACAGTAATGCTGAGGCTGGGGAAGGCATTTAACAGGAAATTAGAGACGCGTGCAATAAGGGCACAGCAGTTATCATGGGTGACTTTAATCTACATATAGATTGTGCTAACCAAATTAGTAACAATACTGTGGAGGAGGAATTCCTAGAGTGTATACCGGATGGTTTCCTGGACCAATATGTCGAGGAACCAACTAGAGATCAGGCCATCTTAGACTGGGTATTATGTAATGAGAAAGGATTAATTAGCAATGTTGTTGTACGAGGCGCGATCATAATATGATCGAATTCTTCATTAAGATGGAGAGTGAAGTAGTTGAGTCAGAGACTAGGGTCCTGAATTTAAATAAAGGAAACTATGATAGTATGGGGCACGAGTTGGGTAGGATGGATTGGGGAACGTTACTTAAAGGGTTGATGGTGGATAGGCAATGGCAAACATTTAAAGATCGCATCGATGAACGACAGAATTTGTTCATCCCTATCTGACATAAAAATAAAACAAAAAAGGTGGCGCAACTATGGCTAACAAGGGAAATTAGGGATAGCATAAGATCCAAGGAGAGGACATATAAATTGGCCAGAAAAAGCAGCAAACCTGAGGGTTGGGAGCAGTTTAGGATTCAGCAAAGGAGGACAAAAGGATTAATTAAGAGGGGGAAAATAGAATATGAGAGTAAGCTTTCAGGGAACATAAAAACTGACTGTAAAAGCTTCTGTAGATATGTGAAGAGAAAAAGATTGGTGAAGTCAAGCGTAGGTCCCTTGCAGTCAGAATCAGGGGAATTTACAATGGGGAACAAAGAAATGGCTGACCAATGAAATACATACTTTGGTTCTGTCTTCACAAATGAGGACACAAATAACCTCTCAGATGTCGGGGAACATAGGGTCTAATGAGAGGGAGGAACTGAATGAAATCAGTATTTGTAGGGAAATGGTGTTAGGGAAATTGATGGGATTGAAGGCTGATAAATCCCCAGGGCCTGATAATCTACATCCTAGGATACTTATGGAAGTGGCCCTAGAAATAGTAGATGCATTGCTGGTCATCTTCCAAAATTCTATAGACTCTGGCACAGTTCCCATGGATTGGAGGGTAGCTAATGTAACCCCACTATTTAAAGAAGGTGGTAGAGAGAAAACGGGGAATTATAGACCGGTAAGCCTGACGTCGGTAGTGGGGAAAATGCTAGAGTCCATTATAAAAGATGTACTAGCAGAGCACTTGGAAAACAGTGACAGGATCGGACAAAGTCAACATGGATTTACAAAAGGTAAATCGTGCTTGACTAATCTACTGGAATTTTTTGAGGATGTAACGGGTAGAATAGATAAGGGAGAACCAGTGGATGTGGTGTATTTGGACTTTCAGAAGGCTTTCGATAAGGTCCCGCATAAGAGATTAGCATGTAAAGCTAAAGCACATGGGATTGGGGGTAAGGTACTGACTTGGATAGAGAACTGGTTGGCAGACAGGAAGCAAAGAGTTGGAATAAACGGGTCTTTTTCCAAGTGGCAGGCAGTGACTGGTGGGGTACCGCAGCGATCTGTGCTAGGACTCCAGCTACTCACTATATGTTAATGATCTAGACGAGGGAACTAGATGTAATATCTCCAAGTTTGCAGATGACACAAAGCTGGGTGTGTGTGTGTGCTGTGAGGAGGATGCCGAGAAACTTCAGTATGATTTGGACAGGTTGGGTGATTGGGCAGATGCATGGCAGATGCAGTATAATGTGGATAAATGCCAGCTTATCTACTTTAGTGGCACAAACAGGAAGGCAGATTATTATCTGAACGGCAATAGATTGGGAGAAGGGGAAGTGCAACGAGACCTGGGTGTCCTTGTGCACCAGTCGCTGAAGGTAAGCATGCAGGTGCAGCTGGCGGTTAAGAAGGCAAATGGTATGTTGGCCTTCATAGCGAGAGGATTCGAGTACAGGAGCAAGGATGTATTGCTGCAGTTGTACAGGGCTTTGGTGAGACCACACCTTGAGTAGTGTGTGCAGTTTTGGTCGCCTTATCTGAGGAAGGATTTTCTTGCCATGGAGGGAGTGCAGCGAAGATTCACCAGACTGATATCTGGGATGGCAGGAATGACGTATGAGGAGAGATTGGGTCGATTGGGCTTATATTCACTGGAGTTTAGAAGAATGAGAGGGGATCTCATTGAAATTTCTAAAATTCTTACAGGACTAGACAGACTAGATGCAGGTAGGGTGTTCCTGATGGCGGGGGAGTCCAGAACCAGTGGTCACAGTCTAAAGATAAGGGGTAAGCCATTTAGGACAGAGATGAGGAGGTATTTCTTCATCCAGAGAGTGGCAAACCTGTGGAATTCTCTACCACAAAAGGCAGTTGAGGCCAATTCATTAAATATATTCAAGAAGGAGTGAAGGGATCAAGGGATATGGGGAGAAAGCAGGGACAGGGTACTGAATTTGGATGATCAGCCATGATCTCATTAAATGGCAGAGCAGGCTCGAGGGGCCGAATGACCTACTCCTGCTCCTATCTTCTATGTTTCTATGTTTTATCATAATATCGTGCTTCAGTTTATAAAACTATTTTTGTATTATGCTCAGTCTATTTGGGTTTGCAGTTGGCACCTCATCTATATTGACGAACAGACAATTCTTGGAAATGGGGACATTTGCATCTGACACCATGACATCTTTGATGCTTGTTACGTTACTCTCCAAGGACAACTGGATTTTTTTTTTCTAGTCATAAATTTAATCAGAAATTGGCCTTAATGAAGTTTATCAGGCATCCCATTAATCACAGTGATGCTCGAGTACAATATACCTCTTTCAGCAAGTGGAAATAAATTCAGCCATTTAACATGTAGTACAGGTTATTTCACTTCAAGCAATTTTTGTTGAAAAAAGCTTTCATATTCCAGCATGAAAGCTTTTTGGTTCTGGTTATATTTTCTGTTGACCATTAATAATTCACGGTTCTTATGTAATTTGCATGGTGGGATTTCCCTCCCCAAAGTGGTCATAATCTCAAAACTTTCTGTAGTACTTAATTCCTGTCGCGAGCAACTGCTTCATTTATAATAAGTTTTTGTTTAATTCGGAGACTATGCCTTGGAGGTTAGTTCTGGATATCCACACATGGCACAATCATTTTTCAGAGAATTTCTAGAAATGTGGTGCAGCCCAATTTGTGGAAAATGGTGCAAATGTACACAAAGATAGGATTAGCAGTAGGCCATTCAGCCCCTTGAGCCTGTTCCACCATTCAATTAGTTCATGGTAGATCTGTACTCCAACTCTATTAACCCACCTTTGCTCCATAATCCCTTGATACCCTTACCTAACAAAAATTTATCAATCTCAGTTTTGAAAATGTCAGTTGACTCGGTACTGTTACTATGACTTGACTACCTCTCCTCTCTCTCTTGTAGATCTCAGCAGACCATTGTGATTGTTTTCCTCCTGTTCCCAGCCTGCTTTTTTATGGAATGTTGCTGGGGCAGGAGGAGGAACATGCATATTTATTATATAAATATATCCTTATCATGTCCTTCAAATGTCAAAAAACACTTTTACATTTCAGACACCGTTGTTATTTAGGAATACTTGGCAGCCAATTTGTGCACGTTAAAATGACAAATAGCAAAAATAGACGAAAGACCAGTTAATATGTTTGTGGTGGAGGTAGAAAGAGGACGATGGAAAATTCCCTGCTGTCCGTCGAATAGTGCCATGGGAACTTTTATATTTATCTGATTAGACATATGCTTTAACATCTTGTGCATAAGGCAGTACCTCCACTAATGTAACACTCAGTAATGCATTGAAATATCAGGCTGCATTGTGTGCTCAAGTCCCTGAAATGGAGCTTGAATCCTCAGCTTTCTGACTTAGAGATGAGAACGCTGCTACTGAGACAAGCTGTGATACTTGGATTCCGCAGTACTCTCCCTTTCTCACACTATAGAGATGTTTCAGTTCTGCTATGGATGCTGGGATATTTATGTTTCCTACTCGTGTTCTATTTCTTTCTTTTGCTGGAGAACAAATTAAGGAAAGAAAATAGAGCTGCCATCAAACACTGGCAGTAGTTCACAGGCAGGTGGGTCATGCATAGAGACAGAACAAATCAAGAGGTAGAAACAGAATTTTACTCCCCAAGTCAGCTCAGTAATTTCTTTTTCTTTTTTTCTTCCGCCACTCAGCTTCTATGTTCTAGACCTCCACCAATACCCTTTATAACCCAGCCACTCCACAGTGTGCACCAATGGCCCAGCATGACTTTGGCGTTTGATTTCTTCTCTCTTTCCCCCTTCCACCCCTTGTTGGAATGTGTCTGGCTTTCATTCAGCTAATCTTCACAGCAGAGCAGTTGAGAGTGGAAGCCTTATCTTCATTTTAGGATGGAGCATTCATGCGAGTGAGCCTTGAGTAATGTATTACTTGGAATTGCGGCCCCCAGCAAAGTAACAGACTAAGTGGAAGCTTCAAACTAAGAACTAAGAGTAACTAGTTTCTGTCAGTAGGTGAGTGTGTTGCAGTAACACATTTGTATGTCTGATTTATCAGGTTCAACAGAAGATGACCTGGTTCTGGAAGTGGTAATAATGATTGGCACGGTGTCCATGGACGATTCCTGTGCTGCAATGCTCGCAAAATCGGGAATTATTCCAGCTCTCATTGAACTTCTAAATGGTAAGGGATCACAGAATATATTTTTTTATTTTTTATTTTGTGCTTGTCCAGATGGGGGATGTGATGGGAAATGGAACTTTTGCCAATTCAGGCATCCAGTGTCAGCATCAAACATAATGCACTGCACAGTAAAGCTTCCTGTACTTGGCCCCAACCTCAAGGGCACTCCCTAGTACAGTATGCCGATTTTTTTTTTTTTTTTTTTCCATTGCCAACCAGCGTCATGAGGCCTTTGTGAGTGAGATTGCTAGTTAATGCAATATAAGGAGTAGACTGGGTTAAGAGTACCCAAACTCAATAGGGCCCTTCCAGCCAAAAGACAGGGGAGACTTTCATTTCATCAGTCTGGGCAGGATTTAAACTCAGATCGCAGAGGTGAAAGGTTAATGCTTGACCTATTGTACCACGCAATTTCCCATACATTATTACTAAGTCTACAGTGCCATTCAACATTGTTTTTTCTTTAATTGAAACTAAACTCTAGTATTGGTATGAATGCTAAATTGAGTGGAACTGACATAGAAACATAGAAGATAGGAGCAGGAGTAGGCCATTCGGCCCCTCGAGCCTGCTCCGCCATTCAATGAGATCATGGCTGATCATCCAAATTCAGTACCCTGTCCCTGCCTTCTCCCCATATCCCTTGATCCCTTTAGCCTTAAGAAAAATATATCCAACTCCTTCTTGAATATATTTAATGAATTGGCCTCCACTGCCTTCTGTGGTAGAGAATTCCACAGGTTTACCACTCTCTGGGTGAAGAAATTCCTCCTTATCTCTGTCCTAAATGGCTTACCCCTTATCCTTCGACTGTGACCCCTGGTTCTGGACTCCCCGGCCATCGGGAACATCCTTCCTGCATCCAGTCTGTCCAGTCCTGTTAGAATTTTATAAGTTTCAATGAGATCCCCTCTCATTCTTCTAAACTCCAGCGAGTATAAGCCCAATCGACCCAATCTCTCCTCATACGTCATTCCTGCCATCCCAGGTATCAGTCTGGTGAATCTTCGCTGCACTCCCTCCATGGCAAGAACATCCTTCCTCAGATAAGGCGACCAAAACTGCACACAATACTCACGGTGTGGTCTCACCAAGGCCCTGTACAACTGCAGCAAGACATCCTTGCTCTTGTTCTCGAACCCTCTCGCTATGAAGGCCAACATACCATATGCCTTTTTAACCGCCTGCTGCACCTGCATGCTTACCTTCAGCGACTGGTGCACAAGGACACCCAGGTCTCGTTGCACTTCCCCTTCTCCCAATCTATTGCCGTTCAGATAATAATCTGCCTTCCTGTTTTTGCCACCAAAGTGGATAACCTCGCATTTATCCACATTATACTGCATCTGCCATGCTTCTGCCCAATCACCCAACCTGTCCAAATCATACTGGAGTTTCTCGGCATCCTCCTCACAGCACACACGCCCACCCAGCTTTGTGTCATCTGCAAACGTGGAGATATTGCATCTAGTTCCCTCGTCTAGATCATTTATTATATATATTGTGACTAGCTGGGGTCCTAGGACCGATCCCTGCGGTACCCCACTAGTCACTGCCTGCCACTCGGAAAAAGAGCCGTTTATTCCAACTCTTTGCTTCCTGTCTGCCAACCAGTTCTCTGTCCAAGTCAGTACCTTGCCCCCAATCCCATGTGCCTTAACTTTACACGCTAATCCCTTATGCGGGACCTTATCGAAAGCCTTCTGAAAGTCCAAATACACCACATCCACTGGTTCTCCCTTATCTATTCTACCAGTTACATCCTCAAAAAATTCCAGTAGATTAGTCAAGCACGATTTACCTTTTGTAAATCCATGTTGACTTTGTCCGACCCTGTCACTGTTTTCCAAGTGCTCTGCTATTACATCTTTTATAATGGACTCCAGCATTTTCCCCACTACCAATGTCAGGCCATAATTCCCCGTTTTCTCTCTACCACCTTTTTTGAATAGTGGTCATTAGATAAGGCTTCATATCCAGATTTGCAACTAGGGATGGGCAATAAATGCGACCTTGCCAGCGTCGCCCACATCCAGGGAACAAATATTTTTAAATATTGCACCTTTTGAGTTCAGACAATTTCCAACAAAAACAAACAAAAGTATTGGCTTTCCATCAGAAATTTCTGGCACAAAGTAAGATGCAGCAATGCTGTACATATTTGTTCATTGGCTTTCTGACAATACTGTAATTGATACACTAAAATCCTTGTAGTACAAGGTCATATCGTGACCTATTCCATTTATTTTAAGCACTGGTCATAATTTACAGCTAAATTACTAGTGACAATTAGAATAGAGGAACAACAGACAAAGCCAACCAGAAGTACTAATGCACAATTTTAAGCTGCCAGTTGGGTATAAATTTATGGACATAAAGGTGTAAATATGCCATACATAGGCAGAGGAAAATCCTGAAAGCTACCTAGAGGAAGTATATTTGTACAAACAAAAACAGAATGAACTTTGCACTTCAAATTTTTGAGTTGGTACCTATTTGCTGCTTCATCAAAATACAACTTTAGGTCCTGGTGCAAGTTCATAACTTAGATATTTCGAAGTATTCTGCACCAGCATTCCAACACAAGCCTATTAAAGAAATTTAATGCATTAACGTGAATTAACGTGTCCGCCGTGACTCCGTTGGAAGCGCTCTCGCCTCTGAGTCAGAGGTTGTGGGATCAAGTCCCACTGCAGAGTCTTGAGCACAAAAATCTAGGCTGACGCTCCAGTACAGTACTGAGGGAGTGCTGCTTCAATCAACACCACTTAATTTTTTTTTTTTTTTTTAATCTGGTTATTATCACATTGCTGTTTGTGGGAGCTTGTTGTGCACAATTGGCTGCCGCATTTCCTGCATTACAACAGTGACTACACTTCAAAAAGTACTTCATTGGCTCTAAAGCGCTTTGAGGTCGTGAAAGGCACAATATAAATGCAAGTCTTTCTTTATCTTTATATTTTTTTAATTAGTTTATGGGATCAGGGTGTCACTGGCAATGCCAGCATTTATTGCCCATCCCTAGTTGTCCTTGAGGAGGTGGTGGTGAGCCGCCGCCTTGAACCGCTGCAGTCCGTGTGGTGAAGGTACTCCCACAGTGCTGTTAGGTAGGGAGTTCCAGGATTTTGACCCAGCGACGATGAAGGAATGGCGATATACTTCTAAGTCAGGATGGTGTGTGACTTGGAGGTGGTGGTGTTCCCATGCACCTGCTGCCCTTGTCCTTCTAGGTGGAAGAGGTTGCGGGTTTGGGAGGTGCTGCCGAAGAAGCCTTGGCGAGTTGCTGCAGTGCATCTTGTAGATGGTACACACTGCAGCCACGGTACGCCGGTGGTGGAGGGAGTGAATGTTTAAGGTGGTGGATGGGGTGCCAATCAAGCGGGCTGCTTTGTCCTGGATGGTGTCGAGCTTCTTGAGTGTTGTTGGAGCTGCACTCATCCAGGCAAGTGGAGAGTATTCCATCACACTCCTTACTTGTGCCTTGTAGATGGTGGAAAGGCTTTGGGGAGTCAGGAGGTGAGACACTCACCACAGAATACCTAGCCTCTGACCTGCTCCTGTTGCCACAGTATTTATGTGGCTAGTCCAGTTAAGTTTCTGGTTAATGGTGACCCCCCGGGTTGTTGATAGTGGGGGATTTGGCGATTGTAATGCCATTGAATGTCAAGGGGAGGTGGTTAGACTCTCGATTGTTGGAGATAGTCATTGCCTGGCACTTCTGTGGCGCGAATGTTACCTGCCACTTATCAGCCCAAGCCTGAACGTCGTCCGGGTCTTGTTGCATGCGGGCATGGACTGCTTCATTATCTGAGGAGTTGTGAATGGCGCTGAACACTGTGCAGTCATCAGCGAACATCCCCATTTCTGACCTTATGTTGGAGGGAAGGTCATTGATGAAGCAGCTGAAGATGGTTGGGCCTAGGACACTGCCCTGAGGAACCCTGCAGCGATGTCTTGGGGCTGTGATGATTGACCTTCAACCCCCACAACCATCTTCCTTTGTGCTAGGTATGACTCCAGCCAGTGGAGCGTTTTCCCCCTTATTCCCATTGACTTCAGTTTTACTAGGGCTCCTTGATGCCAGACTTGGTCAAATGCTGCCTTGATGTCAAGGGCAGTCACTCTCACCTCACCTCTGGAATTCAGCTCCTTTGCCAATGTTTGGACCAAGGCTGTAATGAGGTCGGGAGCAACGTGGTCTTGGTGGAACCCAAACTGGGCATCAGTGAGCAGGTTATTAGTGAGCAAGTGCCGCTTGATAGCACTGTCGATGACACCTTCCATCACTTTGCTGATGATTGAGAGTAGACTGATGGGGCGGTAATTGGCTGGGTTGGATTTGTCCTTTTTGTGGACAGGACATACGTGGGCAGTTTTCCACATTGTCGGATAGATACCAGTGTTGTAGCTGTACTGGAACAGCTTGGCTAGAGGTGCGGCTAGTTCTGAAGCACAAGTCTTCAGCACGATAGCCGGGATGTTGTCGGGGCCCATAGCCTTTGCTGTATCCAGTGCGCTCAGCTGTTTCTTGATATCCCGTGGAGTGAATTGAATTGGCTGAAGACTGGCTTCTGTGATGGTGGGGACCTCGGGAGTAGGCCGATAGGGATCATCCACTTGGCACTTCTGACTGAAGTTGGTTGCAAACGCTTCAGCCTTGTCTTTTGTACTCACGTGCTGGGCTCCACCATCCTTGAGAATGGGGATATTCATGGAGCCTCCTCCTCCCGTTAGTTGTTTAATGGTCCACCACCATTCACGATTATTGAATTGTATTGTTTCTTTCCTTACCTGCAGTACGCAATGTTACTGTTAGTCCAAATACAGCACAATCTTTTCATAGCACTTTTATTTTGTATTGAGATTTATTTTGCTTTGAGTGAGACTCCCTTTTAAAGTACAGTGAACACATTCTACATCTAAAAGGGCAAGTGGGCAACCACGTTTTATTTAATAATGTCATCTGCATTTTTCTGTACTCCAAAAATAGTGCTCTAGCCTTAAAATTGAAAAATTGGCTGTTCCTTCAATTCCTTCCTCCCCTCTCTTTCCCCCCCCCCCCCCCCCTGTCTCTGCACCTGCTTAATATCTGTTACATCTCCAGCTTTTTCCAGTTCTGATGAAGGGTCCCAGACCTGAAACCTTAACTCTGTTTCTCTCTTCATGGATGCTGCCTGGCCTGCTGAGTTTTTCCAGCGTTTTCTGTTGTTATTTCAGATTTCCAGCATCGCAATATTTTGCTATTGTACTAGAAAAAGGGGACTCGGCTTGCTTGAATAATGTAATTATAAGTACTTTGATGAGAACAAATCATTTCACTTGCAACCAAGTATAACAAAGGAATATTTTACCTTTTTCAGAGATATAGTACAATAATAGCGATTATTTTGTTGCATGTTATGTGACTAAATTGTGTGCCGGCAGACTCGTTTGTATATTCTGCCAAAATGCCCTGATTGGATCAAGTGAAGCCACATCTTCTTTCCTTTTTAGTAGGTATTTGATTGGCATATGATTTGCATATTGGCAAGGATTTGTAAACTAACACAACATTTAGCATAAATTTTCATGACTAATCTGAAATTGCTATTCACTATTGGATCTGGTCATGACTGAAGATCCTTATTTAAAGCAAGCACAGATCAATACAATTTCTCAGCGAGTGTAGAATGATCATTGTCACAATACTTACAAGCAACAGGAAGTGCCTCACTATGAAAGCATGTTTTTATAGAGTACAGCTGTAGTGCCTGCGGTAGTATTCAGTGAGTGGAGCTACCAGAGCAATAGAAGAATAACTTGGTTGGGTGTGCTGCAGTATATGTTTATATTGAGGATCAGCGCTGTAATCTGGATGCAGTATTTCAACAAGCTTTTAATGAGATTGGAGTAGCTGTAGTATTTACTGTTGAGCAGCTCAGCTCATAGAATCATAGAATGATTCAGCACAGAAGGAGGCCATTCAGCCCATCGTGCCTGTGCCGGCTCTTTGACAGAGCTATTCAATTAGTCCCACTCTCCTGCTCTATTCCCATAGCCCTGCAAAGTTTTCCCCTTCCAGTATTTATCCAATTCTCTTTTGAAAGGTATTATTGAATCTGCTTCCATCACACTTTCAGTCAGTATTTTTTCCTTGAATCGTCTCTGGTTCTTTTGTCAATTACCTTAAATCTATCTCTTCTGGTTACCGACTCTTCTGCCGCTGGAAACAGTTTACTCCTTATTTACTTTATTAAAACCCATCATGATTTCGAATACCTTTCCCCTTAACCTTCTCTGCTCTTTGGAGAACAATCCCAGTTTCTCAGTGAGTGGAAGATCTGGGGTGCTGCACAGATTACGCCTGTGTTTATCATAGAAGTACATATTTTCCCACAGAATCGTAGTATGATTTTTCTCCCTGTTTGAGATTGGTACCTCCGGCTGAGTACAGTTTCATGGCAGCTCTCGTCCAAGTGACCATTCTGTACATGGGAAGCTAGACAATGAGTGAACACAGACCATTCGAACTTGGGAGGCATCGCAGCTGAGCCCAATCTCATCGTCTTCTGGCATTCAAATGAACGGTTTTCATAGATGCTTGCTGTTTATTTTTCCTTTCTTCCTTCCCCTAGCCCAGGGATGCAAAGGACAATTTTAGTGTCTTTCCCCTGCCCCCTCTCCCCCCTCCCCCCACCCCCCTCCCTCTTGGCTGATATTGCAGAATTCAGCACAGGTAAGAAATCAAAAATGCATTCTTCTCAGTTGCTATGGCTAGATGCCACATCATGTGGTGTATTTAGTCACTGAACTGGTGTAAAAGCCAGAATTTAATTTAAAACAGTTTTTTAAAAAAGAAGTGGCAAAGTAATTATGATTTCATGAAAACGTTTCTGTAACATGAGTAGTTACATGATGTGAAGATGGAGATACATTTTTGCTTGCACACAGATGGCTGTCTGATCAAAATAAATTGCGATTTTTAACCTTCGCACGTGTAAAAATGCAACTTGTGAAAACTGATGGTGTGGATTGCTAGTAGTTTTTATAACGTCCCTAATATGTTACAGCCCGTAAGAAAATTTTGGGGTAGATTTTCAACTTCCCGCCCCTGCGTAAAACTTGTGTTACTGATCGGCCACCAGTTATAGAAAAGGCATAATTTTCATTTCTGTTGATTTCAATCACAATGAAAATCGGTCGGTTTCTATAATGGGCAGCCAATCTGCAACACCAATTTTATGCCCTGACAGCAAGTTGAAAACCTGCCCCCTTAAGCCTTAAAATCAGACAGTGATGATAGGTTACAAGATTGAATTATTTTTTTCTTTAAGATTTAGTTAAATTCTTTTGGTGATTTTTGAGTACTGTTATAAATCTCATCATCATAAAGAAACTACTCAGGAAGTAACGCTGGACGGCCAGCTGGTGGCGCTGTCCAAGGAGTATAAATACTCTGGCGTGGGCCCAGCTTGCCCAGGGACATTTTGTAAGACAGGAACTAGTGAAGTACAACTAGACCTCCATGTTCTGAAACAAGTTGATTAAAGCCTTGCTTTCTACTCAAACCAAGTGCGTAGTGAGTTTTATTACGTCAATTTAATCAACTTGATATCGACTCCACGCTCTGAGTGATTTCGGGAACAGCTAGCTATGACTTCAACAGCAGAAGGGAACTCCGGCATAATAATCAATCCATCATGGACAAACTACTCAGACCCGCCTGTCTTGACCTGGACCCGAATTCACCTACAACTGCTAAGGTATGGAAACACTGGTATCGTACTTTCAGCAACTTCCTCAGGGTGTGTGGTGAGAATGTTCCTGATAAATTAGAGGTACTTGCCAATTATGTATCTCCTCATGTGTTTGACTATATCAAAAACTGTGTAGACTACGACGCCGCTATCCTAATATTACAGCGACTATATGTTAAGGCCCCAAACAAAATCTTTGCTCGGCATCTACTGGCCACAACTCGACAACAGCCCGGGGAATCACTTGATGAATTCCTTCAGAAACTTCGCAGGCTCAGCAAAGATTGTAATCTTAAAGCTGTCACAGCTGAGCAGTACCAGGAGGAGTTAATTAGTGATTCCTTTATTAATGGGATTGTGTCTCCCTTCATACGCCAGCGTCTTTTGGAGAATAAAACCCTCGAGTTACAGGCTGCCTATGACCAGGCATGTTCCCGGGACTTAGCAAAGAGGAATGTAGATACCTATCTTTTACCTCGTGCACGGGCTGCTGCTATCACTTTGAATGACTCCTTCGATAGGTCTCGGGCGGAAGCCCTCACTGATGATGACTCTAACCTAGCGGATGACAACCCTACCCTAGAAGCCTTCACTGATGACGACCCTGCCCTAGCGGCACCTTGGCAATCTGGAAGGAAGTGTTTCTTCTTTGGAGGTGTGTTCCATTATAGGAAATTTTGCCCTGCTCATAACGCAACCTGCAATCATTGCCATAAGAAAGGTCACTTTTCTAAGGTATACCGGTCAAGAGCTCCTGTTAGTTTTGCAGCTACTATCTATAAAACTGCTCCTCCCCCAAGAGCCACTACTAAGGTTACAGCTGCTATCTATGAAACTGCTCCTCCCCCAAGAACCACTACTAAGGTTACAGCCGTCAAGGGTAAAACTGCCCCTCCTCTCTTCACAACTGTTTTTCCCCAAAGTCTGTCCCATGCAACCACGAAGGTTTCGGTAAATGGACACATTTTGAGCGCACTAATCAACTCATGCAGCTCTGACAGCTTCATTAGTGAGCGGGCTATCAGTAAGTTAAAACTGTGTATTTACCCCTCGGACAGGGAAATTGCAATGGCTCTGACGACACTGACCACCAATTCTTCCGGCTTTTGTCTTGTCGACCATATTCTCAATGGCCGCACTTATTTTTCCACCTGGCTCGGAGTGCTCAAAAACCTATGCAGTGATGTGCTCCTGGGACAGGATTTCCAGAAACAACACAAAAGACTCACTTTCGAGTTTGGAGGGTCAAAGCCGGAGATTACTATTACCAAAGTACCGTTTTGTGCGCTTTCGGCGGCTTCGCTCGATGAGCCCTCCTTGTTTGCCAATCTTTCTCCCCAATGTAAGCCCATAGTCACTAAATCACGACTTTTCAGCCGAGATGATCGATCCTTTATCGAGGCAGAAATCTCTCGCCTTCTAGCTGATGGTATCATTGAGCCATGTTCATCTTCCTGGCGGGCTCAAGTCGTCGTTGTTAAAAATCCTCTGAAGCAACACAAGAAACGTCTTTGCATCGATTACTCGCAAACTATTAACCAGTATACTGACCTGGATGCCTACCCACTACCACGCATCGATGACATGGTTAATAACCTTGCCAACTACAAGGTATTTTCAACTTTTGATTTAAAGAGCGCATATCATCAAGTACCGTTAAAGGACTCTGACAAAAAGTATATGTCCTTTGAGGCCAATGGTCAGCTTTACCAGTTTTGTCACCTTCCATTTGGGGTCACCAATGGGGTGGCTGTCTTTCAACGGGCAATGGATAGCCTAGTCAAACAGGAGAACTTAACGGACACTTTTCCATATCTGGATAATATCACCATTGCTGGTCATGACCAGAAGGAGCACGATGCCAATCTCCAGAAATTTTTTGACGTTCTCAGTCGTCGCAACTTAACCTTAAATGAGTCCAAATCTGTGAAATCAGTACCATCAGTCAACATCCTTGGCTACTGGGTGGGCAATGGTGTCATCAAACCGGATCCGGAGCGACTTTGTCCGCTTCAGGAGCTCCCTCCCCCTATGAATCTCGGCTTTCTTCGTTGGGCACTCGGCATGTTCGCCTATTATGCGAAATGGATACCCCACTTCTCCGACACGATCCAGCCCCTGCTTCACGCAAAGTCATTTCCATTGGAGGCAACGGCTATTTCAGCTTTCAACCTCCTCAAGCGACAACTGGAAAAAGCCATGCTTCGTTCCATTGATGAAAATCTTCCTTTCGTGGTCGAGTGCGATGCATCGGATGTGGCGATCTCTGCTACCTTGAATCAAGGTGGTCGACCCGTTGCATTTCTGTCCAGAACTTTGCAGGGTAGCGAGCTCCATTATCCTCCTGTCGAGAAGGAGGCTACGGCCATCATCGAAGCTGTATGTAAATGGAGTCATTTTCTCGCTCGTCGCTATTTCACACTTATAACCGATCAGCGCTCCGTGGCCTTTATGCTGGATAACCGGAAACGCACTAAGATCAAGAATAACAAAATACAACTCTGGAGGATGGAATTGGCCGCCTTTGAATACACCATACATTATCGACCCGGCAAAGAGAATGTGGCCCCGGATACCCTCACACGGGCATTTTGCTCTTCTATGTCAACTTCGACTCTTGCGGATCTTCATACTGACTTATGCCATCCTGGCGTTACCCGCATGTTGCACTTTGTGCGATCTAAAAATCTCCCATTTTCTATGGAAGATGTGAAAAGAATATGCTCCTGTAGAATTTGTGCGGAATTAAAACCGCAATTCTTCCGTCCATCGGTTGGCTCGCTCATAGACGCTATGCAGCGACTCAGCATTGACTTTAAAGGGCCATTGCCTTCCTCAATGCGAAACAGCTACTTGCTTACAATGGTGGACGAATATTCACGCTTTCCCCTGTCCCAATCTGCTTACTTCCACAGTGATCAAATGCCTTGATCAAGTCTTTTCCCTTTGCAGTACGGCCAATTTCATCCACTTTGATCGGGGTCCCTCCTTCATGTCAAGCGAACTCAAAAGTTATCTCTCCCAACGGGGAATCGCCACAAGTAAAACGACACCATACCATCCCATCGGTAACAGACAGGTTGAGAGATACAACGCTATCATCTGGAACGCTGTTCGTCTTGCGCTGAGGTCACCAGTGGGAAACTATGCTCCCTGATGTGTTGCATTCCATCAGGTCGCTTTCTACGTCCACCAATGTCAACCTCATGAGTGATTCTTCAGCTTCCAGCGTCGCTCCACCCATGGGACGTCCCTACCGTCATGGTTGGCAGCTCCCGGCCCCGTGCTGCTCCGAAGATTAGTCCGATCTTCTAAAAACGATCCCCTCGTCGACGAGGTAGAACTCACGGACGTCAATCCCACGTACGCGCACGTGCGGTACCCTGATGGCCGGGAGTCCACTGTTTCGCTCTGGGACCTGGCTCCCTGTCCAGCCGGTTCCACGGACCCAACTGATAGAGGGACCCACGGTGATGATGCCGACACTCTGCGCTCCCGCGAGGATGATGCCCTACCTGGGATATCGAGATCTGCCGGCTGCCCTACCGGATTCACTCAGGGAGCCGAGTGCTCCCTGTGGGATGGCCACCCGAGGCCAGGATGCCGGTCAATCCCCGCCTATCAAACAGGATGAATCTAGCTCTGCGCCTGTGGGGACCCGCACCCGGAGTCACGATCTCCCCAGCCTCCCTCGGGTCGATCAGGGCAACACGGGCCCTGTCGATCCACCGGTACGGATCAAGCGGCCCAGGGACCAAGACACAGTCCGGGGAGACGTGCCTTCTAGCCATAAACAAAGATCTAAAAGACTGCGGCTATTCGTGGTCCGCCTAATCTGTTAAGAGGAAGTCGTCGGACTTCCAAATCTTTTAGGCAGGAAGAATGTTATAAATCTCATCAAGAAACTACTCATGAATTAACGCTGGAGAGCCAGCTGGTGGCGCCGTCCAAGGAGTATAAATACTCAGGCGTGGGCCCAGCTTGCCCAGGGACATTTTGTATGACAGGAACTAGTGAAGTACAACTAGACCTCCATGTTCTGAAACAAGTTGATTAAAGCCTTGCTTTATAGTCAAACCAAGTGCGTAGTGAGTTTTATTACATCAAGTACATTTTAATTGACTATTAGAGGGAATTGTATTTTGTGAAATAAAATTTGCATTGAAAATTAAATATAATTGAACAATTTAATGAAATGATACCTTTTTGCTTTTAAGATTCAATTTTTGGACATAAAACTCATAAATGCTGGAAACCTGAAATAAGAACAAAATACAGTAATTACACTAAGTCAGTTAGCAGCTGAAAGGAAAAAAAACAAGTTTCAGCTGTGACCCTTCGTTGCAATGGAAATGCATCTTTTTCGGATGCTGACTGACCTGTGTGCTTATAGCATTTTTGTTCTGCAAGGTAGAGGCAGCTAATGATGTATTGTTGCGCTTAAAAATTGGATTACTGATGGGCACTTCAACTTTAAAAACTTAATATTTGCGCTTAGTTTGTCAGAATATAATTTACTAATGTTTCATAATTCTAAACATTAAGAATATGCATATTTATTTTGCATTTAAAAATGATTTTGCTTTTTACAAATGGAAAAAAATATTAAGTACTTATGAGGTTAATGGAACCTCTTCCTCATTCTGGTCTACCCTCCCCCTCCTGTGCACACCATCTGCTTTATTGCGCATGAGCAGCATTTTGGAATTAGCCATTTGATGCACCCTGGGATGTGTAAAGTTTGTGGTTGCTTGGTAGCATCTGTGCTAAAATAATTGCTATATTTATAGCAACTCTTTTGGCTTTTTGCAGGCCTGTATTAAAATCGTCTCTCTTTTGTCATTTTGCAGCTTATAATGAAGATTTATGATAGATTGGTTTGGCACTTATGAAATTGCTGTTGAATGGATTAACATTAGGATTTATTGAAACTGGAACTGTTTTGATGTCTCATCGTATTTATTAATAGCGTTCTTGCCTTTTGAAACTGTACCTTGGTTGAGATGAACAGAATTGAGTACAAAAATATTGGGCATTTTGGGAAGCGGGCATTTCTCTTCAGTGAGATCATAATATAACTATGATTGAAGATGTTAAGTAACGTGATTGTTTCCACCTCTTTATGCTTCATCCTGTTCAACTGACTGACAGTATTCTGCCCTTGCAGCGCGTTCCTATGCAGAGCTAGACAGGTAGCTAACAAATTGATATCTTCCCATAAAAATCACAAGGCTTGACTTTTCTTGTAAACTTTACTGAAAGATTCTTATTGTGAAACTGAAATACAATACAGAAATGGAAGCACATTAGTATACAAGCACATAACTGATATGCATACACAAATTTAGGTACGTCTGAGCAACACAGTACATTTGGCATGTAACTTACCAAACATGTGGAAACACAGCTTACTGTGAATATACATTTAGCAAACTGGAAGGCATTCTCTTTAAATTAGCCCTGTACATAGTGCATCAAAATACAGCTACAAGTTAACCAGCTAGACAGGGAGCGAGCACTTCACGGCTAGCTGTGTAAGTTTGCTTACAAAGAAAAGTTACAAACTAAACATTTTCTGCAAAATATAGTGTACACTAATCATCTATAACATTCTCAAGTACTTACAGACAAATAGTGTCCAAGGCTGGAGCGTGACAACAATATAACTTCCCAGACCATGTGTGGCTGCAGGTCTGTCTGTGATATACGGTAGTTTACTGCACTTGCTAGGTACCAAATATCCACTAGGTGGCGGCACACAATGGAAATCGACCCAAATTACTCAAACCCCTGAATTAACTGGAAAACTAACATAAATTCCTAAAGAAAGGCAGCACACTCCCTGCTTGGTTGTACCACTACAGATACAAAATAAACCTAAAGAAAACGTTCTTTGGCTGCAAACATACTCAGAATCCTTTCTCTAGGTTTCTTCAGAAAGGAGGACTACGATCTCTGAGACTGGCCTCAGAAACACTTTGACAGTACCCTCCTTGACAATCTTCACTTCCACCTTGCGGACCCTCTTGTCCCTGCTCGGCAGAGTTTTGACAACCAGTCCCACTGGCCATTCATTTCTGTGTGCTTGGCTGTCTTTCAGCAAGACAACATCTCCCACTTTGACATTTGGCTTGTCTTCTGTCCATTTCCTATGGCTCTGTAGGGTGGACAAATACTCTCCTCTCCATCTCTTCCAAAAAGTGTCTGCAAGACACTGGACTTGCTTCCCGTGCAGCTCAGCCATGTCGAAGTTTCCAGAGGGGGCTGAAATAGCACTCATCTTTTGAGTCAGGAGCATCGCTGGGGTGAGGACTGCAGGCATGTCTGGATCGGTGGACACCGGCACCAGGGGTCTTGCGTTCATGATCGCCATGACTTCAGCCATGAGAGTGCTCAAGACATCATGTGTGAGACGAGTGGGTCCCGTCCGAAGCAGCATAGCATCCAGAATATGCCTGGCAACACCGATGAGCCTCTCCCATGAACCACCCATGTGGGATGAATGCGGGGGGTTAAACACCCACGTGCATCCTTTCTTTTGGAGGTAGCTTCTTACCGCTGCATCGTCCGTGTGGATGTCCAACTCCTTACAGGCACCCACGAAGTTAGTCCCTCTGTCGGAGCGGAGAAGTTTGGCTGGACCACGGATTGAGAAAAACCTCCTCAGGGCACTGATGGTTAGGAAAGCTTTGTCATCCATGGGTAGTGTTGGTTTGTCATCATCCTTGGACCTTTCAAACACTGAGCATCCTAGGCTGTCTATGCTCACAGTGAGGCCTGCCTCTTCCTCACAGGCAGAGGAGGTTGACCTATGATGCTGCGTCATGCCATCGTAGTCTTCCTTTAGCTGGATCCTGTTTGGGCATGGGCTGAGAAAGGATGTACGACCGTTGTGCAACACGTTTGCTTTATATACGTTGACATCCGCTGGTTTGTGGACTGTTCCCAGGCAAACTCCACCCACGAGGACCCATCCCAGGTCAAGCCGCTGCGCATAAGGAGCATTATGGGGCCTGTTGATTTGCTCACACACCTTGTGCACCCTTAAGATGTCTCTTCCCAAGAGCAGGAGGATTGGAGTGTCCGGGTCCACAGCTGGAATCTTGTTGGCAACTGGCTGTAGGTGGGGCTGATGGTGTGCGACCTCTGGGGAAGGAATTTCCGTCCTATCATCTGGCATCATGTCACACTCAATTAAGGTGGGGAGGGGAAGCTGTAGTTTCCCATCCATGGACTCGATCATGAAGTTGCCAACTCTCCTACCCGTAGTCTCTGTTGTCCCTGAACAGGTTTTTAGCGTGTACGGAGCTGCGCTGGCCTTGACTTCAAAGAGATTGAAGAATTCTGTCTTCGCTAGAGACTTGTTACTTTGCTCATCAAGCACTGCGTACATCTTGATTGCCTTCTCCTTTCTCCCTGCAGGATATGCTTTAACCGAGCAGATTTTGGAGCATGAGCGTGGGCTGCTTGCATTTCCACAAACCTCTGTACACTTGGAGGTGACGGAAGAAGATGCGCTTTCGCTTTGCTCCCCGCTATCCTCTTTGTCAACCGCAGCACACTCGGTGGTCGAAGGAGGAGGACCTGGATGCAGGGCTGCGATGTGTTTTTCACTGTTGCACTCGAAGCACTTGATTGTCGCCTTGCAGTCTTTTGCCATGTGCATAGTCGACCCACAACACCTGAAGCAGATGCAATTCTCTTTCAAGTATGATTTGCGCTCATCAATAGGCTTGCCTCTAAAGCTTCGACACTTTGAGTGGGTGGGGCTTCTTGTGTATTGGACACTGACGATCTGGGTCAACCACTTTATTCCCAGCAGAACTGGATTGGTTGACTGAGGGTTTGGCTGGAACATCTGTTTTGTGCACGCTCACAGAGGCTTTGTTGCTGTACTTTGTGGGTTTCTCTGTTCTCGAAGGAGCGTAACTGCTGGAGGTGGAGAAAGTGAAACTTGGATCATTCCTCACCTTTGCCTGTTGTTGGACGAACCTGGAGAAGAGAGAGAAGGGGGGAAATGCCACTCCGTAATCCTCCTTGTACTTGGATCGCTTAGCTATCCATTTCTCTTGAAGGTTGTAGGGGAGCTTTTCCACTATTGGGTTTACCCCACGAGCTGTATCCAAATACGAGAGGCCTGTCAGGTAACCTTCTTCCTTAGCACACTCCAGTTCGAGGAGAATGTCACCCAGTTGTCGAAGCTCGACATTACCTTTGTTGGTTAGCTTTGGAAAGTCCTTAATCTTCTTAAGCAGTGCGTGTTCAATGACTTCTGGTGTCCCATAACAGTCTTCGAGACGTTGCCAAACCAGATTGAGGCCTGCTGTGGGATTGCGGACGTGCGCTGAGCGAATTCTCTTCGCCTGTTCTGACGACTCGGCTCCGAGCCACTTTGTCATCAAATCTAGTTCTTCTCTGGCTGACAGATTCAAGTCCTTGGTGGTACTCAGGAAGGACGCTTTCCATGACCAATAATTTTCAGGACGGTCATCAAATTCTAGAAGACCTGAACTTAACAATTCTCGGCGGATGAGGTACCTAGCGAGGTCTTGTGCACCTTGTGGCTCGGGTGAGGACTGCTTGGCTGGATTGGCCGAGTGCTGTGGAGGTCTCTACAGGTAAGTCTTACTTGTTTCTTCTCTTTTAAGCTCAGTGTCTCCGAAAACAGGCTGTTTGTTACTGTGGTGAGTAGCTGGTTCTGCGTCGAGATACCTGGATGTTTCCTTGAAGAACAATTTGTAGTGTTGTTGGACATACTCACTTGTACGTTGCACTGGACTGAGGGGCTGTTCTGGAACATATGGTTCATGGCTGTGCTCCCCGCCTTCGTTCTCCTCACCTTCTTCATAAGCCTCAGCTTCAGCGGCAGCTCTCTGGCTTTGGAGAATGTGGAGACTGGCGTCGAGGTCAGCTCTCTGCTTCATCACACTAGCGTCGAGGTCAGCTCTCTGCTTCATCACAATAGCTTCTTTTTCAGCGAAGGACAATTGAGCCTGGGCAGCTTTTGCCTTGGCATGTGCTTTGGCGGCTGCAGAAGTTGTCGATGACGACAGTCTGCTGGACCGCCGAGATGATCTAGAGGATGCTTTAGAGGACTGTGACTTGGCATCATTTGCTCGAAGAGGCTCATGCTTCTCGGTTGGCTGGTCGACATCCTCTGTGGTATATTGTCTTCCTGAGCGTAGACTCATGGTAGCTGGGTGGTATCTTCTTGTGCTTGAGCCCGCTGTGCTGTTGTCTTTTCACTATTCTGCCCTTACAGCGCGTTCCTATGCAGAGCTAGACAGGTAGCTAACAAATTGATACCTTCCCATAAAAATCACAAGGCTTGACTTTTCTTGTAAACTTTACTGAAAGATTCTTATTGTGAAACTGAAATACAATACAGAAATGGAAGCACATATTAGTATACAAACACATAACTGATATGCATACACAAATTTAGGTACGCTTGAGCAACACAGTACATTTGGCATGTAACTTACCAAACATGTGGAAACACAGCTTACTGCGAATATACATTTAGCAAACTGGAAGGCATTCTCTTTAAATTCTCTGTACATAGTGCATCAAAATACAGCTACAAGTTAACCAGCTAGACAGGGAGCGAGCACTTCACGGCTAGCTGTGTAAGTTTGCTTACAAAGAAAAGTTACAAACTAAACATTTTCTGCAAAATATAGTGTACACTAATCATCTATAACATTCTCAAGTACTTACAGACAAATAGTGTCCAAGGCTGGAGCGTGACAACAATATAACTTCCCAGACCATGTGTGGCTGCAGGTCTGTCTGTGATATACAGTAGTTTACTGCAGTTGCTAGGTACCAAATATCCACTAGGTGGCGGCACACAATGGAAATCGACCCAAATTACTCAAACCCCTGAATTAACTGGAAAACTAACATAAATTCCTAAAGAAAGGCAGCACAGACAGCCAAAAGAAACTTCTTGCAGTCACCTAGCTGCTTTGAAGTTTTCTAGCATTTATTTAAGTTTTATTAAAATGTTGGATAACTAAAGTCTCAAAGTCCAATTCTATCATGAGTACTGTGTTTCCAAAATGATATTCAGACATTTCAGTGATTTTGAGTAAGATAATCTAAACCGTGGCACATTCACTGCTGGAGAAACCATATAAAGTTCCAAGTCAATTGGCTATATTAAAAGACTGATCAGCTTATTACTGATGTGATCGCAGCTTTAGCAGTGATTCTAAGACCTTATCCAACCGTGCCCTTCTGAGTTGGCATAGTAGAATTAGTTGCCTTGCCTTCTGGAATGCTCGTCATCTCCTGGGATGTCGGAAGAGTGGACCGCCATCTGTAGATGTGATGTCTGTTCGCTCTTGAATCGTCCATCTCAAGGATAGGTCCACTTTCCATGTTGATAGCTATATTTGGACTACAACTGGTTCAAGTTTTGTTTTCCTTTCTCATATATCAAAACCTTTGCCTGTACTTTGATTTGGGAAGTCTATAAATCTTAAAAATATATATAAAATGTAAATAAAATAGAGAAAAAAATGTTGCTTTTTAGCAGAGAGCTGGGATGACGTTTTGGCCTCTTTTCACCCCACATGCATGCATACCTACTTTTTTGAGTCAAAAAACACCATCTTTAATACTTTTGATTCTCAAATAAACCTTGTGGTGTTATTAACTATTGTGAGATGTATTGAAAGGTTCACCTCTTTTGGTGTCCGATATGTAAAGAAATTATAATGACCTTAGACTAGCTATTTAAAAAAAAACAGACATTTCAATTGGTGGTTTTACTCTCCTATCTTCTCAGCTTTCTATAACAAAGGGACCACTGAAGTAAATTGTTTTTAGCCGTCTGACATGCCATCTCAAAGTTGTGACCTTGACAAACTCGGGCCATTAAATTCTAGTGAAAGTCAGATTTTTGGGTTTGGCTCTTTCTTTTTTCCAGGGTTCAGTATGATTGTTGATAAAACCATTTTGAGGATACATTTAGGACATTTTAACTACAGTAATCAGTTGGGATTCAGGTGCCTTTCCTGCAATGTAATCTCCTTTGACTGTATATTTCTGCTCTTTCCCATAGCCAAACAAGAGGATGATGAATTTGTTTGCCAGATTGTATATGTCTTCTACCAGATGGTTTTCCACCAAGCTACCAGAGATGTGATTATAAAGGAAACACGTATCCTTTCTGAATGACAGAGATTTTTTCTCCCCTTTCTATTTAGTGCTTCCGTCAACTTGATCCAGAAAGCAAGGGTACAAGACTGAAAAATTTAAGTTGTTCAAATACTGGTACTGTACAATATCTTGGCATTTTAGGTCAACGGGTCAAAAACCTCAGTTGATTTCAATGTCCTGTTAATGTTTAAAGACAAAAATCTGTAAAAGTTAATAGCATATATTTTAAAGTTAATTTCTTACAGATGAATATACAATAAAGATGAAAAGGCTGCATGTGCAATTCATTAATACACAGGCTAAATACTACAGTTAGAGAGTGACTGAACATGATTATTTTGTGAAATTGTTCATTATGGACTTCAGACTATATTATGGCAATTGAACTCACTGAACAGTGTGTTAAAGTCATGAATGAGATGGCTGGTGGTGAGATAAATGGCTTGGTTCCACCCATTTTACTTACTCGACACCTTTTATGCCTAAGAATGCCAGAGATTTCCTTTTTTTTAAATGAACTGATTGTTATTCACTCCTGATTTGTACCGTGGATATTAATACTGGCAGCTTGGGTTTTAATGTGATGTATCCTTTAGAATCTTTAAAATTGGGACGGGGTGGCATTTGTGTGAGGATTTGGTGAATGATCATTACATGACCAGTATGCCACTCAGTCCCCTATGGTTGTTAATGACATCTGTAACCTGATGGTATGATACATTCCTAACTCCTCGATCGCAGTCAGGCCAGGAGACCAATCTTGGTTCACTGCAGAGTGCAGAAGCAGCAACAGCCATACTTTAAAATGAGGTACTAACCTAGTGAAGCCACAAAGAGGGCTACCAGCATACTAAACGGTCTCAGTAGGTTATAAACAGCTGAGTAGTCCCATCAACTGATGGATCAGAGCAAGTCTCTCCTTGGCTTATGACATTCAGTACTTTAACCAACTTCCTATTTATACTGCCGTATTCCAATTAATACCTGTGCCAAAATTTTATCTACAAATCTCCTATTCAACTCCTTATCAACTTTTTATTCTGTATTCTGGGCCAGTTATTGTGTGTAGGCAGTAATACAACTCAAATGCTTTTCTTCCATAGACCTTTTATTATAATAAAGCATACTTGACTTGGATGTTGCTTTTCCTTAATGTGCTGCTCATAGAGGCTCCAGCATACTTGATTGACTTGATGCATGATAAAAATGCAGAGATACGGAAAGTCTGTGACAATACATTAGACATCATTGCGGTAAGGAAGAAATTATGCCCTATTAAGCCCTCATTTATCTTGCAGCTTCTCTTTTTGACTCATGTTAAATGGGAAGCAATTAAAGAAGGGAGGGAAATAACCACAGAAGACGCTGGAAAAACTCAGCAGGCCAGGCAACATCCCTGGAGAGAGAAATAGCATCAACGTTTCAGGTCGAAACCCTTCAGAACTGAGGAAAAAGGCAGGAAATGAAACTGATTAAAAGGCAGTTTGGGGGCTGGGAAATGGGGGAGGGGATGAAAGGAGACATTAAGAGATATTCAAGGTGAGACGAGATGGTAATAGGACAAGTAAAGAAACAAACAATGGCTTTAGATGAAGTGTGAAATGTGCTGGCAGAGTGAAAGACAGCTGCCATGTGGGAGAGAGAAAAAAAGGAAAAGGCACAAAACAAAAGTGTGGATAAAAAGTATGAAAATATAATAGGGGCCGAGGTTATGATCTGAAATTGTTGAACTTGTTATTGAGTCCAGAATGTTGTAAAGTGCCTAATCGGAAGATGAGGTGCTGCTCCTCGAGCTTACGCTGAGCTGCATTGGAACTATGCAAGAGGCCGCAGAGGGTGAGGTCTGAGTGGGAATGGGGCGGTGAAT
The DNA here is from genome assembly GCF_052327205.1 of Somniosus microcephalus. Lineage (NCBI taxonomy): Eukaryota > Metazoa > Chordata > Chondrichthyes > Squaliformes > Somniosidae > Somniosus > Somniosus microcephalus. The sequence goes on from NW_028225505.1 coordinate 329,265, forward strand.
TGAAATGACAGGCGACCGGAAGCTCGGGGTCACCTGTACGACTGAACGGAGGTGTTCCGCAAAGCGGTCACCCAGTCTGCGTTTGGTCTCCTCAATGTAGAGGAGACCACATCGTGAGCAGCAAAGAAGGGAGGGAAATGTGCAAAGTAGAGCAAAAAGAATGGGCCGTATTTTGCGACCCCTATGGGTGTGTACGAGATGCGCACGTGCCCTTGGGGGCCGCGCAAGTTCCTGGTTTAGGCATGGGAAGCGCATGCGCTAAAACCCCGAACTTGTGACCTGTCAAGGACAGATCCTCCGCATCCCCGGGAGAAGGGCCTCCGCGGGTTTGCCCAACTTCCGCCCGCTGAATGCCCGTGAAATTCTTATGCCTGGTAAAAGCAGGCGTAAGGCCTGCTTTTACCAGTATGAGTTGTTAAAAAATAGAAAAAAAAAATTTACATTTACATTTATACATTAAAAACCCTGTCCAATAAGGTAAGTTTATTTTTAGCCCTGTGAAAACATACTAAAAAATGTTTTCAAACAATTAAATTTTTGTTTAAAATATTTAATTAAATGGTATTTAAATTAATTTAAAATATGTAATTTAAAAATGTTTTATTTCGTGTGTTCGTGTATTTTTTAAGTGATTCCCCATTCATACTTATGGGAGTTCCGTACGTACTTCCACCTCTGTAACATCGCCCGACTCCTGCCCTGCCTCAGTTCATCTGCTGCTGAAACCCTCATCCATGCCTTTGTTACCTCTAGACTTAACTATTCCAGAGCCCTCCCGTTCGGCCTCCCATCTTCCACCCTACCTAAACTTGACCTCATCCAAAACTCTGCTGCTCATATCCTAACTCGCACCAAGTCCTGTTCACTCATCACCCCTGTGCTCGCTGACCGACATTGGCTCCCGGTCTGGCAACACCTCAATCCTCAGACTGTGCTGGTGCATCACAGCTGATCCTCATCCCATTTAATGCCCTCACATTTACACTTCCATCAGGAGTCAATCAGAAGTGGTAACACTGGGCACATTCCACCCCCCCCCCCCCCCCCCCACTCTTTCATTTAGGATGCTGAGGCCAATTGTGGCATCCATATTACTGCCTCAGCTCAGATCAGTTAATTCAGCACTAACTGGGACCCTCTTAGTACCACAGCACATGATGCATTTATCCACTGAGCACCCAGGTCTGTAAGTGATATTTTTATAACCCATTCTACTCGATATTTTGTTCAAGAAAGTATGTGAAAATTGTGATTTTTAATTTTTTTTTTATAAACACCAGCACCCTCTGATAGCCCTACGCAAGTGACTATTTTTAATGTATGACCCTTCACATTACCCTGTTCTCTGCCATTCATACACAAACACTATCCAGTAGAACATAAATAAAAAGCTGAGATTAGTCTGTAAATGGCATGTTCACACAAAGCAAGTTCCATATTGTCATCTCTGGAAAAGAACCCCCTCGCCTGACATCATCCCTGTGTGCTACTCCATTAAATGAGACATATGCAGGGTTTCATCAGCTAGACTATAATTATAGTTTTATAAACAAATTAATAGAAAAAGCAGAGGACTGGTATAGGGATAAATACACTGGATGTTGTACACTGAAGTTCTCTTTAGGTAATTAGATTGTAGAGTGATGCATTTATAAAGGAGTTTTGAGAGTATTTTATGAGTTTGATGGAGGTATAATGGAATGTGTAGTCAGTAAGGATTGGCAACTGCAGTGGGGAAAAAAGAGACTGGAAGAAGGCTTCTAGCATTTATGAGAAAACTTGGATTGTGCCAATGTGATCTGATTCACAGGGAGGTGTATTGACTGATTTTTAACAGGAAGATCATTTCTAGAGTAGGATAGTTTTGTATGTTTATTGCATGTGATGCTTTGTAGTGCACATGCAATGTCATCTTTGACGATGCCTTTGTGTATTAAGTCAGTCCGTTAGGTGCAAATGAAGAACTTAAATCTACATTGACTGAGTTGTCATTTGTTCCATGAATTGGATTATTTCATTTCAAACATTAATTCAGAATGGATATGCTTAGGAAAGAGCTGGAAGAAAGGCAAAAGATAAATGACCAGAATTAGATTGCTACTTTGGATAATAAGACTATGGTTTGTATGTAATGTTGGATTACTATCAAAATCTAAATAGATGGCTCAGTTTAGTTGGTCATTATTGGTACTTTAGTCACAAACAAGACAGCTCTGCTCAGTGCTTAGGTTTGCAACTTAATGCCTTTGTGTTTTAAAATTCTGTTTTAATTGTCATTGTCAGCTTGGCTCAGTTAATCGGATATCCTCCTCTGAGTCAAAGTTCTGGACTCAAATCCTGCTACAGAATTAAGTACATCATCTAGGATGATGCTTCAGTGCAATGCAGAGGGAGTGTTGTCTTAGAGGTGCAGTCTTTGGATGTAATGTTAAACTTGCTTAGGGGGGTATTAAAGACCTCATAGCACTTTTCCAAGAAGAGCAGTGAATTCATCTGGCTAACTTTCTTCCCTCAGCCAGTGAGACCAAAGCAGATTATCTGCTCATTCAACAATGACGACATAGAAACATAGAAGATAGGAGCAGGAGTAGGCCATTCGGCCCCTCGAGCCTGCTCTGCCATTCAATGAGATCATGGCTGATCATCCAAATTCAGTACCCTGTCCCTGCCTTCTCCCCATATCTCTTGATCCCTTTAGCCTTAAGAAATATATCCAACTCCTTCTTGAATATATTTAATGAACTGGCCTCCACTGCCCTCTGGCAGAGAATTCCACAGGTTCACCACTCTGGATGAAGAAATTCCTCCTCATTTCAGTCCTAAATGGCTTACCCCTTATCCTTAGACTGTGACCCCTGGTTCTGGACTCCCCAGCCATTGGAAACATCCTTCCTGCATCCAGTCTGTCCAGGCCTGACAGAATTTTATAGGTTTCGATGAGATCCCCTCTCAATCTTCTAAACTCCAGTGAGTATAAGCCCAATTGACACAATCTCTCCTCGTACGTCATTCCTGCCATCCCAGGTATCAGCCTGGTGAATCTTCGCTGCACTCCTTCCATGGCAAGAACGTCCTTCCTCAGATAAGGCGACCAAAACTGCACACAACACTCAAGGTGCGGTCTCACCAAGGCCCTGTACAACTGCAGCAAGACATCCTTGTTCTTGTACTCGAACCCTCTTGCTACGAAGGCCAACATAACCATTTGCCTTCTTAACCACCTGCAGCACCTGCATGCTTACCTTCAGCGACTGGTGCACAAGAACACCCAGGTCTCTTTGCACTTTCCCTTCTCCTAATCTATTGCCATTCAAATAATAGTCTGCCTTCCTGTTTTTGCCACCAAAGTGGATAACCTCACATTTATCCACATTATAGTGCATTTGTCATGTTTCTGCCCAATCACCCAACCTGTCCAAATCGTACTGGAGTTTCACGACATCCTCCTCACAGCATACCCTCCCACCCAGCTTTGTGTCGTCTGCAAATTTGGAGATATTACATCCAATTCCCTCGTCCAGATCATTAATACATATTGTGAACAGCTGGGGTCCTAGGACCGATCCTTGAGGTACCCCACTAGTCACTGCCTGCCACTCGGAAAACGACCCGTTTATTCCAACTCTTTGCTTTCTAACCGCCAACCAGTTCTCTATCCAAGTCAATACCTTGCCCCCAATCCCATGTGCCTTAATTTTGCACGCTAATCTCTTATGTGGGACCTTATCGAAAGCCTTCTGAAAGTCCAAATACACCACATCCACTGGTTCTCCCTTATCTATTTTACCAGTTACATCCTCAAAAAAATTCCAGTAGTTTAGTGAAGCACGATTTACCTTTTGTAAATCCATGTTGACTTTGTCCGATCCTGTCACTGCTTTCCAATGCTATTACATCTTTTATAATGGACTCTAGCATTTTCCCCACTACCGATGTCAGGCTTACCGGTCTATAATTCCCCGCTTTTTCTCTACCACCTTTTTTGAATAGTGGGGTAACATTAGCTACCCTCCAATCCATGGGTACTGTTCCAGAGTCTATCGAGTTCTGGAAGATGACCAGCAATGCATCTACTATTTCTAGGGCCACTTCCTTAAGTACCCTAGGATGTAGATTATCAGGCCCTGGGGATTTATCGGCCTTCTGTTCCATCAATTTTCCTAACACCATTTCCCTACAAATACTGATTTCTTTCAGTTCCTCCCTTTCATCAGACCCTATGTTCTCCGGCATCTCTGGGAGGTTATTTGTGTCCTCCTTTGTGAAGACAGAACCAAAATATGTATTTAGTTGGTCTGCCATTTCTTTGTTCCCAATTGTAAATTCCCCTGATTCTGACTGCAAGGGACCTACGCTTGACTTCACCAATCTTTTTCTCTTCACATATCTATAAAAGCTTTTACAGTCAGTTTTTATGTTCCCTGCAAGCTTACTCTCATTCTATTTTCCCCTTCTTAATTAATCCCTTTGTCCTCCTTTGTTGAATCCTAAACTGCTCCCAATCCTCAGGATTATTGCTTTTTCTGGCCAATTTATATGTCCTCTCCTTGGATCTTATGCTATCCCTAATTTCCCTTGTTAGCCACGGTTGAGTCACCTTTTTTGTTTTATTTTTATGCCAAACTGGGATGAACAAATTCTGTAGTTCATCCATTCGGTCTTTGAATGTTTGCCATTGCCTATCCACCGTCAACCCTTTGAGTGACATCAACTTGCACCTTTAATATACAAAATTTCCCAAAGCACTATACAGAGTAGTAGCAAGGCGAATGTAACACTGAACTGGAGAGAGAATTAAGGAGGCGTGATTGAAGGAATGGGTGGAAAGATGAGTTTTTAAAAGGTTTTATAGGGGTAAAGAGGCATAAGGATCTCCAGAGGGATCCTAGGTGGCTGAAAGCTCTGCTGGCAGTGGTGGGGTGGAGGGAAAGAAACAAAGATTGCATTTATATAGTGCCTTTCGATGTCCCAAACTGCTTTACAGCCAATGAAGTATTCTTTGAAGTGTAGTCACTGTTGTATTGTAGGAAATGTGGCAGCCAGTTGTGCACAGCAAGCTCCCACAAACAGCAATGACCAGTTAATCTGTTTTTGTTATGTTGATTGAGGGATAAATATTGGCCAGGACACCGGGGATAACTCCCCTGCTCTTCTTCAAAATAGTGCCATGGGATCTTTTACGTCCACCTGAGAGAGCAGACGGAGCCTTGGTTTAACGTCTCATCTGAAAGACAGCACCTCCAACAGTGCAGCACTCCCTCAGCACTGCATTGGAGTGTCAGCCTAGTTTTTTTTTTTTTTTTTTGGGTGCTCAAGTCTCTGGAGTGGGACTTGAACCCACCACCTTCTGATTCAGAGGTGAGAGTGCTACCCACTGAACCACAGCTAACACTGAGGTTGGGATGCGTAGGAGGCCAACAGCAGAGGACTGAAGAATGCAGGAGGCAAACTAAGTCTGGAGGAGATTACTGTGATAGGGTGAAGTGAGGCCATGTAGGGATCTGAAAACAAGGGGTAAGGATTTTAAACTTGCTGCGGTGGAGAACAGGAAGGATGGACGTGGCCAGCTACATTTTGAACAAGTTGGAATTTAAGGAACATGGACAAAGGAAGGCCATTGAGGAGAGCACTAGCGCAATTGATTCGAGCTGAAAAAAACATGGATAAAGGTTTCAATGGCGGAAGGGCTGAAGTAGGAGCAGAGACAGGCAATGTTGTGGAGATGCAAATAAGTAGTCTTGGTGATGGAGGGAAAATGCAATTTGAAGTTCAGCTCAGTGAACAGGGTGCCAAATGTGCACATGGTCTTTCTTTGCCTAATTAAAAGGCCAGGGATGGGGATGGAGTCCGCATTAAGGGAACTGAATTTGTGAGCACCAAAAACCATGGCTTTCATCTTTCTGATATTCAGTTGAAGTAAGTTAATTAATTTGCTGTTTGTTCAGCCTTGCTGTTGTCACATTGGCTGCCACATTTGTCTACGCAACAACAGTGCTTTGGCGTGTCCTGAGGACTTCGAAACATAGAAAAATAGGAGCAGAAGTAGGCCATTCGGCCCTTCGAGCCTGCTCCGCCATTCAGTATGATCATGGCTGATCCTCTATCTCAATACCATATTCCCGCTCTCTCTCCATACCCATTGATGCCTTTTGTGTCTAGAAATCTATCTCCTTCTTAAATATGTGGTACCTATATGCACCACGACAACTGGCTGTTCCCCCTCCCCCCAAGCATTCTGGAGGGGGAGGGTGAACAGCCAGTTGTTGTGGTGCATATAGGTACCAACGATATAGGTAAAAAACGGGATGAGGTCCTAAAAGCTGAATATAGGGAGTTAGGAGGTCATTTAAAAAAATAGGACCTCAAAGGTAGTAATCTCAGGATTGTTACCAGTGCCACGTGCTAGTCAGAGTAGAAATAGAAGGATATTTCAGATAAATATGTGGCTAGAGGAATGGTGCAAGGGGGAGGGATTCAAATTCCTGGGACATTGGAACCGGTTCTGGGGAGGTGGGACCAGTACAAAGTGGACGGTTTGCACCTGGGCAGGACTGGGACCAATGTCCTAGGGGGAGTGTTTGCTAGTGCTGTTGGGGAGAGTTTAAACTAAAATGGCAGGGGGTTGGCAACCTGTGCAGGGAGACAGAGGAAAGGGAAGCAAGGATAGAAGCAAAAGACAGGAAGGAGAAAAGCAAAAGTGGAAGGCAGAGAAATCAAGGGTGTAAATCAAACATGGCCGCAGTAAACAATAATTCTAAAAGGTCTAAGAATGTTAAAAAAAAAAAAAAAAAAGCCTGAAGGCTTTGTGTCTTAATGCGAGGAGCATTCGTAATAAGGTGGATGAATTAGCTGCGCAAATAGATGTAAAAGGATATGACATAATTGGGATTACGGAGACATGGCTCCAGGGTGACCAAGGCTGGGAATTCAACATCCAAGGATATTCAATATTCAGGAAGGACAGGCAAAAAGGAAAAGGCAGTGGGGTAGCATTGCTGGTTAAAGAGGAAATTAACACAATAGTAAGGAAGGATATTAGCTCTGATGATGTGGAATCTGTATGGGTAGAGCTGAGAAATACCAAGGGGCAGAAAACGTTAGTGGGAGTTGTATACAGACCGCCAAACAGTAATGCTGAGGTTGGGGATGGCCTTAAACGGGAAATTAGAGACGCGTGCAATAAGGGCACAGCAGTTATCATGGGTGACTTTTAATCTACATAGAGATTAGTCTAACCAAATTAGTAACAGTACTGTGGAAGAGGAATTCCTAGAGTGTCTACGGGATGGTTTCCTGGACCAATATGTTGAGGAACCAACTAGAGATCAGGCCATCTTAGACTGGGTATTATGTAATGAGAAAGGATTAATTAACAATCTTGTTGTGCGAGGCCCCTTGGGGAGGGGTGATCATAATGGCCCAGTAATTCCGTTCCAAATGCGTGAGTATGGTCGGGGTACTCGCGCATCTGGCCGGAGGAAATGCCGGTTTTCAGCATGCACAGCGCATGCGGGGAAAACCGGCATTTCCTGTCCTCTGAACGAAAGGGTTCAGAGGCAGAACGCGTGCGACTGCACAGGCAGCGCGTGCGCAGTAAAATTCGCCGGTTTCATTCATGCTTTCAGTGAGGTTAAGTCCTTACAACTTACACATGAAAAAAGCATGTGTAAAGTTGCTCCAGAGGCTGCGGAGGAAGATATATTTTATCGTGGAGCTTCTGAAAGGCAATATTTTTGTTTGGGAAAGGGAGGAAAGTTATTTTAAGAAATGCTGAGGTAAGTTTTAAAGTTAAATTTTTTTTTTTTTAAACGGGTTTTCAGTACTGTAGGCAGAAGGAGCAATTGTGGCTGTGTGAATTGAATTTGCTGTGTTTATTAAATGTGAAAATGACTTCTAAAATGAGTAATGTAACATTTCCAACATTTTTAAGAAAGAAACTTTTCATCAGTAATATATTCTTTTAAGTAATTATGTATGTATGTCCGTATATATTCCTTTACGTATATGTATGTATGTATATATTCCTTTACTTATGTGTATGAATGTATGTATTTAATTATGATTTTCCAATAAGTTACTTTCTCTGAAAGTCATAATTAAATACATACATTCATACACATAAGTAAAGGAATATATACATACATACATATACGCAAAGGAATATATACAGACATACATACATAATTACTTAAAAGAATATATTACTGATGAAAAGTTTCTTTCTTAAAAATGTTGGAGTCATTTTCACATTTAATAAACACAGCAAATTCAATTCACATAGCCACAATTGCTCCTTCTACCTACAGTACTGAAAACCCATTTTAAAAAACAAAAATAAACTTTAAAACTTACCTCAGCATTTCTTAAAATAACTTTCCTCCCTTTCCCAAACAAAAATATTGCCTTTCAGAAGCTCCACGATAAAATATATCTTCCTCCGCAGCCTCTGGAGCAACTGTACTCATGCTTTTTTCATGTGTAAGTTGTAAGGACTTAACCTCACTGAAAGCATGAATGAAACCGGCGAATTTTACTGCGCACGCGCTGCCTGTGCAGTCGCACGCGTTCTGCCTCTGAACCCCTTCGTTCAGAGGACAGGAAATGCCGGTTTTCCCGGCATGCGCTGTGCATGCTGAAAACTGGCATTTCCTCCGGCCAGACGCGTGAGTACCCCGACCGTACTCACGCGTTTGGAACGGAATTACTGGGCCAACATTTTACATGTCAATAAAATGAAAAATTTAACAATTGCATGATTTGCCCCCTCGCATCTGCGACTGAGGGTCCAAGGAGGTGCATTGCGCAAGAGGTCATCGTCGTACGTATCCTCACACTGTTCCCTTTCGGGAACTGTATGAAGTGGTGGAAGGATTTCTGGCCACGTTAACGCTCCTTCCGTGACCATAACCATCTTCATACCAGCCATTAGGGTGGTTAGTCCTATGGCGTGAAGGTTTTACGGGCTCCCACAACCCATCTGAGGTGGGGGCCACCCACACCCGCGGACGCAAGTATCCCGCTGGATGTCCACCCAGAATTTATAGTTGGAGCTCCGACTCCACTTGCCGGGACTGTCTGGAGCGGGGTTCGAAACCCTACTCCTTCTGGCCCAGCGGCGGGGATGCTTACCGCTATGCATAAGGCCCACTCCGCGCAAAAGGTGACACCCATACGTTTCCTACGCCTTTTCCCTCCCCGTGACTGGAGCCCTATGCTGCCACTTGAAAGACCAAGCTATCATCTGTCCTTTTTGCGGCGCCTTGGACTTCTCATTACCAATGATGAGCAGGCGCTGTGCCTCCACCTCGTTGAGGAGATTGCTGAGGTCATCATCAGTTCAATTGTGAGTTCTTTTAATGCCGTGAATTGTGCTCATTCCAGCCATTTCACGTTGCTAATCGGAGTGGGCCTTTGGCGTAGCGGTAGGATCCCCGCCGCTGGGCCAGACGGGGTAGGGTTTCGAACCCCGCTCCAGACAGTCCCGGCAAGTGGAGTCGGAGCTCCGGCTCTAAATTCTGGGTTGACATCCAGTGGGATATTTGCGTCCGTGGGTGTGGGTGGCCCCCCCTCCTCGTATAGCTTGTGGGAGCCCGTAAAACCCTCCCGCCATAGGACTAACCACCCTAATGGCTGGTACAAAGATGTTTATGGTCACGGAAGGAGCATTAATCACGGCCATAAATCCTTCCACCACTTCATACAGTTCCTCAAAGGGAACAATGTGAAGACACGTATGACGACGACGTTACTAAATAAATAAATGGAATGAAAAAAATTCTTTCAGGGCTTTTAAAAGTCTTTAAATTGCTTTAATTCTGTTTAAAACTACTTCAGATTCTTCAAAATAATGTAAACGTTTTTAAAAGTTTATAAAAGTTACCAAAAGCTTCATAAAAATACCAAAAACCTATTTGAAATGCTGCTCTGCATGTAAAAATGCTTTGCAGCTTGTGAGAAACATTGGGGGCGTGTCCTATTAAACTGAGACCTCGAGGGGCGTGTCTCAGTTGCACAGCGCGCTCCAGGCTTCGCGCTGGCTGCACTCCTGGGCGGCGTGACGTCAGACGCTGCCCGGGATTCTTCTCTTTCAAAAAGGAATTCCAGGCGTCCCTGGAGGTGAACGGCAGGCGCGTCGGGTAAGTGCAGATCGGGGGCTTGCACGCGCGGCAAGCCCCCGATCCGAATTTCTGCCCCAATATGATGGAATTCTTCATTAAGATGGAGAGTGAAGTAGTTGATTCAGAGACTTGGGTCCTGAATTTAAATAAAGGAAACTACGATGGTATGAGGCGCGAGTTGGCTAGGATGGATTGGGGAATGTTACTTAAAGGGTTGACGGTGAATAGGCAATGGCAAACATTTAAAGATCGCATGAATGAACTACAGAATTTGTTCATCCCTGTTTGCCATAAAAAATAAAACAAAAAAGGTGACTCAACCGTGGCTAACAAGCGAAATTAGGGATAGCATAAGATCCAAGGAGAGGACATATAAATTGGCCAGAAAAAGCAGCAATCCTGAGGATTGGGAGCAGTTTAGGATTTAGCAAAGGAGGACAAAGGGATTAATTAAGAAGGGGAAAATAGAATATGAGAGTAAGCTTTCAGGGAACATAAAAACTGACTGTAAAAGCTTCTATAGATATGTGAAGAGAAAAAGATTGGTACGGTCAAGCGTAGGTCCCTTGCAGTCAGAATCAGGGGAATTTATAATGGGGAACAAAGACATGGCTGACGAATTAAATACATACTTTGGTTCTGTCTTCACAAAGGAGGACACAAATAAACTTCCAGAGATGCCGGGGAACATAGGGTCTGATGAGAGGGAGGAACTGAATAAAATCAGTATTTGTAGGAAAATGGTGTTAGGGAAATTGATGGGATTGAAGGCCGATACATCCCCAGGGCCTGATAATCTACATCCTACTTAAGGAAGTGGCCCTAGAAATAGTAGATGCATTGCTGGTCATCTTCCAAAATTCTATAGACTCTGGAACAGTTCACATGGATTGGAGGGTAGCTAATGTAACCCTACTATTTAAAAAAGGTGGTAGAGAGAAAACGGGGAATTATAGACCGGTAAGCCTGACATCGGTAGTGGGGAAAATGCTAGAGTCCATTATAAAAGATGTCATAGCAGAGCACTTGGAAAACAGTGACAGGATCGGACAAAGTCAACATGGATTTACAGAAGGTAAATCGTGCTCGACTAATCTACTGGAATTTTTTGAGGATGTAACTGGTAGAATAGATGAGAGAGAACCAGTGGATGTGGTGTATTTAGACTTTCAGAAGGCTTTCGATAAGGTCCCGCATAAGAGACTGGCGTGCAAAGTTAAAGCACATGGGATTGGGGGTAAGGTACTGACTTGGATAGAAAACTGTTTGGCAGACAGGAAGCAAAGAGTTGGAATAAACGGGTCTTTTTGCGAGTGGAAGGCCGTGACTAGTGGGGTACCGCAGAGATCGGTGCTAGGACCCCAGTTATTTACAATATATATTAATGACCTAGACGAGGGAACTAGATGTAATATCTCCAAGTTTGCAGACGATACAAAGCTGTGTGGGCATGTGTGCTGTGAGGAGGATGCAGAAAAACTCCAGTACGATTTGGACAGGTTGGGTGATTGGGCAGATGCATGGCAGATGCAGTATAATGTGGATAAATGCGAGGTTATCCACTTTGGTGGCAAAAACAGGAAGGCAGATTATTATCTGAACGGCAATAGATTGGGAAAAGGGGAAGTGCAACGAGACCTGGGTGTCCTTGTACACCAGTCACTGAAAGCAAACATGCAGGTGCAGCAAGCAGTTAGGAAGGCAAATGGTATGTTGGCCTTCATTGCAAGAGGATTAGAGTACAGGAACAAGGATATCTTACTACAATTATACAGAGCCTTGCTGAGACCACACCTGGAGTACTGTGTGCAGTTTTGGTCTCCTTATCTGAGGAAGGATGTTCTTGCCATGGAGGGAGTGCAGTGAAGCTTCACCAGACTGATACCTGGGATGGCAGGAATGACGTATGAAGAGAGATTGGGCCGATTAGGCTTATATTCGCTAGAGTTTAGAAGAATGAGAGGGGATCTCATTGAAACTTATAAAATTCTAACAGGACTAGACAGAATAGATGCAGGAAGACTGTTCCCGATGGCGGGGGAGTCCAGAACCAGGGGTCACACTCTGAGGATAAGGGGTAAGCCATTTAGGACTGAGATGAGGAGGAATTTCTTCACCCAGAGAGTGGTGAACCTGTGGAATTCTCTACCACAGAAGACAGTTGAGGCCAATTCATTAAATATATTCAAGAAGGAGTTGGATATATTTCTTAAGGCTAAGGAGATTAAGGGATATGGGGAGAAGGCAGGGACCGGGTACTGAATTTGGATGATCAGCTATGATCGCATTGAATGGCGGAGCAGGCTCGAGGGGCCAAATGGCCTACCGCTGCTCCTATCTTCTGTGTTTCTATGTTTCTATTCAGTGTATTTAACATTTCCTAATCTATCACCATTTAAATAATACTCTGCCTTTCTGTTGTTCCTACCGAAGTGGATAACTTCACATTTATCCACATTATACTGCATCTGCCATGTATTTGCCCACTCACTCAACTTGTCTAAATCGCCTTGAAGCCTCTTTGCATCCACCTCACAACTCACAATCCCACCTAGTTTTGTGTCATCAGCAAACTTGGAAATATTACATTTGGTTCCCTCATCCAAATCATTGATATGTATTGTGAATAGCTGGGGCACAAGCACTGATCCCTGCAGTACCCCACTGGTCACTGCCTGCCACCCTGAAAAAGACCCATTTATTCCTACACTTTGTTTCCTGTCTGTTAACCAATTTTCAATCCATGCCAGTATATTACCCCCAATCCCATGTGCTTTAATTTTGCACACTAACCTCTTATGTGGGACTTTGAAAGGCCTTCTGAAAATCCAAATACACCACATCCACTGGTTCTCCCTTATCTATTCTACCAGTTACATCCTCAAAGAACTCGAGTAGGTTTGCCAAACACGATTTCCCTTTCATAAATCCATGTTGACTTTGTCTAATCCTGTTGATATTTTCTAAGTGTCCTGTTATCACATCCTTTATAATAGACTCTAGCATTTTCCCTACTACTGATGTTAGGCTAATCGGTCTGTAGTTCCCTGTTTTCTCACTCCCTTTTTTAAATAGTGGGGTTACATTTGCCACCCTCCAATCTGCAGGAACTGTTCCAAAATTCTATAGAATATGGAAGATGACAACCAATGCATCCACTATTTCCATGGCTACCTCTTTTAGTACTCTGGGATGCAGATTATCAGGCTCTGGGGATTTATCAGCTTTCAGTCCCATTAATTTCTCCAGCACTTTTTTTTACTAATACCAATTTCCTTTAATTGCTCTTTCTCAGTAGATCCTTGGTTCCCTAGCATTTCTGCAAAGTTATTTGTGTCCTCTTCCATGAAGACAGAACCAAAATATTAGTTTAATTGCTCTGCGATTTCCTTGTTCCCCATTGAGGCATTATATGAATGCAAATTTGCTCTTTCCTGTCTTTCTTTCATTTCTTTCTTTCCTGTTTTATCATTTATAATGTTTTTATCAATTTGTTTTATTAGTGGGGAAGCCAGCGATTGTAAAGCCTTTAGGCAAGTTATGGCGTCTCTTGCATTCAGACCTTGAATAGAATGAATTTATTTTGCCAAAGAAAATCTTTGAGGTAATGGAGATTTGATCTCCAAGGAATGGAACAATTATAAATAAAAATAAAATTGAAACACTTGAGATTTGACCATGGATTCCTCTAATTGTGCACTCTTCTGTAATTTTCCTACAAAATTGGATGAGTCATAGTGATCCTTGTTCAAAAGATCATGGACTGTTCATAGTCTGTGGATAATGATGTGAATGTGAAATATACAGGTTAAAATGTACTTGGGTTTTTAACGGTAAAGACTAATGATGTGAATGGTGAGTGAATGATAAATATTTACAAATTCAAAGATTTAACTTCTAATGTAATGGCTGGTAGCGATTGCGTGGGGGAGGGGTGGGGGTCCAAATCCCCCTCTGTAGTTTATTTTCCCTGGCCTGTTTGTGCTGAAAGCAGCTTCACTCACCTATACTGCTGTTGGCCATTTGCTAGAAGGTGCTGGAGAGCAGCCCAAAGGTGACTTTTATTTTCTTCTGCTCAAAGTGATGGCAAAAATTAGAAGAAAAAGGACTAGGGAAATATATTAATGGGAACTATAGTTTAAGCATTTGATTTACTTGGAGACTTGTTTGCTTATCCAATGTAACAAGATAATGAGGGAAATTTTGCACCTCTAGCTATGATTGAAAATCTGCATATTTGTGAGTACCATAGTGATTCCCATGGAGTTATACCTTTGATCAATGAGAGATTACTGTTTCTCAAAGCTGTTGAAAACTGCCGAACTATAAGTGGAAAAAATACATAGTTTGATGTCCGGATTAATTGGGCCTTTATATTCCTATATAAGGGAGTAAGTGGTGGCTAACCCAAAGGTGTAAACTTTTCCCACCCAAAGCGACCAAAGCTAACTGTGAACATCCAGTGAAAATAATGGGAAATTTCTGATTTTTTTTTTGAGTAGGACAGGGTTAGTTCTACAAGCAAAATTAAGTGCAGTATTTTTTCAAATTCATTCCTAACCTGGTCCAAACTAGCCTTATGCTTAAATCATGCACATTAGTTAAATGGGCTGAATTTTTTGCTCTATATTACACAATTTCTAGAAATATAATATGCAGATCATGTTTTTCTTTAAATGGCTGAGTGGATAAATGTGCTTGCTACATGATGTGGTATTTAGCCATGCAGCCAGGAAGGTCCCATAGTTGATCCCTGGTCTGTGCTCAGTTAGCTGCAACAGAAGACGTCGTACATTTGGCTGCAGTTTTCCTGGGCTATTGAGGTAGAAAGTCTGCCAGAATTCCTGCTCCTGATTGCTATTATGGGTCCATAAATAGTGTATCTGTGGATTTTGCCTGAGGACAGGAGAGGTTGACTGTAATTACAACCCCTCCGCCTCCCAACACCCCACGTTCAAATATTAAGTGTTGACAGACTGTATAGGCTCACGTGAAGAATGCTCACTTGGTTAACGTACCAGAGGGCTGTTAGCACTCATGGAACCGTACCCAGCAGTAGTTTTTGCCTTCTGGAGAGCAAGGGAGAAAGTATGGATACTGTTGGTTCTTTCTCAACAACAAGCTGTAGAAGGACTGCCAGAATATCTTTGTGATTGTGCCATTAAAATGAATGGAAACAAATCTAAAGCACAGTCAGTCTTGCGCTCTGGAGGAGAAGGCCATAAAAGGAAAGAGCACATATTACTATTAAGGCAAAAACCTTTCACCGACCTTTTATTACAGATTAATATTTGTAATTCGCTTTTTGTCAGCAGTGCTGTATAATATATTTTACATTGTCGTTGATGCAGGCCAGTTCAGAGTGTGGCTCCTCCTCGAAGTAAATGCTGGAAGTTATATATTTTTGTTGGCATTTTGACTACTTAAAATACATTTGATTAATATACTTTGGTCGGAATCTCTGCCATTTCACCCCAATCCTCAACAACTTGCCAGCCCTTTATATCATTTGTAAGTGACATCATTTCTCATGTTTTCATTTGAGAACCGTTTACCACTTGCACTTTTAGGTGTAAAGATTAAGAAATGTACTAAAAGAGCACTGAGTTTTGCTTTTCTTTAATAACAAACATTGAGGTTGAAGTTAAATAGTATTACAGGTAGACTATCCTTTATCCGCACTTCTAAAAACCAAAGGTTTTTTCGTGGAGCGTAAGTCGTGCGCACGACATGACCCAAGTGGCGCGAAACATGACGGGAGTGGTCCGGGAGCTCTGCCTTTCCCTGTGAGCAGGGCAGAGGGTCACAGAGTTCCCTCCTGGGTAGGAGATTGCAGGCCGAGCCAGGCAGTGTGAAGGCGGTACCGGGAGAGTGAACCCAACAATACAGCGGCCCATCCGATAGCTGCAGCGGCCCGTCCGATAGTCTTTTCTTTCCCCCCCCCCCCCCCCCCCGACCTGATTTGCGGGCCAGCTTAGTGTAGGAGTCAGCCGATATCCGGCTTTCCCACAGCTGGCGGTGGCAGTCGAGCCCCAGACCCCCGCTAAGTCAAGGAATTCAGATACGGAGCAGCGGGAGCCGGAAACCTCGCTCTAGCAGCCGTTTTGTTAGTTTTTTTTTCTTCCCCTAGCTTTTTTAAACAGTCATGCTGTGGAAAGAGCCTCTGTAGCTTAGCAACAGCTTCAGAGACGCTTCCAAGGCAGGGCCCGAGTGTTTACAAGCTGTTGCTAAGCAACAGTGTTTGTTGTCAGATACAGAGATGAAAACCTTCTGAAATCCGAAAACCGAAACACAGCTGGTCCCAAGGTTTTCGGATGAAGGATAGTCTACCTGTACTGACGAAACTGATGATTCAGAAATTTGGAAATAATGTCTGTCAGCATCTGTAAAGAGAAAAGGGAGATTAGTAACAACAGAGAATGCTGGAAAAACTCAGCAGGTCAGGCAACATCCGTGGAGAGAAATTTGAGTTGACTTTTCGGGTTGAAACCCTTCTTCAAAACTGGAAAGAAAATAAAAAGATCGAAGGCAAAGCTGCGATCGAACAAAAGAAGAAAAGGAGACAATAAAAGGTATTAGAAGCCAGATGAGATGGTAATGGGCCCATGGAGACAAATAAATACTGGTCAGGGCTCTACACCCAAAATGTGAACTAGTCTTTTCTCTTTACAGGTGCTAATGACTCTGCTGTATACTTTCAACATTTCTGTTTTTGTTTCAAATTATTGGCATAAAATACCTCTTGTATAAAATTGAATATATGAAGAAACTGTGTTGATTGGCACTCATTACATTTGTTCGGTGTTTGTCCTCACATGTAATTGAACTATTTGCCTGGGCAAATAGTCCTGTGTGTGCTTTTCAGCTTACTGACACTCTAAAACTATATAGAAGTTACAGGTTTTTCAGTGCTGGTAAGCATGTTGACTTGATGAAGTGGATAGCAGTTGCTAAGTACATTGGAACCCTGTCTGTCATAATAGCTTTCGATAGACAAACGTGTAATCAGGCATGTACACGGTGGGAATTACTAAGTTAGGAACAAGCTAGGACTTATTAAGAATGCAACCCTTTTCTTAATTCCTCAATTAAACTGGCTCATAACCATTTGCAGCCAAACATCAGGCTTTGTGTTATTTTTTCTGGTTGTCAAATCCTGTTCACTTAAATTAATACCATATATGACTGTTTATTTCTCTCTCCTTCTCGAGAATGTAAACTTTAGTTGCCAGTATTCAACCAACAGGGCAACCAGCTGAAAATTCCAGCTTTAGTTTCACCCACTTGATTGCTAACATTCAGTTTAGTCTTTTCCAAGTTAGATTTAGATTGACCTTGCTTGATGAAAATTTGCTGAGAATATCATATTGTTACCATGTGGAGTTAGTGACTGACTTGTTAATTTTGAGAAGTTACTAATGTTTCCAGTCAAAACCAATGTTTCCCCTTTATTCTTTAAAATTACACCAGTAGATAGGTAAGGAACATGAAACCCCTTGATATATTTTGTTAGTTACAAGATTCTAGCCCTTATGCTAATTATGTGCCCACTGAGTCTATGGACATTAGCACTAACTATCCAGAGCTAAGATTATCAATAGTGAAATATTGTATAATGCAGGTGCCTTAAATGCTTAAATATTCAACCTAATAATAAATTTGGAATGTTTCTGGATGCAGGAGCAAGTTTCTTTCTTTTCCCCTAAATCTACTCCATCTGGTATTGCAGACAACTGTCTCAACAATTTTTGTACAAATCACCAATAGTAAGACAATGTTAGAGAACTCTTACTAGATTTTATAGACTTGTGGCTGTCTCTCTCTTTCTTTTAGTGGCCAGTTTGTGTCCTGTCCCTTTGTGTTTCATTACACCATCATGTATTGATATACAAATGAGGGGAGGGGGGCGGGCGGGTGTTAGAGAGAAGTTTCTGTAAATGTACTCCCCCTTATATGGAAGAAAGTAATATACATGTGAGAATTTTTTTTTCCAGATTTTAGGAGAAACATCAATTTTCTTGGCAGCGTAGACACTCAGGAATAATGTAAGAAGTCACACAACACCAGGTTATAGTCCAACAGCTTTATTTGAAATCACAAGCTTTCGGAGCGCTGCTCCTTCGTCAACTCCGAAAGCTTGTGATTTCAAATAAAGCTGTTGGACTATAACCTGGTGTTGTGTGACTTCTTACATTTGTCCACCCCAGTCCAACTCCGGCATCTCCACACTCAGGAATAAGTTCACTCCATGCTAGGATCCTCAATTAATGGGGTGTGTTCTGTGCACCGAGTGGCTCCACTGGAAACAGAAGAGGCACAACTACAAACCGGCCTGAGAAGCACTCTGGGGCTGCCCAACTACAAAGAAAACCACACTGTTGGCTGGAGAATGTGCATTCCCAGCCAGCAGCATTGTTTCCCAGGGTTCCATTGCTCTCCGGCCTCTTAAAGTCATGGCTCCTGCTCTTGTCTACGGAGCTGCTCCAAGGTGCATGGAGGTGCTCATTTTACCTTCACTGAAACAATGTAGAAGGGAGGGAGACCTACTTTACGATGTCTATTTTGTCAATTAAATTGACAATTTTACTAAACTGTCAAGAAAATTATATTACGTAGCTTTTTTCTTTTATAAAAATGTGGAGTACTTTGATCAAAAAAATCACCCCCTAACTTTTCCTTCCCCTCTAATAATATTTTATATCTATATTTGCAGTATTTTATTATATGTATTTAGTACATAGGAAGGGACTTGTTTTCATGTTTGGTTCAGTAAGCCCAACTAAATTCCTGACTCAGCTCATTCTCTGGCTTCTTTCACTGCTGCTTATTGTTTATCCAGCAATCTTTATAGCCATGCACATTTTACACAACATTTGCTCTTTTGATATGAATGTGTTGCCAAACATTAATGAGGTTAGATGTTTGAATTATGATTATGTATATTTTTTTTTATCAGTTGCTGAAATTGATTTGGGGTTAAGTGTATATACTGCAGTGTTTATGTTGCTGTGGGAATGTAATTCTCCTTACCTCGAGCGTATCAAACTCCAGATGTATGAAAGTGAAAGAAGACCTGTTTTTCATCAGTTGATATGGAGGAGAGGCAGAAGGGAGTAGTTTGTTTGTCCTACAAGATTGTTAATCAGATAGATATGGTTCAAACGAGTGACATGAACACTGAGGTGTTGAAGAGAGGAAACAGACAAAAAAAATATAGAAAGTTTGCAATTATCATAACAGATGTGGTAAAGTTTTAGTGCATGCCTCGTGTTTCATTTATGGTTTGCCCTAATTGTGCTGATGAGTGATGATTTCTGTGTAACTGCAAACAGATTCCCAAATGTCTATTCTCTGATAATGCGGAAGAATGTGTTACCAGCATCTGTTAAAACGTTGCTTCAACTTTACTTGTGATGCCTTATTTGCTACTGGATAATTCTCCTTTTATGTTGTAAGTGAAATATACTACTTCTCCTTCAACCCACCCCCCCCCCACCGCTTCATGAAAGTCTTCCTTCAGGCTTGCTTTCTAAAAGTGCCAAAATGCATAATGTAATTTTTTTTCTACTCGCTTTATTGCAAGATTTGTGACTATTTTTAATGTTGCAAGTGGTCATGGTGCTTCCTTCCTCCAGTGATTGATTGTTGCCGCTGTCAAGTTGGCAATCTATGGTCAACATCTGCTTATCGAAGTCAAAGTATAATTCAATTGAGAGTCTTGACTTCCTTTGAGGAAAATCAGATTGTATCTTAGGTATTTAAAGAGCCAAACAACTGCCAAGAATGTTCGTTTACAAGGTGTGTGTCCCCTGTAGCCTAATGAGGCTTTAAACAGACTACACAAAGTGCTACTTCACCAGTACCTTTCAAAATAAGATACAGACCCTGGCCATAAAGAAGTTAGAGCCACCCCATCACATTGCCTTGATGTGAGGAGCACTAACTCCATTACCTCCTTTTTTTGTTCTTGTGCTTCCCTTTCTATTATTTAATTTCCAGAATTCTTCTAGAAACGATTTAGCTAGAGAAGAGAATTCGTTTTCATTTTGGTATTTCCCTAGGGAAAGGGGGGACAGAATCCAGAGAAAAGGTGGAAGAAATTAAAAACAAAACGTGGAGGAAGGCAGGTCATACAGCTTAAACAATCAGGTTGACTCTTGCCTGTTTGATACTTTGGAAATCCATGTTTCTGTATTGTATAAGGACACCGCATGCTGCACCAATGTGCTATGCGATGAAATGATAGTACAGAAGTTAGTGACTGCGTTTTCCTGATATGTGGTATTTTATTTATATTGAAGATATAGATTCCATTTCAACACAGCCTAGGGTGTATTGCTATCTTTATTTATTATAATAGAAATGGCACCATGCTGAGCTTTATCTGCTTATGGGAACAAAAGTAGAAATTTGGCGAACCAAAGATGTCTGCCGTTTTGATCGATATGGTAGCTGTTACCTTTTGAATCCTGGTTTCTTGCCTTTTATCCATAACTTGATACTTTTACTCCCTTTTAAACACCTGTAGAACTCTCTTCCACATTCTTACTCACCCTTCTCTATCTATGTAACCGCCTCCAGCCCTACAACCCTCCAAAAACTTTGCGTTCCTCCAATTCCGGCCTCTTGCGCATCCGCCCCACCATTGGCGGCCATGCCTCCAGCTGTCTGGGCCCTAAGCTCTGGAATTCACTCTCTAAACCTCTCTGCCTCTCCTCCTTAAAACCTACCTCTTTGACCAAGCTTTTGGTCACCTGTCCTAATGCCTCCTTCTTTGACTCAATGTCAGTTTTTTTTTGTCTGATTACCATGCTGTGAAGTGCCTTGGGATGTTTTACTATGTTAAAAGCGCTATATAAATGCAAGTTGTTTGTGTGAAAACAAGTTTTCTGGTTGCACGTTTAACTGGCTTAACTCGAATTCTAACGTTTAGTCCCCTTGTTCTGAATACCACTATTAGAGGGAAGAGTCGATCCTTATGTACCCTAAAAAATACAGCTAAAGTTAGTTGGTACAGCTGTGAATTATTGGTTACTCAATGGAATTTGCAAATGTAGAAAATTACTTCTTTTCAGCAAGAACGTAAGAAATAGGAGCAGGAATAGGTCATACAGCCCTTCGAGCCCGCTCCGCCAGTCAATAAGATCATGGCTAATCTATCTCAACTCCATCTTCCTGCACTATCCCCATATCCCTTGATTCACTTAGTATCCAAAAATCTATCTCTCTGTCTTGAATTAAACTCGATGACTAAGCATCCACAGCTGTCCGGGGTAGAGAATTCCAAAGATTCACAACCATTTGAGTGAAGAAATTTCTCCTCATTTCAGTCCTAAATGGCCAACCTCTTATTCTGAGACTGTGACCCCTAGTTCTATACTCAACCAGGGGAAACATCCTCCCAACATCTACCTGTCAAGCCCCTTAAGACTTATATGTTTCAATGAGATCACCTCTCATTCTTCTAAACTCTAGAGAATATAGGCCTAGTCCACTCAATCTCTCCTCATTGAACAATCCCCATATCCTTGGAATCAGTCTAGTAAACTTATGTTGCACTCAGCCTAAGGCAAGTATATCCTTCCTTGGATAAGGAGACCAAAACTGTACACAGTACTCCAGGTGTGGTCTCACCAAGGCCCTATATAATTGCAGTAAGACTTCTTTACTCTTATACTCAAATCCTCTTGTAATAAAGGCCAACATACCATTTGCTTTCCTAATTGCTTGTTGTACATGTATGTTAACTTTCTGTGATTTGTGTACAAGGACACCCAGGTCCCCCTGAATACCAAAATTTCCCAGTCTCTCTCCTTTTAAAAAATATTCTGCTTTTCTATTTTTCCTACCAAGTGGATAATTTCACACTTCTCCACATTATATTCCATCTGCCACGTGTATATTCTATCTGCCACATTCTTGCCCAATCACTTAACCTGCCTAAATCCTTACACTAAATGGTGTGCTTTTTAACCTAAACACAGATATTAAGTGTACAGTATAAATTTTTTGCAGTGTTTTTGATAAATGATCTAAAACTTGTGGAAATTTTAAACCATATGTGTTTCATATTAGATCACTTTATGCAAAGAGACCTGGGTGTCCTTGTGCACCAGTCGCTGAAGGTAAGCATGCAGGTGCAGCAGGCGGTTAAGAAGGCAAATGGTATGTTGGCCTTCGTAGCAAGAGGGTTCGAATACAGGAACAAGAATGTCTTGCTACAGTTGTACAGGGCCTTGGTGAGACCGCACCTTGAGCATTGTGTGCAGTTTTGGTCACCTTACCTGAGGAAGGACGTTCTTGCCATGGAGGGAGTGCAGCGAAGATTCACCAGGCTGATACCTGGGATGGCAGGAATGACGTATGAGGAGAGATTGTGTCGATTGGGCTTATACTCACTGGAGTTTAGAAGATTGAGAGGGGATCTCATCGAAACCTATAAAATTCTGTCAGATCTGGACAGACTAGATGCAGGAAGGATGTTTCTGATGGCCGGGGAGTCCAGAACCAGGGGTCATAGTCTAAGGATAAGGGGTAAGCCATTTAGGACTGAAATGAAGAGGAATTTCTTCACCCAGAGAGTGGTGAACCTGTGGAATTCTCTGCCACAGAGGGCGGTGGAGGCCAGTTCATTAAATATATTCAAGAAAGAGTTGGATATATTTCTTGAGGCTAAAGGGATCAAGGGATATGGGGAAAAGGCAGGGACAGGGTACTGAATTTGGATGATCAGCCGTGATCACATTGAATGGCGGAGCAGGCTCGAAGGGCCGAATGGCCTACTCCTGCTCCTATCTTCTATGTTTCTATAGCAGTGGCATGGCTAATAGAGCTGAACAGGGATAATTGGGAGAAAGATAACTTGCATTTAGGGTAGCAGAGAGGAGCAAGTGAATCCTCCAGAGCACTGGCCTTCAGACCCTCTTAGTTTGATTTATTTTATCAAAATAAAGCCAGAAAGGACACAGATCACGTTTTCCATTTTTTAATATGTTGAGGAAATGAAACAATTTTTTTTAATACCAAGAGTTATACGAGCTCATTGTATTCCTGAAAAGTTCAAGAGGTTAAGTGGTGTTTATGTTTACATAGACAGTCTGTTGGAAGGAACCCCCCCTCCAGGATATGTGGTATGTCCATAAATATGTCTGAGGATTCCCACCTCATCACTCAGATGGTATAACATGTCTAAAATGTTGACAGGAATATGATGAAGAATGGGCCAAAAAAATTCAAAGTGAGAAGTTTCGTTGGCACAACTCTCAGTGGCTGGAAATGGTAGAGAACCGCCAGATGGATGAAAGTGAGCCCTACATATATGGTGATGATGGGATAGAGACGTTTATCCATGAAGGAGACATTCTTGAAAGACCTGACCTCTTCTACAATGCAGGTGAGAAAACAGTATATGACAAAGAGAAGAGAATGAAAGTAAGCACTAACTAATGGAATTAATGTTTAGGTTTAAACCATTAAGAACACCAGTTCTGAGTTTTCATTTTGAAACTTTTAAAATGTACTTCAAAATTACTAAGCCATGATAGATAAACCCAGTGAATGTGCCATTTGAACTCCGTGTCTGTGCGCATGTGTGAAATTTCAGCCTCCTTACACTACCTGGCTCAGTAATCTTTTGTAACCATATTTCCAAGCATTTTAAAATGTGTTGATAAATTTGCTGGAATTTTTTTTTTTTGTAGCTACAAGGGGTGACTTAATTGACATTAAAAAAATGCCATTGCATGACTGAGGTATGAACTGAGTACTTTGCATCTGTATTCACTAAAGAACAGGATGCTGCCAATGTCACAGTAAAGGAGGAGGTAGTAGAGAAATTGGATTGGATGAAAATAAAGAGGTGGTACTTAAAAGGTTGGTAACGCTCAAAGTAGAAAAGTCACCCAGTACAGAAGGGATGCATCCTAGGTTGCTGAGGGAAGTAAGGTTGGAAATAGCAGAGGCTCTGGCCACAATCTTCCAATCCTCCTTAGTTATGGGGAGTGGTGCCAGAAGACTGGAGGATTACAAATATTACACCCCTGTTCAAAAAAGGGGAGAGGGATAAACCCGGCAACTACAGGCCAGTCAGCCTAACGTCTGTGGTGGGGAAACTTTTAGAGCCCATAATCTGGGGAAAAATTCATTGTCACTTGGATAAATATTGCTTAATAAATGACAGTCAGCACAGATTTATTAAAGGGCAAATCATGTTTGACTAACTTGATTGAGTGCATTGATGAAGTAACGGAGAGGGTTGATGAAGGTATTGTGGTTGATGTTGTGTATATGTACTTTCAAAAGGTGTTTGATAAAGTAGGCACATAAACTTGTCAGCAAAATTGAAGCCCATGTGATTAAAGGGGCAGTGGCTGCGTGGATACAAAACTGGCTAAGGGGCAGAAAGCAGAGTAGTGGTGAACGGTTGTTTTTTCAGACTGGAGGGAAGTATACAGTGGTGTTCCTTGGGTGTGAAGGGATGCATTTTGGTAGGAAGGATGAGAGGCAATATAAACCTAATGGTACAATTTTAAAGGGGGTACAGGAACAGAGACAGCTGGGGTGTATATACACAGATCTTTGACAAGTTCAGAAGGTTGTTAAAAAAGCATATTGGATCCTTGGCTTTTCCAATAGAGGCATGGAGTAAAAA
The DNA here is from genome assembly GCF_052327205.1 of Somniosus microcephalus. Taxonomy (NCBI): domain Eukaryota; kingdom Metazoa; phylum Chordata; class Chondrichthyes; order Squaliformes; family Somniosidae; genus Somniosus; species Somniosus microcephalus. The sequence goes on from NW_028225505.1 coordinate 354,033, forward strand.
AGCAAGGAAGTTATGCTAAACCTTTATAAATCACTGGTTCGGCCCCAGCTGGAGTATTGTGCCCAATTCTGGGCATCAAACTTTAAGAAGGGTGTCAAGGCCTTAGAGAGGGTGCAGAGGAGATTTACTAGAATGGTACCAGGGATGCGGGACTTCAGTTGTGTAGACAGACTAGAGAAACTTAGGTTGTTCTTAGAGCAGAGAAGGTTAAGGAGAGATTTAATGGAGCTGTTCAAAATTATAAAGGGTTTTGAAACTGTTTCCAGTGGTACAAGGGTCGGTAACCAGAGGACATAGATTTAAAGTAATTGACAAAAGAACCAGAGGTGTGATGCCATTTTTTTTTACACAGCGAGTTATGATGATCTGGAATGCAATGTCAAAAAAGAATTGGATAAATACTTGAAGGGGCAATCTTTGCAGGGCTGTGGGGGAAGAACAGGGGAGTGGGACTAATTGGATACTTTTTCACAATGGGCCGAATTGCCTCCTTTTGTGCTGTATCATTCTATGATTCTATTATGCATGTTGTTGTCATGACACAGTGCAGTTCACCCTCTCCCAAAAGAAAGTGGTAACAGTGTTGCTTTAAGGACAGATTTTATTTTGATAGCTCCGTGAAGTACAATACCTAAGCAATTTGCAAATCCTGCCAAACAAAATATGAAACCTGCTTAACTTTTTCAAATAAAAGTTGCAGTGCATATCATGAGAGGTATAAGGTAATTAAATTTAAGTAAAATATGCAGGATCCAAAAAGCAGTAAAGTGCATGCAGTCCAGGAAAGCCCCAGGGCCTGACTGGTGCTCAGCTGAAATCAGCAACATTCTACTTCTGAAACTGACACCAGCACTATACAACATACAACAGCTGGG